>NC_051158.1:173819774-174139773 GCF_013339745.2 Dermacentor silvarum
GTCTTTGTTGGGGATTCCAACATGCGTAAAGTAGAACCGCGATAGCAGAGAGGGTAGGGGCAGACGAACGAGTCCAGGTTAGCGCGCTTCCGGGAAAGCCGATTAGAGAGGTGATCGCGAAGGCCAAGGAACGCATGTGGGACACAATGGAGGAGAGACACCTAGTGGTGATAATGGGCGGAGTGATTGACGTACTGAACGGAACGAGCAGCAGGAATCACAAAGCAAATAGCCAAAGGGGTCACCGACCTGCGGAATGTTTCAAAAGAAGTACAAATCGCGGTGTGCACGGTGCCAGAGGTTGAAAGGCAGGGTTATAAAATTGAAAGGGCAGTTTCTTGCAGTAAACAGGGAAATTTGGACTCTAGCTAAAGCAATGAATTTTACGGTCATTGACATCAACCGTGAAGTGCACCGAGCAGGCCGCGAAGGCGCTTTTGTGCGTGACGGGATACATTTTAGTGAAAGTGTAGCAACACCGGTCGGAAATCGATTCGCGGCACGAGCTGTAGCTTTTTAGGCGGGCCCCAGGCAATCAGGAAGCAGGATTAGGTATTGAACATAGCGAAACACCAGTAAAGGGCAGAATTAGGCGACCAGGAGTCAGGAAAAAGACGCAGAAAGGATAAGAATAGAGAAGGTAAAATTTGCTACATTAACATGCAGGGTGGTCGTAAGCAGGAAAAATGGCTGGAAATTCAAACGCAACTGAATGATGAAGCGATTAGTGTGTACGCCTTGACCGAAAACGCAATCTACGAGATTTGGAGCAGCCGCCGGTTATTGACAGCTTTGTATGGGAAGGGTGCAACAGAATGACCGGGTCAAGGAAAGGCGGAGGCGTAGGCGTACTAATTAGGCGAGGTCTGAAGTGGCGAAGGGTAAACGAGACATGTAAAGAGCATTTATGGATTAGTGGTACATGGCAAGGTAAAAAGACGTGGCTGGGAGTAGCTTACCTGTGGACAGGTAGTGATAGCAGGGAAAAAAATAAGGAATTAGTCGATTGCATTAGAAGCGATATTAATGAGTTCAGTAACTCGGGCCAGGTGATATTAGTGGGAGATATGAACGCGCACATGGACGATTTAGACGGATATACTGATTACAACGGCTCTCTAGTGCTGGATTGTGTGATGAACAGAACCTTATAGTAGTTAACAGGGAGAATAAGTGTCATGGACAGGTAACGTGGCAATGCGGAAACAGGCAGTCATGTATCGACTACGCCTTAGTCTCAGAAATGGTCTACGAACAACTGGACCAAATGATAATAGACGAAAATGGAAAAAATAGCCTGGGAAGCGATCATAGACGTTTAGCATTAAAGTTTGGGAGAGATACCAGCTCAGAACATGAACCAATAGTCTCAGAGTTTTTAAAAATGAATGACGAGCAAATAACAGAGATCGCAAACAACATAGAGAAGAAAATTGAGGCTTTTCCTACAGCAGTCTGGGAATATAAGGAACTGGTGGAGGTTATGCAGCATGAAATAAGGCGGACACGGCAATACAATTGTTGGATTGGAAAGAGGAAACCACGTAAGTGGTGGAACAAGGAAATTAAACAAGCTATAGAAGAGCGTAAAGAGGCATCTAGGGTTCATCGAGAAGCCAAAAAGTTGGGATTACAAGAAGAAGAGGTGCTCCTTAGATGGAATACATACCGAGAAAAGAAAAGGGTTGCGAGTGAGCTCGTGCAAGAGAAAATTAAATGCGCAAGTGAACGTTGGGTGCATAACATTCACAAAAGAGACAAAGGCGCCCCAAAAAGATTCTGGAACCATATAAAAGCACTCGGAGCTCCAACTAGAAACTCGCAAACGGCTATAAGGGATGAAGACGGTAACATCTATGAAGGCGATGATGCGCTGCGGTACATCACAGACGTTATCAGGCATAACTTCGGGACGAGAAAAAGCGTAGTTCAGACAACAGATCCAGCAACAACAGAGAGGCCTGAGAGATCAAAATTCAGCATAGAAAGCTTTTATTGGAAAAAGGCAGCAGAAAATGTCCCTAACAACACGGCAGCAGGACCCGATGAAATCCCAATACAGCTAATCAAAACCTCGGTCCAAAAAGCAAGGCACTGCTGACTAATGCCATAGAGCAAGTGATTAGAACAAAGAATATTCCCGTTGGATGGCGTGAAAGCAAGATGAATCTTATCTACAAAGGCAAAGGAGATAAGGAAAAGACGAGCTCGTACAGGCCAGTTACAGTAACGTCGGTGCTATATAGAATGGCAATGCAAGCCATAAAATTAGAACTGTCGAAGTGGGTGGAGGAAAACGGTGTATTGGGGGAACTACAGAATGGGTTCAGGCCAGGCAGACGCTTAGAAGACAATATGTTTGTACTAACTCAGTGCATAGAGATTTCAATAGCTCAGAAAAGACCTTTATGGATAGCATTTCTAGATATTAAAGGAGCTTATGACAACGTAGACAGGGAATTGTTGTGGGATATTCTTCAATACGAAGGCATAGATGACGATTTCGTGGAGCTGCTGAGGGAGATATATCGAGACAACCAAGTACAAGTGGCATGGGAAGGCCGAAAAGGAAATGAAATGGTGGGAATTCACCAAGGATTGAAGCAAGGATGCCCTCTGTCACCATTGTTGTTCACGCTTTACGTCAAGGGCATAGAAAGACGACTGGAAAACAGCGAATTAGGTTTTGATTTATCCTACATGCGTAATGGACAAATGGTGCAACAGAAGATCCCTGGACTGATGTACGCAGACGACATTGTGCTACTAGCGGACAATAAAAAAGATTTACAGATACTTGCGAATATCTGTGGGAACGCAGCGACAAATCTAGGCCTTAAGTTTAGCACAGAGAAATCAGGGATTATGATCTTTAATGAGCACACAAGTAACTTCGTGGTGTCAATTCAACAGCAAGTAATACCCATAGTGAAGCAATATAAGTACCTCGGCGTACACATAAACGAAGGAAAGAATTACTCAAGCAACCACCAAGATAATCTGAAAATAAAGGGGAAGCGGAATGCAGCATTAATGAAACACAGAGCACTGTGGGGCCACAATAAGTATGAGGTAGTGCGTGGAATCTGGAAAGGAGTAATGGTGCCAGCGCTAACATTCGCAAATGCCATTATATGCTTAAAATCGGATATATTGGCGGGTTTGGAAGTTAACCAAAGATCAGTAGGCCGGTTGGCTTTGGGAGCACACGGTAATACGACAAATGAGGCAGTGCATGGAGACATGGGTTGGGCCTCTTTTGAAGTCAGAGAAGCACAAAGCAAAATTAGTTTTGAAGAAAGGCTCAGGAACATGGATGAAAATAAATGGGCGGCTAAAGTGCACAAGTATCTCTACATGAAAAGCGTGGACACAGAATGGAGGAAGAGGTCAAGGAAGTTGGCAACCAAGTACAGGATAATCGAAACTGTAAATAGACAACCAGGGGTCATCAGAAAGAAAGTGAGAGAAATAGAGACCGTGAATTGGATGCAAAGAATGGAAACGAAAAGGACAATGGAGATTTACAAGAATGAGAAGAAAGAAATTAGAAGGGAAAATCTGTACGATAACACAAAGGGCAGTGCCTTGCTATTTGAGGCTCGAGCCGGTTGCCTAAGGACGAAAACATATCGGAACAAATATTCGGAATTAGATGAGACATGTGTATGCTGCAGTAAAGATCCAGAGACCACTCAGCACATCCTAATGGAATGCGACGGGATCCACCCAGCGAGAACCGTAGGTAACGTGCAACTCCCAGAAGCGCTTGGGTTTAAAGTGGAAGGAAACATAAACAGATCAGCCGTAGAGATCAGCAAGAGACGATTAGAGTACTGGTGGAAAAAAAGTAGGGAAAAGATGGATGCGACCTGATCTCTTAAAATCATAGGCAGCGGTACAAGGTAAATTTTTGAAAAAGAAAAATAATGATAGGTATACAAAAATGCAAGATAAAGAACATGTATAGTATACCTGATTAAATCAAGCAGGCTAGGTGACTATTTGTCGCCGCCCCGTTTCAAAGGGGATGCCAATAAATCATCATCATCATCATCATCATCATGGAACGTGGGTGCGACGGCGCAGCTGCCTAGTGCCCGCCCAGTGCCCGATCATATTAGTTGGAGTTGCTGAGCTGCGTTGTTTTTTTCCTGTGGACGTGTCGCGTGGGTTTTTTTTTTCCTTCAGTGTTTTTTTCGCACATAACCTGCACGAGATTAGTATGCCTTGCAGTAACTGAGCCATGCCGCGGCATCGACAAAACCACTGTTACGCGCCTGGGTGCCAAACAGGCTATGTTATGTGAAGTATGGGCCGAAGTTGTCCTTGTTTGGCGTCCTGAAGAATAAAAATAGGCGGAAAGAGCGGGAAAAGAATCTCCATAGAACTTCCCCTGGACGACACGAGCGCAGTATGCGAGCTCCATTACGAGCCACGTTTTGTGCTCAACTCCAACGTAGTTCCTGATCACTGTGAATTGTTTTTCTTTTTATGGTCTAGTTAGGTCAGTTAGTGAAGGAAACTGCGAAGAAGGTACACTGGCCTCCTTACTGGAAGTTGACTCTCTCGAAGCATCAGGTGACAGAAATGAGTGCCGTCAAACTGCTGCTAGCGCTACTGCCACAGAGGCCACACAAACGTGGTACCCCAGCATTGCACAGGCCTGCGGGTTTCAAAGGACCATAACCAGCACGTGGCCAGAAGCGACTCGAGGCTCACTTACCACATTGCGGGCTATGTTGCGCGGAAGTGTATTGTCCTTTCCAGCACAAAATGCCAAGAATGCAGAAAGCTGCTCACTATGACGCCACCAGGCGAAAGTTTTCAACTTGCCCGGCTAACAAACTTCTGTGACCAAGGAGGCCTCTCCTTTATCCCTCCAGTCAGCTGTACGGCTTTGTGAAAATTCTAGAGGATCTTTTCACAGAAGGCTTCTCTCAGAGTGAGCTACACTCTGACAGCGTTATGGATATGCTGGAAGTTGTCAAGAGTAAGCTTTCCCTCGAAGTTGGCTGCAATGTGCACGCTCTTAGCCTCACAGCTAAAATAATTAGTTTTTACATTGTCACACGTCTGCATTCTTATGTGAAAGGAATTAACTGTGACAAGGCAGGAAAGCGGCAGAGGGCCAAGCAACTGAAGTTGAACCATTGCACATGAGTTGAAGTGCATGAAACAATGGCTTGCTGTACTTCTTGCAAATAAAAGTTTTGTGTCAGCAACAGCCCTGTTAACTTCATTTTGCTTACCCTTATATAACTGTACATGAGCATAGGCCGGAGCCTTTGTCACGTGAACTAGTTTTCACTTTTTGTTCAGGCCTCCCTCCATTTCTTTATGGAAAAAACAAACCTGATTTGATTTAACAAATGTGTGCCGGCGTAATGATGGTTAATAATAAACGCAGAAGGCTACTGTGAAGCATGGAACAACTAAAGTGGGACAATGAAATATTTAAGCCATATATACATATTCATTTTGGCTAAGCAAAGGCACAAACCAAATTAGCATGCCTGATTTTTTTTTTTTTTTTTTGAGCCCAGCTGGCAAGTATGCACGCACTGTTTTCTGTCTGACAAAATTTTACATTACGTCGACACGGCATGAAACCGTTTTCAATTTTTTTTTTTACGATTGCCCGATAATTCGAAAAATTCGAAGGCCCCTTCCGCATAAGCAACATCCGTCAGCGACGAGCTCTTTGCACAAAACGTCTAAGAGTTAGGATAGGCAGAGAATTGCCCAAGAGTTGCCGTCTTCCTTTTCCACAAGGTTCTAATATGGCAAATATCATGTGGCCTAAACAAATATAGTGCTTGCTCAAGATATGTAAAGACTGTCAAGTACGCCAAAACTAAAAACAAATAAGAGTGTGAACTGCTTCGAACTGAACCGCCAGAAACGCAAGGAAAATCAAAGCTTCTGCAAGCAAGGCTTCCATTGAAGTTGCCAGTGGCGCCACCTCTTGGATGCGACGCTGACTGCGTCAGAGGAGCGGCTGAGTAAGCCCACTGCCCCCTTCTAGTACACTGTACCTGGGAGCAACTAACAGCCAACCTAACTTTACCGCCGCCTACGGCAGGTGGCGCTACCAGCTCAGCTGGAAACACCAGCGCACTAGATCAATACAGGAACCCATGACTAGTATGGTTGAAAACATTTTGCGATGATGTCCTTAATCAAAATGTGTATATTAATTAACGCGTAAGACAACTTTCTTTCATATCGATGTAAGTTCAACGCATTGTCTAGTAAGATTTTATATATTTCGCTTGTTTTTAGTTTAATTTATTAAAGTGACGTCACTTCCGTGCGTTGCTGGAGCCGTGTTTGTGTGGACTCGTCTATAATAGACCTTTTCACAAACCGACGTTTGAGCAGCGCCATTTGCCGACGCGGGCGACCTCTAGCGTCAGAACATGTTGAGAAATTCTATTCTGGGACCGAGTGAAGCGCACAAGTTTTTGATTTCTTGGTTCCATTTGCGGCATGCTGTTTCTGCCTGGGGGCCTCGAGACTTCAGTTCTGGTATGGCACTTATAACATATTGGTGTTGGGGTGCCTTCTCGTGACGAGCACAGTCGTGCTCGTCACGGGATTAACGCGTTTGTTTCTGCGTCGACCCGCGTCAAAGTGCTGATCCAGACTGGCGGTTGGACCCCGGGAGTGACTGTATCACCCGAAACAGAGCTTCAACTCGTGAATTGGTGCCAGTGACGCTGCCCGACAACCACATAGGCCTAACCCTTCACGTCGGATACGGAGCGGTAGCGACCCTAGGGAGAGAGCCTTCTCGCGCAAACAAGCAAAATGGGTAGGCCCCACCGCGGCACGTCTAAGAAGTCAACCACGGACGATGAGCCAATGGTTCAATGCGGTAGCTGCGACAGCTGGTTCTACCTGGAGGACTCCCCGTTCACCTCCATAGAGGAGGCCCACGGTAAGAGTTTCACATGCAAGTTCTGCACGAAGATTTCTACACTACATGCGCTAATAGCACACCAAGAAAGAAAGATGAGCGCCGAGAGCAATCTCGACATCGAAGCACTGAGAACACAATGGAAAAAATCGGAGATGGAGGGCAAGGCAGAAATACAAAGACTACAACAGACGCTGAATGCCGAGCGCGAACTACGCGAACGGCTTTCAGAGGAGGTGTCAGCGCTTCAAACCAAAATTGAAGAGATTTGTAAAAGAGAAGGCACCTCATTGGTGCAGAAATGCCAAACACCTGAAGACATAAAGGAAAACAAAACTACGCCGGAAAGACAGGACCCCCCACCCAGTCAAACGAGAGGCAGCTCAACACAGAATGAGGACCATGAAAAAGCAAAACAGACCGAGGAAACAGAGACAAGCGCAGGCCCATGGATCAAAGTGGGCAAGAAAAATGGAAAAAAACAGAGAGAACACAACCAAATAACACGCCCCCACAACCAAAGGGCTAAAAGCCAGTCAGGGGAACAACACAGCAACAACCCACCCCAGCTGCGTTACCAGACGGTGGTGCTAGGCGACTCAAATGCCCATAGACTAAAAAAACACCTATACAAGAAAATCAACGACCAGAGGCTCCGCATAACCACCAAATCGGGAGCAACTACAAATGAAACACTCCTTCGAGCGGAAGGAGAAATTGCACGTGCAGACGCCTCCAACATCAAACTCCAACTAGTAATTCACGTTGGTACTGTCGAAGCACTAAGTGACACAGGAGTCGAGAGGTCCGTTGAACAGCTCACAGAAAAACTACTATCCTGGAACGAGAAGGCACCCCAACACCACTATGTTATAAGTGCCATACCAGAACTGAAGTCTCGAGGCCCCCAGGCAGAAACAGCATGCCGCAAATGGAACCAAGAAATCAAAAACTTGTGCGCTTCACTCGGTCCCAGAATAGAATTTCTCACCACTGGGGATGACCTCAATCAAGACAGCTTCAATGACATCCACTACACCGAGGCAACAGGAAACTATGTGAGCACCCTACTAGCCCAAAAAATAGCTCCTTTTTTAGGAAACAACAAACACGAACACACAATCACATCACAAAACCGCAGACGACCCAAGGGTACAGACCAGATGACAGTGAGGTCACTGTTGAAAGCAATGTCCACAGCACTTGGCCAGTTAAGTCAAACGAGACGCCACTGAGGAAATGTATCATTAAAGCTAAACTAAAACTCTTAACACTAACCTCACAAACACAAAAAGACAGCAGAACAGAACACAATCAACAGGCTACTCAAGAGGAAGACAGCAATGCTTGGCTGAACACGAAGACGATTGTAAACCAAACTGAAGAGGATCAAGTTAGCCAAGACAACACGCAGGAGCTCAGCCCCCATACAAAATCCAAGCAAGTTTCCCTGCACCCAAAAAGAAAACGCAAAAAAGTAAAATCGGGAGACAAACAAAAGAACTTATCCATCTGCCTACTAAACATGCAAGGCGGCAGCAGACTGAAATGGGAAGAAGTACAGCGTCAAATCAGCCAGCAAAAAATTGATTTATACGCACTTACTGAAACGCACCTCAGAGATGATGAAGAACCCAATATACACAACGGGTTAGAGTGGTACGGACAAAATAGAAAAAGGGGCACTAAACGTGGAGGAGGGGTTGGATTCTTTGCACAAACCACCCAGAATATCTGTACTAGAGAGGACCAAAACGCTTGCCAAGAACACATGTGGATTAAACTAGAAATAGAAAAACGCAAGATATATCTATGTGCGATATACATGGCTACATCAACTAAAGAAGAAGAATGGAATAGAAAAATATATGAATGCATCACTAAGGATATCCAGCAAAAATACAGCGGACATCCTATTTTCCTCCTGGGCGACTTCAACTGTCACATAATGGAGCTTGAAGGCAAAGAAAAGGATGCAACGGGCTTCCGCAACCTTGTGGAAAAATGTCACTTATCCATAGCAAACCTAGACCCACACTGCCAAGGCACGTACACATGGACACGCCACACTCAAAAATCAGCCATTGACTATGTATTATACAACAATCAGGCCACCATGCAACACATCCAAATAAAATCAATGCACATTGATGAAGACAAAACAGACAGCTGTGGTAGCGACCATAACAGAATTAAAATACTTCTAGATACCACTACACCTCGCACACAAAAGAAAAAGACAACATGCACAACAAGGCACTGGAAGACGAGAGACAAAGACAAACTTGAAGAGTTCGCATCACAACTAGAAGAAAAAATAGAAAACACAAAAACCTATGAAGAGTTCATCGAACAATGCCTACAAATGGCAGACAAAACTCTTGGCAAGACAAAAGGGATGATCCAAACAAGACCAACACCATGGTTTGATAAGGAAGTGAAAGAAGCAATATCAAAACGCAAAAGCCTATCCAGACTACACCGCCATACAAGTGAGAAGGACACTACGGCAAAAGCCAACGCATGGCAAGCCTACTTAAACCAGAAACAAAAGGTGAAACACTTGGTGGCCGAAAAAGTTGACACCACTTTCAAGCAACAAGAAAGCGACATAATAAAGGAACGAAAGCACTACAGTCAAAGGTTCTGGATGTATATAAACTCCCTACAACCAAAAGAGACCACATCGAAAACAACTGCTTTGCACACAACCTCGGGACTAGTCTTGACAACACGAGAAGAGATGGAAACATACCTGACATCACACTTCACAACACACCAAGACAACCCACAAAAGCACGTACCACAGGACACAAACACAGCCATTGACAAGATGAACAGGAGGAAGCAAGAACATAGTATACTGAACCCAATATCCACAACAGAGCTGAAACGACGCATCAGTGACCTTAAAAACCAAAAAGCAACAGGCCCCGACGATATCCCCAACGAATTTTTAAAAGCACTAAAGACAAAAGCAAGAGAAACACTACGACACTACTTCAACAACATCCTTGAATCGGGCCAAATCCCACCAGCATGGAAAGAGGCAAAAGTGACCCTCATACACAAGGGCAAAGGAAAACCACTTGAACAACTGAATGCCTACCGCCCAATATCTATAATAAGCAATGTCCAAAAACTATTCAGCGCAACCCTAAACCGAAGACTACAAAAGATATGTGAATCAAATAACATATTCCCAGAATCTCAAAATGGCTTCAGACCAAACCGCAGGACAAGTGACCATATATTCACGCTGACCCAAGCTCTAGAAATGAAAAATAAGGAAAAATCTACGCTCTATCTGGCTTTCCTAGACATGGAAAAAGCCTATGACGGTGTCCCCCACTCGAGGCTTTGGCAAAAACTACAGGGCATCGGATTAGAATGTAAAAGCATAGACCTCCTCAAGGAACTATACACGTGTTGCACAGCAGTGTACAAACTACACGAACTTAGCTCGAAGAAAGTCCAGCAAAAGATAGGACTAAAACAAGGATGTCCCTTGTCCCCAACACTATTTAATATATACATCACACAACTACTCCAAACATTAGACAACGAGGGACCAGGACTCCGAATGTCCACGATAACAACTGACGGGCAGGAGGAATACACCAAGATCTCATGCCTGGCATTCGCCGATGATATTGTGCTGTTAGCAGAATCAGCAGCTGACCTCCAACACCAGCTTGACATCTGCTCCCGAGTTGCAGGAAACGACCAACTAAGGTTCAACACTGAAAAAACGCAGTGGTTGGGAATAAACATAAACAACACTGGCAACGAATTCACCCTCCAAGGGAACCTCATCAAAAAAACATCTGAATACAAATACCTCGGCGTAACACTCTGTGACCAACCAAATTATCTATATCATCACCAAAACGCCTTAGTCAAAAAATCAAATCGCCTCAAAGGCAACATCTGGAACTTGGCCAGGCACTCGTACAACCCTTACACTGTGGGACGCACACTATGGAAGGCAATAGCTGTACCAGCGACAACGTACGCAGATGACGCGCTGGCCTACTCCAGCGAAACCATAAAATGCCTGGAGCGCCATCAAATAGAACTGGGCCGCTGGCTGCTGGGGGGTAGCATGGCTACAGCTAATGCAGCAGTAAGCGGGGAAATGAGCTGGTCCTCGTACGAGGCAAGGGAAGCGAGATCCAAACTACAATACGCCGGCAGACTAAAATTCATGGCAAACACAAGCTACAGTCGCAGAATATACCTACACCTAAGATACAAAAACATCAAGACGGATTGGATACGGAAATACACATCCCTAAACACAAAATACAACCAAAACTCCAAACACCACGGAACTAAAACAGAGACAGAGTGGCGCAAGGCAGTCATCAAAGAAATCAATGAAGCCGAAACATCAATATGGCGCACGGCAGTAGCAAAGAAACAAAGCCTGGCACTCTATCACCAACACAAGCTGGAACCGTGCCCATCAACACACTATCGAGGAGACAGAGGCAGCGCCCTACTGTTTCAAGCCCGCACCGGCGCTCTCCTCACAAACCAACGCCGCCACGAACTATTCGGCGTGGATCCGACGTGTCACTTATGTGGTGCGCAAGTGGAAACCCTCCTCCACGTCTTACAGCAATGCCCGAGACTTCCCACAGACCCCCGATCGTGTACCCTGGCCGAGAGCCTGGCGTTGACCGGTAACACCGAGGAGGAGCGAGCTGCACGCGCCGAAGCCACGAAGACCCGGCTAGAGCAGTGGGAACGTCAGGGCAGGTGCAAACAGTCCTTTGACATTCCACCTACAGCCACCTCATCACAGCAACAGTGAACCCTGGCTGCGGCTGGTTACCGATGCAGGCCACGCCAAATGCGCGACCCTCTGCCGTCTCCAGCTGATCGCGACCGACGAAGCGGCAACACGGTTGGATGGGACGCGGGGGACGCGCCCACCAGATCCCGGCATGGCTAGTGGATCGGATTGTGCTGACTTTGGTGATGTCCGAGACGACTGGTGAACAGTGAACCGGACCAACCAGACGGCCTCAAAGACTGTGACTACTAGTGCACTGTACAGTGACGAACTGTGTTTTATGTTTTTCCTCTCTTTACTTTATACGCCTCACTTTATTTCCTTTCTTGTTTTTCTACATATCCTGTGGCGTTTGACAAACGCCTGCCCTGCGTCAAAAGGGATCAGGACCACACACTTACTTACTTACTTACTTACTTACTATGCCGCCGGTTTGGACTGTGCGCCTTACGAGAGAGCAGGCCGGCCGCACTTCGGTTGTGTGATCTTCGCCGCGCATTATTTCGATTGTTTTCTTCCGTTTCGCTTGTCTTGTGCGGCTTGACTTGTTACATGTTTCACGTGCTCGCGTGAGCGCTCAGTGTGGTGTGCCATGGCAACAGCAAGCCCAGCCAGTGCCAGTGGATGTGGTGTTTCGTCGTCGGTAGCGGCGGCAGCCGCGTCTGCTTCGTCGAGACCTGGCATGATAATCAGCGGTATATTTCATTGTTATTGCTGGGCACATGTGACGTATCGTCGATTGAATCTGATCACCATTAGGTTTCGCGGTTGAGGGTTGCCTCATTTAGCGAAAGCAGGCGCGTACGTAGCTGTCGGGCAATGCTTAGAACCAGGCGCCGGCGGCCCGACGACGCATGTCACCAATATGCGGGGAATAGTCTACGCTTCCGACGCAACTGAACAGCTTAATCATGCAAAATTTATTGGATCTGGTGCGGTGCAGTGTGCTTATAACCAAATGTCAAAACATAAGCGTGGCGATCGAGCAGCGCGGTACCTGCAGCGAACCGACGCGCGACAGTGATCACAGATGCCAGCGCAACTGAAACAGCCCAGGTGCTAGATTTTTATTTTTAGTATTTAGTAGTTATTTATTTATACATACTGTCAATCCCAATAGGGATTATAACAGGACTTGTTATAAAGATATATTTGTTTACCTATTTTTACATTTGTTTACCTGGAATGGCTTTTCTTTCGAATGTCTAAATTTGGAACAAGCTTCGCTCACGGTGAACCTTAACGTAGATCGTGCGCGAAGTTTGTATTGAAGATACGGCGTACGGAAGGAATTGTTCATGTGCGCTATCTCTGAAGCGAAATAAGCCAATAATATTGCAGCGTTAGGGCCATCTCTGCTCTTTCTCTAGTTTCTGTGCAATGTTCATAATAAAGTAATGTTGAGTCTCAACAATTGTCGAATAAATACATATGCATATGAGTGTAAACCACTACTGACCGTGAGTGAAAAGCGCTTAGTGGTCATCGAAGCGGTCACTGCACGCACGTAAGTATTTCACTTGATCGACTGTGCGAATAATTTATTTTTTTCGTTACTGTTATTCTTGCAAGCATGATGCTATTGTCCGCGCGTACCCATGCGAATACCATTTTTTACGTTCTAACTTGCGCGGGCTCATTTAGCGCATTTCTACGCCATGCACAGTTAGTGCATTACGGTTCCCGAACTCTAGCACTGGTGCTAGGCCGCGCTGATGAGGTTGACATGTTCGTTTTTGCATTCTCTTGCTGCCCAAGCACATAGACAACGCTCAAAGATGGGTGAGCTCGATGCAGCACCACACTGTTGAAGTTATTAACTTTATGGGCAGGGCCGCGCAGGGTGCGTGTGAACGCAGAGACAATGTTTTGGTAGACACAGGGTCTGCATACATCTTCCATAGGAGACGATTTTTCCAGATAGTTGCGAAGTGTATTTACCGACTAGTTCTCTCGCAGAGTGCTTCAATTTGTCTTATACCTGTGTCACACGGCCACTTTTGATAGCGATCGAGAACGATCTGGATCGGAATGTTCGACTGCGATTGGCTCCCTTCCACAGATTGAGCAAAGAAGCCAATCGCGACCAAGAAATTTGACCCAGATCGGCCTCGATCACGATCAAAAGTGCGCCGCGTGGCCCCCGTATTAGGCACTGGAATGAAGCCGTGTTTGAAAGAATAACAATTAAATGTAGCCTCTGCCACTACATACGAGAAAATATTGCATCAGAAGAGCTGACAATTCTCGCAACCTATTGGGAAATGTGCCGAAAAAGGTGTACCAAAATGCGTTATTTTACTGATGTGTGCATTGGTTCACATTAGACTGGAATGCCAAGTCCTCAGGTGATGCAGGAAACCGGCGAAACGTGAACATATCACATCGGCAGTGGTCTCGCGGAGTGCTGTGTTGTGGACACACTTAGTCCCCAAAGTCGTTAATTTCCGCTGGTTGTTTGTGCACCCATAAAATGCACAGTGCTGGCCTGTAGCCTTTTGATGAGTATATATGTCATTATTCACGAGCGTAAGTTATCCGTGACAAAAATAAACGGAAACATCGAAGGAAAGCTACCACTCCGCAATGCAAGCGCAAGGCAAGCTCACAGTCCAGACCGAACAGGCAACAGTGACACATACTCTCCACGCCAGACCGTCGGAAGCGCCCTCGTGAAAACGTCTATAGAGTGCACTGCGGCACAGGAGACGCTGCCTTTTTGCTTTTTGAAATAGCTACTCTCGAACTCGGACACTATGGTTCGCGCCTCGTTCGCGCGCGCATTGTGAGCATTCAAGTTTCGTTTTTTGCACTTGCAAGTTGCTGAAATTGCGGACATTGCAGGGTTGGGCTTGATGACATTTGTTGCTCAGCTGCCGCGACACATTTGGAGCAAAGGTGAGTGTCGTGCGATTGCCCGTTCTCTAGCTGACACTTGTAAAAACAACCGGTTGCGCATTTGAGCTGTGGCCGATGTGATCTCGAAATTCGAAGGAGCACGAAACGGTTGTCGCAGGTCTCGTAGTGATCGCAGGATAATTTATTCGTTCGTGCCTTCAACAAGTACTATCACAGTTCCTACGCGTTACCCCGATGTAAAACGAACGGCGGAAGCGTTCACGCGCCGGAAAATGCATGCACTCAACTAGCTCTATCGGTGAATGCCGTCCTTTGGTATATATCTCGTGCGTAGATCTTTGTTTCTCCATCTCTATGGGATGACTACGCTATGCGCCTCTTATTTACCCATGCAATTCAATTACCTTGCTGCTGCATTCAATTACCTTGCTCACTGCTTGCGCTGACCGCGGTAGGTGCGTCAGAGGCTTTCATTTGTTGCAGTGAGATAAAGAAAGCGTATTTCTTTCACTTACAGCTTCTTAGCAACTCTTTTGAGAGCCGTGGAGTTAAATCGTGCAATGTGTACGTTGTGAGCAAGCTGTTAACCAAACCTGCTTTACTGCTGCTGTCACTTTTACGGGCACCTTCAAAATTAAACATATATGAGTGTATGAATTCAGCTCACTTTTCTATACACATCCGTTGCTTTCGTTGTTCGTAGATCATGTGCGTACCTTTGCAACCGTAATCGACATTGTAAAAACAGCAGGAAGGCAGATGACACATACTGTGTCCGCCTTAATTGTTGTCTGTGCTGTTTTTATAATGTAAACAACTCCACACACTTGCTGTTTACACCAAAACAATCTTGATATTTTTTTTTCTTGTAGGAGGATTTGCTTCTAACTGCGGCAGTGACGTTGTGTATTGTCCTCAGGAACGCTTGCGGTGTGCACATTTGTCTAATTTGTTTCACTGTGCTGCTGCTGTCTTTACAGCTTCTGCTTATTTCCTTTGGCCGCACCTTATATTTGTTGTCTTTGTCAACATCTGACCTGTTTCTGCCTTGTTGAAAGCAAGTGGCCACAAGTACTGCTTAGTTTGCTCAGTCTAAACCTGGTATGTATATCTATTTGCTAAGGGCATGCTTCTGCTCCTTTAAAGGTTGCTTTAACTAATAGTGGTTTGAGTCATTGTGTATGACACCAGATAATTATTGTTCTAAAATGGTGGCAAAGCTTGTCCGTGCACAGATTTAAAGTATGGAGATGCTAAACATTAAAATGTTCCAAGTTGCCACAAAGTATTACACGCATTTAAATTTGCAGTCGCAAAAGACGTACTAAAAGTATAATCCACAAAATTTGCTTCGAGGTGTCTTGTGACAATGAATTGTAGAGAAAGAATTCTATTGTGAGTTGCCAATGCTTGTCGTGAGCTCTAGCCCATTTTTCTATGCAGCCACTGTTGCTTCGTTGTCTGTGCTTGTTACTAACAAGAAATTGAGCTCCGTGGTTCCCCTGATTTTTGTAGCTCATAAAGTGCAAATGTCTCGACATTGGCAGCCTTAGTGCCTCAAGGTAGAACACGAGTGTTCATTGGCCAGTTGCCTGCTTTTAAGATAATGTTGTATTTAATGTCAGGGGTTTAAAGGATACTTCACATCTGCCATCATGGCTGTTAGTTCTGCTGCCTAGCACTTCCAGGACAAAGTTTGGTACACATGTGAAACTATCCAAGAAAATGGACATTGGTACAACTGCTGACGTAGCTCACTTGGTAGAGCATCGCAAGCGCAAAGCAGAAAATGTTGGTTAAACTCCAACCGGCAGCAAGTTGTCTCTTAATGCAAAGCATTATCATGGTCTATTTTCGAATTTCTTAGTACACCTGCCCAGGTAGCTTCATTAATAATTAGTAATGCTCCTGATGGTGGGTATTGAACGCGAGTCCCTAGTGCAGCAGCCCAATTATTTGCCCATTAGGCTACAGATGCATGCATAGCTCGCCAGATTAACCGCACTGGTTCTCTCGTAGCAGCTAATGCTTTCAGGTGTTATGTGACACTCGCAGAGTTTGGGATTCACCCGTTTCAGCTCATATGCAACATATAAAGCAGGTGTTGTGTTTGCTTTGGTGACGCGTTGTGCGTGCAATTGTTTTTGGTTTCTCTATTTTGGTGTATTGTGCTTTGTATTCGATATGGTGCTGGGCATTACCTCAATCACAGCTTCGATGCTGTGCCCAAAGAAAAAAACATTTTTAAGCAGGTGCTCGAGTGACGTGAAGCTCACTCTCCCTCATTCTCTCTTGCAGGTAGTGCATCCAGTTTAGCGCCGTGCACATGTGTACGGACGCGTGCACGGACGTAACGCTGCTGCCCATCGCGAGTCGTAAGCGAAAAAAAAGGCCGACTGAAAAAAAACAACAAGAAATATAATAAGCTGCACGATCAACAGATTTTTGAAGAGACCGTTTCAACAGAGATATCTGAAGCAGATCGTTATTGGATATGAAGAAATGTGCAGTGGATAACAGCAAAACATGTGGTAACCGACTGACTGACGGTAGTAAGGCTCACAGCCTAAGTTTTTCACTATTTACACCGATAATGTAGCACGTATTTGCGCAATTAAATCACCTGCTATGCGCAGCAACCGCACTCAATTGAAGCCGCCAACGCAGCGATGCACCATTTGCTATTTCAGGATCACGAAAAACAATGTATTCACCGAAGTACAGCGGCGGTTGACCTGTCGGCAAGCTGTTAATTCACATATGGCGAAAGCAAATGTCACGGAGTCCAAGCCCACGAAACTGCGCTCACAAGAATATCGCGCACGCTTGGGCCTTTCCGACATGCACAATAGCGCACGCAGAGCGTGGTGCAGCCGACACCCGACATTCGTGACTGATCTACGTTCGAGAGTAGCTATTTCAAAAAGCAAAAAAAAAAAAAGAAACAATGTGACGTCGCATCCGGCAAAGGAGAGTTGTTCTCCTTTCTCACCTTCTCTCAGCTCAGGCATGCGCAGCGACCACGGAGCCCTCGGGGGCGACGTTCAGGTTATACGAACGTCCGTGAAAGCATTGCTTTCGAGCAAACCTTTTCAAATTAAGTTTTCGCTCATGTCCACGAGATAGCAAATTTCAGTGTTACATTAGCCGCTATATTTTCCAATTTCATGTGACCTAGCTACCTCAGGTTGCATTTACGCGCCGAGGCTTTTAACAAAAATAGTTGTCAGCTGAAAATCAAAGCGGTGGTGCCACTATTTGGATGTTGTGATATTTGTGAAATTGATTATATTTTTCCCCTAGTCATGCTAAACTACTTACCGGTCACATGCTTGGACTTCTGAAGGAGCACTTGAAAGGTTTTCCTTCCAACCCAGTATTGTAACTGACACCTGTCAGAGGTATGAGAGTGGTATTTGCCCTGCAGCACTGCCATGAGTTCAAGATCCAGATGTGTCTCATGTAATAACTGTGCTCGCCGACTGTCTCTATCCGTATGTCACTAGAAAGTACAAAGGATACATTTCTGAATTGTTGCAACATTTATTTTTCGTTAAATGCTCAAAATATTTTTTTCTTTTCCTGATCAATAAGGACTTGCACAGATTGCAGATTTGCATAGTTTGGAAAAAGCATTGCATAGTGGGCCTGTAGGTTTTTTTGAATTTATTGTTACCCTTCAGACTGGCCAAATATGTTGACAGCAACAGCGAATACCTCCTTGCTGTATTTGCATTTCTTTGGAATGTCTGTTCCGTGTTCTTCATAACAGTACATGGTGCCATTTAGTTTTCTACCGTGTCGAATTGTGCACTGACACTTTCAAGTGAGCAAGTGTAGGTTTGTATTGCAATGGAAATAACAACATGAGTGCTTCTTCAATTGTCTTCCATCACCGCCTCGCTAGTGCCTTCTTCAATGTGCAAGAATGGCTTGTAACAATATTGTTAAGTGTTTCATGTGAGCATATGGAATACAATAATTTTCTCTTTTTCTCTGAACATATTCAGCCGGAAAAACATGTTGACAGCTATGCCTTTTTCATGTTGGCCATAGCATTTTGTAGATAATGGTGTGACAGCTTGGGAAGTGTCTGAAGAGTATTGTTAGTTGGTGCATAATCATATTGTTGCTACTGGGAGGATCACAGGCACTTTTTTTTTCATACTATTAACATGTTTCCATTTTTCTTTTTGTGACTCAATCATAAGTAGACCTGGTCACTTTTTTAGTTTGTCATTTACTTTTGTTACACATCAGTATTATATACTATCAATTAAGTTGGGATATGAAGCCATTTGATGTTGCATTCGTGGAGAATCCTGGCCAATCCCTCGTCATGGGTGTGCCATATTTCATAGGCAACACTCATTATATAGTCTCTCTTCTTGTGGTAAGAGTGTATCCCAAAGCCTGTTTTGGATGCTTGCAGAGCAGTTGAGATTTAGACATCAATGCCAGCTCACAAAGCACCTCATACGGTAATCAGCCAGCCGCCTCCGCAGATGGGGAATTCTGCAGTTTGCAATCATACTGTTTCGGTTGTCCTTGGCAGAGATTTCAATTGTACACAGTGGGAATATATTGTAGGACCATATAAAAATAATGCGATGACAATGGCCATGTGGCTTAAATTATAGTAGATTACGACCAGCATTAGCTCAAGCGCTGCTAAAGGTGTGTGGTATGTAAAAATTAATAAAGTGCTGGTTTTAAATTAAAGTGCAGCCTAGCAGGTTTCGAGAACTTTTACTCTGGCAGAATGACAAAATAAAATTATTTGAAATCAGTGATGCCACGCTGATGAGGCTTGGGCATGAATATCCTCTAGCCAAATTCACAAGGATCTTAAATGAATTCTTCACTAGGCTCAACAGTTTTGTTGTTTCCCTATATTGTTTCTATAGGAACAGTGCACAACAAAAATCTTGCGGCTTCCTGTTGTCTTAACACCCTATAATTGCCTTAGATCCATGGTTCTCAGCCATGGATGTGTCGGTGACCCCTTGTGGATTGGTGGAAGTGATGGGGACCACTTGCAATGACGGGAGAGGGGGGGGGTATAAACTAACACAATATTAGGCGTGAAACAGGTGCCTTTTATTGCTACTTTGCAAAGAATGGTCAAACAAAAGTGCCACTTCAACTCAGTCTGGACAGCTTGTCAATACATGATGCAGTCACGCTTAAGCAGAGTCACATATCTGCAGCCACATTCAACCTGTTTCTGTATTTGCTTTTCAAGTATGCAAGCATGGAAAAAGCATGCTTGCATGCATATGATATAAAACTGCAACAAAAGCTTTACAGCCATCTTATGTAGAAGGGAAAACATTTCTGCAGTCCCCAACCAGAATGCCTCAAGACTTGCAGTGGCCACAAACAAAAAAGAAAAACTTGGTTGCTTTTTTTGTTAGTGGGGGTTTTGCGGATCCCCCATTTGAGAACCACTGCCTTAGATGTAGAGCCATTTGATGTTCATCAATTAATATTTACACAGGATTTAGATGACGCCTTTAAAGACAAGTGTCCCTTATGCTTCCACGTAAAGAAGCACTGACATAGGAGTTTTGTGCTTAATTTTTTATATTAATCTGGTTGCACATGCCAGCTTTTAAGATCACACCATGCCGTTGAAAAGCTGGGTGTGCTTTGAGCGATTCTTAACGAATGCCAAGACCTGTTTCACTAAATAAAATATTCTTTTGGCCCTTCTCAAACATCTTAACTGAAATTAATTTAATTCTGGTGTTCTACAAGTCACAACTGTGGTTGCGGACTCCGGCTTAATTTTGATTGCCTGAGGTATTTTATAGTGCACCCAATCCACACATGCGTTCTTGTATTCCGCCCCCATCCGAATGAGAATTGTGCTGCTGAGGTCGCCACGGCCAGGATCGAACCCGCAACCTCAGCAGCACAATGCTTCTCAGACATTTCTTTGCATTGAGCACAAAATGAGTCTGCTCTACAAACTTTTCTACTGGTACTTCTCAGGGAACATGGAGCATCACCCTCACCTTCCAAGTGGCTCCTCCCATCACACATCAAATGTGCACCAAGAAAGAAAGGCCACTGTTGTGGTGCAGAGAGGCCTTGACATGTTCGGCATTCAATAGCACAATAATGGCATGGCTTACTCACAAACTGGAGCATGCATCACTTGCTTCTGATCTACCATGCCATGATGTCGTGAAATCGTGGAGCCAAACTGCCTTTGGCATTTTTAAATGTTCGCATTAAGGATAATATATTTCTTGTGCACAGAAGCAATATAAAGTTTCATAGTGTAATTAACTGATTGACAGCTACACACGCATAAGAAAAAGATTGTGCCAGGACTACTTAAACTCTGCAATCTTTAAATTAGCTTGGCCCATTCTTGCAATGTTACACATTTCAGATGAATGCAGGTCACTAATTACAGTTATGCCAGCTTTTGTACGTTTTAGACATGCAATGTTTGCCCCAGTTTTATACGGCGATCATAGATAGCCACACCACGTTGGTAGAATAATTCAGAAGTAAATTTTAGTAAAAGCACCATTTATGCCCGGGCTTAGACTATGCCAGTGTAATTTGTGATTCTCATCAGCAATACCAAATCAATAAACTTGAACGCGTTCAGAAATTGGCAGCAAGATTTATTTACTCTTCCTATCGACGAACGTAATCTGCAACAGCCCTGCTAACACGGGCAGGACTGCAAACAGTGAATGTCTGGAGAAAAATAGCCTGCCTAAAGTTCCGTTATCAGTTGAACAGTAAATTTACCTAACTCACCTGCTCCCACCTAGAAGAATGTTTTTTACCCTATAACTCACGAGTTGATGTGTACAAATATTAATTTTTTGTTCACACTATAGCTATGTGGAATAACCTTGTTCCTGAAGTTTTCAATGGTGGTGATGGCTTGACTTTTTTTGAACGGAATTTGGACTTTTATTTTTTATAAGTTGTATTATTATAGTATTTTTTTTCTTGATTATAGTTTTTTCTTCTTATAGTATTTTTTTTCTTATTATAGTATTGATGACAGATTTTAGTCTATTGTATATGCACATCCCACCCTGCAACAGCCCTTTTGGGCTTACAGTATTCTAAATAATAAAGTAAAATGGGGTTGCTCCATGTTCAGGTCTACAAGCATGGCATTGTAAATGGGCGCCAGAAGCAGCAGCTTTTCAAGGTATTTTGCTGCACCATCCAATTATTGTGCCCCTCTCCACTCGCTGGTGAACAAGGGGCTTTCAAGGTATGCTGTGCTGTTCCTAAAATGCCGCCCGAGGCGGCCGTCTGTTTTGCCTACAGGACGAAAAGTCCCTGGCCAGGAGTGCATCAAACATGCAGAAAAAGCTGTTGATTGTGCTACTGAAGTTCTAGAGATGAACTGTAGTTTTGCTCTCAGGTTGAAAAATACAGCAATGCTGTAGCAAGCAGTGTGGTGAAAGCTGTTGCAGGGCTCTTCCAAGGCATAGCCAGCACTGCATGCACATACTTTGCACGCACGAGGCTTTAGCAATAATACTTCTAGTAAATTGCATTTGTCCAGCTTCACTCTGTTTTTAACACTGGCAGGTTTTAAAATCCGTGAGAAAAGGTAGGCCTTTTTTCTTTTAATTGGCTTATGCACAAGAAAGTGTGTGTGCATGGAAGGGGGCTCCTTTATCAAGCCACATGATAAAGTGAAGCCTTGTGCATTTGTCTGCAGTCACTCACTGCGCTTTCAAACACGCAATCAGAACAGAGAGCACAGGAAAACACACAAGCAGTAGATTCAGCAATTTATTTCAAACAAATGCAGTTTTATTTTACAGAATGACCACATTCCCAAAAAGCAACCACATGCTATGCACATAATACAACCAACTTAGGTTAATTCAGCAGCTGTTAATGTGTACTACCTTTATATGTTCAAATGTTTCAAGTCTCAAAGCGTGCCCCTGCTTTGTAACTTGTCCTTTTAACTTAAATGCTAAATTTAGCACGATTACCACACTGATAGAAGAAAACTACATATTGTCACGGTATGATTCATCTAGAGGAGCATCGATGAAGAAGACGCTGATGATCTGGCGCATGCTCTCGACTATATGGTTGACGCTTGATCGCCTTGTAAATATACTGTAAATACGTTTTCCTGTTGTGTTTGCCTCCCCGTAACATCTTGGTGGAAGTGCTGGGGGTATAACGCAAGACGGAGCTTCGCAGCGGCCGCCAAGTCGCCACTCTAGTCATGTCCACCAGCGGTGAAACTGTGTCAGCGGCGGCCGCCATGCTAACAGTCGTCCTGGCTCCACCCCGTGACCCTGGGACCTTTTCCGGCACTGCTGGCGACGACGTCGACAAATGGATTCGACTCTACAAATGCGTAAGCGCACATTACAGGTGGGACCCGACCATGATGTTGGCGAATGTCATATTTTATCTAAAGGGAACGGCGAAGGCCTGGTTCGATAACAACGAAGAGGAGCTCACAAGCTGGAGCGTATGTAAGACTAAACTTCGCAAGTTGTTTGGCCAACCTGCAGGCTGCCAGCGTGCTGCCAAGCAAGAACTTGCCTCGCGTGTGCCGACGCCTACTGAGTCGTACTTGACGTACATTCAGGATGTGCTGACCCTTTGCCGGAAGGTTGACGCCAAGATGACAGAAGCCGATAAGGTTGCGCACCTGCTGAAAGGGATCGCGGACGATGCGTTTAACCTGATCGTGTTTAAAAACTCTTCGACAGTCAACGAGATTATTACTGAATGCCGACGCTTCGAAGATGCTAAAAGCCGACGTATCGCCCACCAATTCGCCCGCCTTCCGAACACGGCAGCGACATCAACGTGTGAGGATGTTCATATGCCGACTCAGCCTTCAACATCGGAGACCATCACCCGAATTGTTCGACGCGAAATTGAAGCCGCATCGCCTCGCCCGCACATTTAATGTGAGGAGAGCCCTGTGATGCCCCACCTACGATATCCCTTATACAATCCGTTGTTCGTCAAGAACTGGCAAACGTGGGCCTTCAAACCATCTGCTCTGTGAACCACCCTGACAGTTACCCTTCGGCCACCTTTAACCCTCTCCAACGCCGTTACCCCACTCCAAATTATCGCGATCCAAATGCGTGGCGGACGCCTGACGACAAGTCAATTTGCTTTCGATGTGGACGTGTTGGACACATTTCACGATATTGCCGAAGTCCTTGGCCCTCGTCTTCTCGACCCAGCTCATCCAGCTTCCGCTATCCACCCCGAAGCCAGCACCAGGTACCAAGCCAACCTGACCAAGAAACATCTGCCGAGACCACTACTACCACCAACCATTACAGCCGCTCGCCCTCCCCACGACGCCGACCTTCTCGGTCACCCCCACCACGCCGTTCCCCGTCCCCGTCTTACTCCCGGCGTTTTCCTTCGGGAAACTAACGGCTGCAGCTCCTGGAGGTGATGCTGCTATTCCGTCCTGCTCTCCAATTCCTCTGTTGACGCTCCCTACCAATCAGAACTTGATTGACGTTGAAGTGGATGGCCTACCTGTTACTGCTTTGATTGACACCGGCGGCCATATTTCTGTTATGAGTTCTCACCTCCGCCGGCAGTTGAAAAAAGTTATGACCCCTGCCCCATCACGTGTTGTCCGTGTGGCCGACGGTGGTACGTCTCCCGTAGCTGGCCTTTGTACCGCACGTGTCAGTGTAGCCGGCCGTCAAACTTCTGTTTTGTTCACCGTCCTCGTCTGCTGTTCCAATGACGTCATCCTCGGTCTTGACTTTTTGTCCGCCCACTCCGCCCTCATCGCTTGTTCCGCTGGTACTGTACAGCTTGACCTATCAAGTGTAATTGATCAACCCAGACCAATCAAGAGTCGGCTCTGTTCTGCTGAGCACGTCCATTTGCCGCCGCAAGCCGTGACTTGTGTTGCTGTGACGCCCTCTCCACCAGTCCCCGACGGCGATTATGTGCTCGCTCCCATCACCGCCGTTCTGTTGACGCACAGTGTTGGTTTGCCTCACACTGTTATAACTATAAGGGACAATCTTACTTGTCTTCCTGTGATTAATTTCGGACTGTGTTCACAAGTGCTCCCACAAGGCATTTCACTCGCTATGCTGACGCCCTCCTACGATTACGTTATCTCGACCTTGTCTCCTCCGGATGCTGGTCGCTCGCACACCACCGATATCCCGTCTTCTTCGCCAGGTCTGTCTCCTCCCGACCTGAAGAAAATGATTGCTCCAGACCTTTCGCCCCATCACGCTGACGATCTCCTTCGACTCCTCTTCTCTTATAGGGACGTCTTTGACCTTTGCGACCGTCCTCTGGGTCAAACCTGCGCTGTCAAACACCGCATAAACACTGGCGATGCCCATCCGATCCACCGACGGCCATACCGCGTCTCTCGAGCTGAGCGCCGCATCATTCAAAAGGAGGTCGACAAGATGCTTGCCAAAGATATAATCGAGCCGTCCTGCAGCCCTTGGGCTTCTCCTGTGGTTCTTGTTAAAAAGAAAGATGACAGTTGGCGATTTTGCGTGGACTACCGACATCTCAACAAGATCACCAAAAAAGACGTGTACCCGCTCCCACGCATAGACGACGCCCTGGATTGCCTTCACGGCGCCAAGTATTTTTCTTCAATCGACCTTCGGTCAGGGTACTGGCAGATCGCCGTTGATGACATGGACCGTGAGAAGACCGCTTTTGTTACCCCTGACGGCCTTTATCAGTTTAAAGTCATGCCTTTCGGCTTATGCAACGCCCCGGCCACCTTCGAACGCATGATCGACACCCACGGTTTTAAATGGTCCATTTGCCTGTGTTATCTTGATGACGTCATTGTATTTTCACCGAACTTTGAAACGCATCTCGACCGACTTTCTTCTATCCTTTCTGTTTTTCGCAAAGCCGGCCTGCAACTTAATTCATCTAAGTGCCACTTCGGACGTCAGCAACTTATCATGCTCGGTCATCTCGTCGACTCAACCGGTGTTCGCCCCGACCCTGACAAAGTTCGAGCTGTGCAGCAGTTCCCCGTTCCGACTTGCACAAAGGAAGTTCGTAGCTTTCTGGGACTGTGCTCCTACTTCCGTCGTTTTGTGAAGAATTTCGCGGAAATTGCACGCCCTCTCACAAACTTACTGAAGAAAGGCGTCATGTTTTTTTGGGGTGCTGCACAGGCTGCCGCCTTCTCTACCCTCATCACGTCGCTCACTACACCACCAGTCCTGGCTCATTTCGACAGCTCCGCTCCAACAGAACTCCGCACCGATGCCAGCGGCTACGGAATCGGCGCTGTTTTAGTCCAGCATCAGAATGGGCATGCCCGTGTTGTCGCCTATGCTAGCCGTCTCCTTTCCTTAGCCGAACAGAACTACTCTATTACAGAACGGGAGTGTCTTGCTCTCATTTGGGCGGTGGGCAAATTCCGCCCCTATTTACATGGCCAGCATTTCACTGTCACTACCGATCACCACGCACTTTGCTGGCTTTCGTCGCTTAAGGATCCCAATGGGCGTCTTGGTCGCTGGGCACTCCGGCTCCAAGAATACACTTACTCTTTTTCTTATAAATCTGGCCGATTGCACCGGGATGCTGACTGTTTGTCCCGCAATCCCGTGGATCCGCCTGAAGCCTCCAATGACACGCCTGCATGTGTACTCTCTCTGCTTTAAGCCACATCCGTGATGAACAGCGCCGTGATCCCATTTTAAGTGAGCTTATTCAGAAGCTGGATTCCGCAGCGCCCGATCCTTCCCTTCGCCTCTTCGTGCTTAAAGATGACACGTTATATCGCTACAACGTCCACCCGGACGGACGCGAACTGTTGCTCGTCGTTCCTACGCATCTGCGCTTGAGCGTTCTCGGCCAGCTACATGACGCCCCGACCGCTGGTCACCTTGGAGTTTCCCGGACCTACGATCGCGTTCGGCGTCGCTTCTTTTGGCCCGGTCTTTACCGCTCCGTTCGTCGCTACGTAGCTGCTTGTGAACCCTGCCAACGCCGAAAGAAACCACCTAAGCCTCCTGCTGGCCTCCTTCAGCCCCTTGACGTCCCATCTGACCCCTTCTTCCGAGCTGGCCTTGACCTCCTCGGTTCTTTCCCGACCTCTACTTCTGGAAACAAATGGATTGCCGTTGCTACGGACCACTCCACCCGCTACGCAATTACACGCGCTCTCCCTACCAGTTGTGCTACGGACGTCTCTGATTTCCTGCTACACGATGTCATCTTACATCACGGAGCCCCTTGTCAACTCCTCACTGACCGTGGCCGTTACTTCCTCTCCAGAGTTATCGATGACCTGCTTCGCTCCTGCGCGACAAAACACAAATTTACGACGGCTTACCACCCGCAAACTAACGGCTTGACTGAGCGCTTCAACCGGACGCTTACTGACATGCTTTCTATGTATGTCTCATCTGACCATCAAGACTGGGATGTTGCGTTGCCCTTCGTTACATTCGCTTACAATTCCTCCCGTCATGATACTGCTGGTTTTTCACCCTTCTATCTTCTGTTTGGCCGTGACCCAACGTTACCTTTTGACACTATCATCCCCGATGCCGTCCATTTGCCAACTGAGTACGCTCGTGATGCCATTTCCCGAGCTGATGAGGCACGCCAAATTGCTCGCCGTCGCCTTACTACATCGCAAGGCCACCAGAAGCACCGCTACGACTCCCGTCATCGTGATGTTATCTATACTCCGGGTGCCCTTGTGCTTCTATGGACTCCCGACTCGGCGTGTTGGACTATCAGAAAAATTGCTTTCGCGGTACTCCGGACCCTACCGTGTCTTACGCCGTGTAACAGACGTCACGTATGAGATTGGCCCGCTCGAGTCTTCCTCGCCAACCGTTTCATCACCTACTGACGTTCACGTATCCCGCCTTAAACCTTACCACTCGCCTGGATCATAGCAAGCACCGTGACGGTGCTTGAGCAGCCGGGGGTCATGTCACGGTATGATTCATCTAGAGGAGCATCGATGAAGAAGACGCTGATGATCTGGCGCGTGCTCTCGGCCATATGGTTGACGCTTGATCGCCTTGTAAATATACTGTAAATACGTTTTTCTGTTGTGTTTGCCTCCCCGTAGCAATATTAAAATGGCAACTCCTTGTTGAACAGAAAAGTGTATACAGTAGACTTCCGTTAATCCAACTCCGGTTAATCTTTCGGTTAATTCGACTCTGACCAAAGATCTTGGCCAGCTCCCATGCAGTTCTACGGCCCTAAACATTTGTTATTTTGATCCTAAAATTGGCATTCGCCAGATAATCCGAACTTGACCAAGCTACAGGCATGCACCTGACTCCAATAACGACCCCTTTTAGTGGCAGCGTCTGTTTCAAGATTTTCAAGCCATAACGGTAGCTCACAATGTCCGATTATGGTATTGACCTGGTTCTAAAGGGCACATTTTGTTTTCGAAGGAAATTAAGCCGGAAACTGCCTGCACTGTGCACTCGAGTGGGAAACTAAAACTGCATTTGCAGCATTCATACACTTTACCTGCATAACACGGCTTTGTTGCAGCGAGGGTGACTTTAGAAAATCAGCTTACATTCTCAAAAATAAGGTATGCGTTAGGTTTATACTTGGGTTTGAAGTTTTAAGTCATTTGCACTTCAGTTTTATAGTTTGGAAAAATAGAAAGTTGGCGCACGTTTGTCTCGGAGGCGAGTCAATTACATACTGCCATATGAATCAGCGGTGTTTTAGCATTTTTTTTAATGTTCAATTCGACCCACCGGATAATTGGATGAATTTCGTTGGTGCCGTCAGGGTAGAATTAACGGAAGTCAACTGTAGAAAGCCCATGCTGATGCACCAGGAAAGTAACCTATACTGCCTCACTGCATGTCGTCTTGCTTAGTCAGCAAAAAAGCATAGAAAAGTAAGCTATGCTGCCTCACTGCATGTAGTCTCGCTTAGTCGGCGAAAAAGCATGGAAAATGTGGCTCACACAATGTCCACAAATGTTATGTTGCAGATTCAGTCATCCATCTTATCCAATCTTTACAGTGTAGCCATATCACCAATTGCTTAGCCTCCTATTTCCCAAAAAGTCATTGCCAAAAAAAGTGATATGATTCACGTTTTTTGCCATCCAAGCAGTGTTTATTGTTGTTTATTATTGCTTTCTGTAACCTAACCTGCATGTTAACACTGAGCTATATGGCAAGCTTACTGAAAGCTAAAAAAGAATACTGGGCATTTACTTCTCCAAGTTATTTTTTTAGACATAAAAAGTTTGGTGCTTGATGGCGAGCCGCATTTGCGGAATGCTTGCAAAAACAGTAGCTTACATTGTCTTTCACTAGAATAGAGATATTAGCATCGCTGAGAAAGCCACTGCCTACTTGCCTGTGAGCAAGCTGTGGATCTGTTCATTGCAGATCCAGAAATAAAACAAAGAGGGCAGGCGAAAATGAACTATTCTGTATCATGTACATTTTCTCTCAATTTACATACTTACTTTATGATGCCAGCTGCTAGAGTTTTAAAAAGAACTTCGCAGAGAAACTTCATCGAGTATCTTCACGTGACCTGAACTTCCACGAACTCACCAGGAACCAGATAAAGAGCAGCAAGATTGGTCACAACTTGAATTTAACAATACTACTAAAGAGTCACGCGACACAGCATATATCTTGCATTGCATTACCACAAACATGGCTCCACACAATAGTTTTCTCTGAAAACATATGTGAATGCAGGGAACTGCAGTACGTTTACCATTGTAGTGAAGTTGATCAGCTCGATCACAGAGAAGAGAAAGGAATGACAAATTGTCCTCCAGCCTACCCCCTCCCAAAATGGCAATTCTTTCTGACCAGATCAATCTTATATGTATTTTTATTTAATATATATACAATGAGTATGGATATTGTATCGGAGAGTAGATAAGAGTTGGTCAGCAATGTCAAATGCACACAACCTGTGGCTTACAAAAGAAATGAAACTGGTCACTATTTAGTGACAGTTTTCTTTTGTGTGTAACAACTTGGCTCTTGACAAGTTTCTCATTCTATAAAGGTTTATACAGTGAAATATTTGGAGGCATTTGAGGTATCACCTGACCCAAGGGACTTCCAGTGGCAGCCTGTCTGGATCTCAAGATTCCGGACACACACCAATATACAGCACATCTGACTGCAGCTGTAGGAAAACGAGGGATAAGGATTGATTGTGAGATTCATGGCAGTTCCGAAGTGTTTAACTTAGTACCTGCTATATACGAGGTCGAGACTATGCCACTAGACCACTGCTGTGCTGCAGTCGCCATAATATTAATTACTCATTGTGCAGCTGGGCTTGTTGGTAAAGATAAACAGAACGCCAACTCAAGTGACCACCGTGTGTGTCTGCTCATCCGTGTTCTCATGCTGTGGCTCAGCCTTGAATGCATGTGCTTGTCCGCTGAATTATCGTCCCATCTCCTTAACCAGTACTATTTGCAAATTACTCGAACATATAATACACACTCAAGTCATCAACTTCCTTGAAGACCATAACATTATTTTCAAGTATCAGCACGGTTTTCGCAAGGGCTACTCATGCAAAACCCAACTAGCTGGATTTATTAGTGACATACATGCATTGATAGACGCTGGGTTTCAAGTTGACGCAATAATTTTAGATTTTTCCAAGGCATTTGATCGTGTTCCACACCATAGGTTGTTACTTAAACTTTCACAGCTTAACATTCATCCTACTATAATTGCATGGATCACCGATTTTCTCTCATCTAGAATTCAATTTACATCAGTTAACAATTCTAACTCATCTTATGCTGATGTTACGTCTGGAGTTCCACAAGGCAGAACACTTGGACCTTTACTCTTTCTAATCTATATTAATGATTTACCCAGTTGCGTGTTATCCAAAATCAGACTATTTACAGATGATTGTGTACTTTATCGATGTGTAACAAGTAACACTGATAATCACTTACTACAAACTGACCTGGAGGCAATAAGTGCATGGTGTTCTAATTGGTTAATGCCATTAAATATTTCCAAAACTAAACTCTTGTCTTTCACCAATAGGCCACGAATTCCAACAACCTACTCCCTTGATAACAACGCTGTGGAACTCTCCACAACTTACAAGTACCTTGGCATCAATCTTCAGTCAAACTTATCATGGAATAATCACATTAATCTTACCCTTGCCTCTTCTAACCGCACTCTCGAACTTATTAAACATAACTTAAAAGAAGCCCCAATGCATGTTAAAAAACTAGCGTACACAACATTAATCCGTCCTAAACTAGAATACGCGTCTGCCATTTGGGATCCCGAACAAACTTATATCATCAGCAACATCGAAGCCTTGCAAAACCGTGCTGCGCGATTCATTTTTTCAGATTATTCACGTTACACCAGCGTCACCTCGTTAAAGAATAAAGCTGAGTTGGACACCTTAGCACTTCGCCCTAAAATTTCTCGCCTATCACTTTTCCATAAGCTTTATCACCATCCATCACTTCATGATGATTTCTTTCAGTCACCACCAGTTATCTTTACACGTCGTGACCATCCATACAAAGTCAAACGCATTAACTGCCAGTCATTCCATTATGCATATTCTTACCGCGCACAATAACTTACCATCAGACATTGCCACGGAACCTGACTTGGCTAAGTTTCAAGATTTAATTCGCTCACGACTTGTCAACTAATCTTATTATTATTATCTTGGGACTTTTACAGTGTTTTCGATGTTTGTTGCTGTTTTGCTTTTCATTGCAGTTGCCTTATGTTGTCCTAATATGTACTAATGTTTTCTCTGAAATAATTGTGACTTATTTTGTATATTACCTATGTTTCACTCTATTATTACTTTTGTTATATTGTCTTGTTTTTAATATGATGTATAATCTATGACCAGTGCCTGTGACCCCTCCCCCCCCCATGTAATACCCTCATGAGGGCCTTTGGGGGTATTTTGAATTAAAAAAAATCTGTAGTTTCAACACTGGCTACTATATTTTGACGACTAATATAATTTATGTTTTTTAACTTATAGCCAACTACATAATGTACCTCGTACTACATTCTGAACGTTGCTGCACTGTAGTGGGATTTCTGTGTAACGCACTGGCCTCTACCGCCAAATGCCTGAAAAATGAAAAAAATAATTATGTAGATCCCACACACTGTGGGGATTTATGTTTAGGGTTCTGCCGAGCATTGCAGCATTGACCAACGTGTTTGTGTATGGCGGGTGATGTGTGACAAGCATTGCGAGGAGAGTACAAAGGCCCTTCGCTTTTGTACTCTCCTTGCAATGGTAGTATAATATAAAGGTTTCTTTGCCTCTTCCTGCCTACACTGTGGTGGCTACTGTTTTGCCGAGTGGACAGCATGGCTTATGCGGTATGCACAAATGGTTATGTGCCCATTCTGGGCCCGTCTGCTGATTTGGGCATGGGTCACTGTGGCACAAGGAGTATAGTATCATTATATGTAGTATTAAGATGAATGTCATACTTTTCTGTGCATACACCTCTTGTCAACATTTTTCACTCAACGAGCACATACCACCTTCACCCTCAATGCAAAGGTAGTACAATGTCGCACAGTGCCCATGTTGTGGAAGCTGCTACAATGAAGGGACTGGGAAATGTGGGTGAATCGCAAAGCTGGAGCAGTCTAAAACACCTCGAAGTGCTGCCACAAAGGAAGAATGGGAGAAACTGACATGCTCTCAATTTGACGAGCAACTTGTACATGCACACATGCTCCGACACATATCGTGCACCATAATGCATGGGCCACTACCTCATATAACTAGCTACACATTGGCGAGCGCAAAGTATGTGCACAACAGCGGCCTAATGGCTAAAGCGTTGGGCTGTTATGTTGGGAGACAGGTTTGGACTCGCTGCCAGACATATTTTTGTTTTCAATCGGAAAGACTAACAGGAGCCGGGACATAAAATTGCCTACTGCAAAGTGCTTGGTATGAAGAAAGAATTCTTAGCATTAAAAATGCTCAAATCCAGCACATGCAATATTTAGTAAGTACTTTTCCACACACCTAAACTGCTTTGTGGTGGAGCACGGTGCAAGTGTGGTGGCTTTGCCACAAGGTTGACGTGCATAACAGTAAAGAGCAATGCAATAACAGCGGCTTTTTCACATAACCAAGGTTCATTGCGGTGCAGCACAGTGCAACAACCGCGGCTTCCACACAAAGCTAAGGTGCATAATGCTACAGCAAGATGGAGTAATGTTTTTCACAGATGCAATGTAGAGGCTGTTTGCGTGCACTTCAATGTTTTTATAATCAACTAAAGTGGTTGTGAATCTTGCGACCATATGGCTAGGCGAAACGAAAAAGCGTCTGTCTGTCGCCTGTGTACAGATAACTATCAGCATTGGCTCGAGCATCGTTGTCTCTTCCGAAGCTGGCTTGTTGGCACCCCTCGGGTTTCGCTCATGCCACTGCTCCCGCGTTCGTTGTCTTCTTCCACAGCTGGCTCCGTTGCGGCTCATAATTCCAGCGTAGAATTTCACTTCTCTTGTGACGTCGTAATGGGGAGGCCGCATGAGCCATTGCTTAAGGAGGTATGAGCCATTCGTTGTCTTACGTGACGGACGGATTTAATTTCAAAGAATCACAAGCAGCGGCAATGGCGGGCAAATGCTGCTAGCCACACCGCCAAGCAAACGTGAGACATCGAACGCAGGCAACAACGGCGGACACACTTTCAGTGACGTCGTTCTCTCCGTCGCAGCCAAACGTGTGTAACCTCATTAAGAAACACAAAGACGTAATTAACCCAGTCATAAACACTGCGGCCGCACGTTTCAGCTTTGCTGGTTAACCATCTGTATGGAGTGCTTGGGCGGTGATTTTTTCTTTTTTGTGTTTCTTTTCTTCACTTTTCAGACTGCAGAATGCTTCAGGGTTCGTACACAATATTTGAATGGAAATTCAAGGACATTTCAAGGATTTCAAGGATGCAAAAAGGCAGAATTCAAGGAGTGTTAGCGTAATTTTATTTCCTCACATGACTTAGGAAAGGAGCCCTATTTTCGCATTAATTTCTCTTTCAAGAGCTGTTATCTCCGCTTCTTTTTCTTTGGCTGTTCGACGGAAACTTCGTCGCCTTTCGCCTTTCTGGTGGCTCTTCAAGGCAGATTCCCCCATCGTTGCAATGTCGACCGTCTTCTGACATTATGCGCACATTGCTCGATAAGGATCGCTTGGTTCCGGTCTCACCCAGTGACGATAGTTCGTATGTTGCAGCCACGCAGGCTGAAACTTGCACTTCCCGCCTGGCATCTTGTCAAAGTAAACACACAACGCAAACGCGAACTTCACTGAAATGGCGCGCACGAAGCCGACAAACGGCCCGACTATAGTACCTAAAAGACACATACTAGTGTGCCGAGAGCGGGTGTCGCGGTAGCACCGAGTGTGATGCCTGCCGCCGCCGGCCGCTTGGTGCGCTGCACTTCGAGACTGTGCCGGACCATGCTGAGACATGGGCGGACTTCAGGCAAGACACGACGCGAGTCTCCCCATTTGCCCGGCGATCTGCCTCTTATGTTCTTGTCCCAATCCGCAATACGTTCGGGGTCTGCGGACGCGCTGGGTAATGAGATGAGCCGTTTCTTTCCGCGTCTCTGGGAAATCGCGGTTTCGCGACCTGTTCAAAGTTTCTTTAGACAGACGAGTGCACACATAGATGCAAAAAACCCACTCACAATAAGAAAAGACTGCAACGAAAGCGGCAGCAAGGCGAGAAATGAACTAAGCATTGCAATCGACGCGTAGCAATCAACGCATCGCAAACGAACGCGAGTCGAACACCGCAGGATTTAGCATGATGCCGACAGGCATCGCCGTCTGGTGGCCCCCGGCGGTAGGCATCACGGCCCGCGCCACCGTCCCGCGTTGGAGACTCTCGGTGGACGGCACACTAGAGTATATTCTAGGCACTATACGCAAGCCGAGCGAGCGATGTCTCGCATTGGATTGGATTTCCAATGCATATTAGTTGCCAGACGACGTAGGGGCTGCGAGATTTAAAACCGAGACTTCCTGATGTTGCCCTTTAGTCAACACAGCTTGTTTTCATGGGCATTCGTAAGGGAAAGGGCCTTAAATATCAGCATGACTTGCGGAGGTACATCGTTAATTTCCTCTAGCGGAACAAATCCCACGGGATTTTCAAGGATTACAAGGAGCCCACGGGTATTCAAGTACTTTCAAGGGCCCTTGAACTTATACTGTCAATATCAAGGATATTCAAGGATTTCAAGGGGCTGTGCGAACCCTGATGCTTATTTCTACATTCATCATCATCATCAGCCTATATTTTATGTCCACCGCAGGACGAAGGCCTCTCCCTGCGATCTCCAATTACCCCTGTCTTACACTAGCGTATTCCAACTTGCGCCTGCAAATTTCCTAACTTCATCATCCCATCTGGTTTTCTGTCGACCTCGACTGCGCTTCCCTTCTCTTGGTATCCATTCTGTAACCCTAATGGTCCACTGGTTATCCATCCTACGCATTACATGACCTGCCCAGCTCCATTTCTTCCGCTTAATGTCAACTAGAATATCGGCTATCCCCGTTTGTTCTCTGATCCACACCGCTCTCTTCCTGTCTCTTAACGTTAGTCCTAAGATTTTTCGTTCCATCGCTCTTTGTGCGGTCCTTAACTTGTTCTCGAGCTTCTTTGTTAACCTCCAAGTTTCTGCCCCATATGTTAGCACCGGTAGAATGCAATGATTGTACACTTTTCTCTTCAACGACAGTGGTAAGCTCCCAGTCAGGATTTGGTAATGCCTGCCGTATGCACTCCAACCCAATTTTATTCTTCTGTAAATTTCTTTCTCGTGATCAGGGTCCCCTGTGAGTAATTGACCTAGATAAACATACTCCTTTACAGACTCTAGAGGCTGACTGGCGATCCTGAATTCTTGTTCCCTTGCCAGGCTATTGAACATTGTTTTTGTCTTCTGCATATTCATCTTCAACCCAATTCTTACGCTTTCTCGATTAAGGTCCTCAATCATTTGTTGTAATTCGTCCCCATTGCTTCTGAATAGGACAATGTCATTTGCAAACCGAAGGTTGCTGAGATATTCGCCGTTGATCCTTACTCCTAAGCCTTCCCAGTCTAAGAGCTTGAATACTTCTTCTAAGCATGCAGTGAATAGCATTGGAGAGATTGTGTCTCCTTGCCTGACCCCTTTCTTGATAGGTAACTTTCTACTTTTCTTGTGGAGAACCAAGGTAGCTGTGGAATCCTTGTAGATGTTTGCTAAGATATTCACGTATGCCTCCTGTACTCCTTGATTACGCAATGCCTCCATGACTGCTGGTATCTCTACTGAATCAAATGCCTTTTCATAATCTATGAAAGCCATGTAGAGAGGTTGATTGTACTCCGCAGATTTCTCGATTACCTGATTTATGAAATGGATATGATCCATCGTAGAATATCTCTTCCTGAAGCCAGCCTGTTCTCTTGGTTGGCTGAAGTCAAGTGTTGCCCTGATTCTATTGGAAATTATCTTGGTGAATATTTTATACAATACTGAAAGCAAGCTAATGGGTCTATAATTCTTCAGTTCTTTAACGTCCCCCTTCTTATGGATAAGTATAATGTTGGCGTTCTTCCAGCTCTCAGGTACACTTGAAGTTGTGAGGCATTGCGTATAAAGGGCCGCAAGCTTTTCAAGCATGATATCTCCTCCATCTTTGATTAAATCTACTGTTATTCCATCTTCTCCAGCAGCTTTTCCCCTGGTCATGTCTTTCAAGGCCCTTCTAACTTCAGCGCTAGTTAAAGAAGGAGCCTCTGTATCCGGTTCATCACTATTTTGAATGAAAGTAGCTTGGCTGTTTTGGGCACTGTACAGGTCAGTATAGAATTCTTCCGCTGCTTTTACTATGTCATCGAAATTGCTGATATTACCATGCTTATCTTTCAGTGCATACATCTTGCCTTGTCCTATGCCAAGCTTTCTTCTTACTGATTTCATGCTGCGTCCATATTTTACGGCTTCCTCAATCTTTCCCACGTTATAATTTCGAATATCCCTTACTTTTTTCTTGTTGATTAGTTTTGACAGTTCAGCGAATTCTATCTGATCTCTTGAGTTGGACATTTTCATCTTCTGTCGTTTCTTTATTAGGTCCTTTGTTTCTTGGGAGAGCTTACCTACTGGTTGCCTTGGTGCCCTACCTCCCACTTCAACTGCTGCTTCTGAAATCAACCTAGTTACAGTTTCATTCATTACCTCTATGTTGTCTTTATCTTCCTTTTCTAAAGCTGCATATTTGTTTGCAAGCACCAGCCTGAATTGGTCTGCTTTTACCCTTACTGCCTCTAGGTTGGCCTGTTTCCTCTTGACTAATTTCACTCTCTCTCTCTTCAAATTGAGAGAAATCCTAGACCTCACTAACCTATGGTCACTGCACTTAACCTTACCTAACACTTCTACATCATGCACTATGCTTGGATCGGCAGAGAGTATGAAATCTATTTCATTCCTTGTTTCTCCATTAGGGCTTTTCCATGTCCACTTCCTGTTGCTGCGCTTCCTGAAGAAGGTATTCATTATTCGGAGCGTATTCCTTTCTGCGAATTCTACTAACATCTCTCCTCTTGCATTCCTAGAATCGATGCCATAGTTGCCAATTGCTTGCTCGCCAACCTGCGTTTTCCCCACTTTTGCATTGAAGTCGCCCATGACTAAAGTATACTGAGTTTGCACCTTTCTCATTGCTAGTTCAACATCTTCATAAAACTGTTCTATTTCTTCATCATCGTGACTAGAGGTTGGGGCATAGGCTTGTACTACCTTCATCTTGTACCTCCTATCCAGCTTTACTACGACGACTGCTACCCCCTCATTAATGATGTAGAATTCATCAATGTTGCCCGCTATGTTGTTATGCACTAGAAATCCTACCCCGGATTCTTTCTTATCTGGAAGACCTCTGTAGCAGAGGACGTGGCCGTTAGTCAGCACTGTGTAAGCCTCACCAGTCCTTCTAACCTCACTAAGGCCAATAATATCCCAGGAAATGCCTGATAATTCTTCAAATAGTCCTGCTAAGCTAGCCTCACTCGAGAGGGTGCGCGTGTTGAACGTTGCCAGGTTCAGTTTCCATTGGCGGCCTGTCTTGACCCAGATATTCTTAGCACCCTCTGCCGCGTAGCAGGTCTGACCGCCGCCTTGGTCAGGTGCTCTGCAGCCACTGGGAACTGAGGGCCATGGGTTAATTGTCGGAGTCATGAGGGAGGTAGTGGCCGAATACTGCACCAGGGAGGCCAATTCCTGTTCTGGTGAGGGAGTGACTTTGATGAAGCTTAGTGGGCCTTCCTAGTTTGGTTGCACCTGAACTAGTATAGCCCCACTAGGTCTCGGCGATATATTTTTTTTCTTGCCGGTGTCAGGCACCACTCCATGCCTGAAAATGTGGTAGACTGGAGTAGGATTCGAACTTACGACCTTCAGATTTGAAGCCGGGTATTCTACCTCTGCTCCACGTGATCCTACATTATTTCCACGTGATTTCTACATTATATTAGGGCAAATAAGTAGCTTTTTATATTCAACACCTTTTAAACAGTGCGTAGTAATAGTGACCACAGTATATTAGTGAAAATATAAAAACATTTGCATAATGCAGATCAATAAGTGTTGCCTCTAGGATCACTTAAAATCATGTCAAGAAGCATGGATAACTGTCACTTACTGAGTGCACATAAAAAGCACTTCCAAAAGGTGGGCTCAAATGCTCAAACTTCAGTCACAGGACGCATTCTTGGCGTTCACTAAAATATGGGCCATGACCCTGACACTGCCTACATCAGATTCAGCTTGCAGTTGTGAAGTGGCCTGGGAAGTTCACAAATAGATGTGAAATTATTTTAAACTACATACTATAGTTTGTACCTGCAGTTGTGCCTGCTCATAGCATAACTGGCGCTATCTAGCACACTTGTGATAAAAAGCAGTTCCCCAAAAGAAAGGTGCTCCTTTTTGTAAAACTTCCGTGACTGTATATCAGGTCTGATACAGGCACAGGATCACAAAAAGCATCTGAGAATCCAAGACCCATTTCCTTGAGGCAAAGACCTCAAATTTAGCATAGAGCCAGAAACCAGGAACAGTCAGTCCTACTCACACATGCCTATTTTAATTTTTCTCATTTAGTTTGAGGTTAACCTAAATTATTGCCATCATGATAGCCATCAAATAATATGGTAGCATCAATGTTTGTATTAATCATTTAAGCATTGAAATCTAAAAGCTTGCAGCAGAGTGAAAGGTCAGAAGGACAAGGGAAGAGAGGGGAGGCATCATATTCTAAAATTTCATATTTTTAGTGGGTTGCAGTGTAATGGAAATTGGCAAGCACTAATTGAGCGACAAGGCCACTTGACACAGGAAAAGCAGATTTAGCTGAAACACAGCAGCCTGTATGAAAGAAAGGCAACAATCATTCTTTGCGATGCTTGGTCTGAATCACTGTTTTACATGCCATCGGTGATCACGAACATGCTGGAGGTAAAGCATATGCTGTGGCTCATTTTGTGTCGCCTGTGCTACTAAAACCATTCTTACCATCTTACTAAAACCATTTGTGAAAAAGCATGCCAACAATAATTCAGAATTGAGCACCATGTGTGTCATGAAGCATCACATCATAGCCACAAGAACGTTGTCGTGTCGCCAGAAGTAACCTGAACAATGAGGACACATCTATAGTGGCTTAACTTTAACAAACTGAATGCCTTGGAAGGAAGATTCACTGAGCTAACACATCTATGGCAACCCAACCAGAAATCTCGAGTACCCTCTGAAGAAGACGCAAAAAGGCACTCAATGTGCACATCACAGGGTTGCAGTGCCCAATGTATCATTTATGCTATGCTGTGTTTGATACCTACAAATTGTGATTGAAACATAAGAAACACAGGAGCCTATAGTCATGTTTCTTTCTATGCTCGATCGAGTTCTCAGTTATGGATAGCTTAGCAAACTAATTACTAATTAATTACTATGTAGCGGCAAAGGCAGGCACCAACAAAGGATGTGAAAGAAGACTGTTGTTGTTCGTGCTCACTCTGCTTGGCCATGGACCAAGCCCCTTTTGTGAATCTTTATTCCTGACATAAATCACGCTTAGAGCTAAATTTGCACACACATTTATTGGGCGTGCTGGTTCTATAGTTCAACCTCGAACTTTGTGTGCGGACTCTACCTGCAGTCTTGGCTATGCCTGACCACAAGGAGCAGCAAGATGCCACCTCACCCCAAGATGTCAAATGATGTGGCGTGTCAAGGCAGCAAGACTGTGTTGTATTCAGCAACACTGACAACTATATTGTGGAGGACCGGCTTTCCTCCTATGTACAACACGACACATCAGCACAATAAGAACAAGGAAATGCCCCACACATGTGCACGGCGCTAAACTGGATGCACTACCTGCAAGAGAGAATGAGGGAGAGTGAGCTTCACGTCACTCGAGCACCTGCTTACAAATGTTTTTTTCTTTGGGCACAGTATCGAATACAAAGCACAATACACCAAAATACAAATACAAATACCAAATACAAACCAATAGCAATTGCACGCACAACGCGTCACCAAAGCAAACACAACACCTGCTTTATATGTTGCATATGAGCTGAAACGGGTGAATCCCAAACTCTGCGAGTGTCACATAACACCTGAAAGCATTAGCTGCTACGAGAGAACCAGTGCGGTTAATCTGGCGAGCTATGCATGCATCTGTAGCCTAATGGGCAAATAATTGGGCTGCTGCACTAGGGACTCGCGTTCAATACCCCCACCATCAGGAGCATTACTAATTATTAAATGAAGCTACCTGGGCAGGTGTACTAAGAAATTCGAAAATAGATCATGATAATGCTTTGCATTAAGAGACAACTTGCTGCCGGTTGGAGTTTAACCAACATTTTCTGCTTTGCGCTTGCGATGCTCTACCAAGTGAGCTACGTCAGCAGTTGTACCAATGTCCATTTTCTTGGATAGTTTCACATGTGTACCAAACTTTGTCCTGGAAGTGCTAGACAGCAGAACTAACAGCCATGATGGCAGATGTGAAGTATCCTTTAAACCCCTGACATTAAATACAACATTATCTTAAAAGCAGGCAACTGGCCAATGAACACTCGTGTTCTACCTTGAGGCACTAAGGCTGCCAATGTCGAGACATTTGCACTTTATGAGCTACAAAAATCAGGGGAACCACGGAGCTCAATTTCTTGTTAGTAACAAGCACAGACAACGAAGCAACAGTGGCTGCATAGAAAAATGGGCTAGAGCTCACGACAAGCATTGGCAACTCACAATAGAATTCTTTCTCTACAATTCATTGTCTCAAGACACCTCGAAGCAAATTTTGTGGATTATACTTTTAGTACGTCTTTTGCGACTGCAAATTTAAATGCGTGTAATACTTTGTGGCAACTTGGAACATTTTAATGTTTAGCATCTCCATACTTTAAATCTGTGCACGGACAAGCTTTGCCACCATTTTAGAACAATAATTATCTGGTGTCATACACAATGACTCAAACCACTATTAGTTAAAGCAACCTTTAAAGGAGCAGAAGCATGCCCTTAGCAAATAGATATACATACCAGGTTTAGACTGAGCAAACTAAGCAGTACTTGTGGCCACTTGCTTTCAACAAGGCAGAAACAGGTCAGATGTTGACAAAGACAACAAATATAAGGTGCGGCCAAAGGAAATAAGCAGAAGCTGTAAAGACAGCAGCAGCACAGTGAAACAAATTAGACAAATGTGCACACCGCAAGCGTTCCTGAGGACAATACACAACGTCACTGCCGCAGTTAGAAGCAAATCCTCCTACAAGAAAAAAAAATATCAAGATTGTTTTGGTGTAAACAGCAAGTGTGTGGAGTTGTTTACATTATAAAAACAGCACAGACAACAATTAAGGCGGACACAGTATGTGTCATCTGCCTTCCTGCTGTTTTTACAATGTCGATTACGGTTGCAAAGGTACGCACATGATCTACGAACAACGAAAGCAACGGATGTGTATAGAAAAGTGAGCTGAATTCATACACTCATATATGTTTAATTTTGAAGGTGCCCGTAAAAGTGACAGCAGCAGTAAAGCGGGTTTGGTTAACAGCTTGCTCACAACGTACACATTGCACGATTTAACTCCACGGCTCTCAAAAGAGTTGCTAAGAAGCTGTAAGTGAAAGAAATACGCTTTCTTTATCTCACTGCAACAAATGAAAGCCTCTGGCGCACCTACCGCGGTCAGCGCAAGCAGTGAGCAAGGTAATTGAATGCAGCAGCAAGGTAATTGAATTGCATGGGTAAATAAGAGGCGCATAGCGTAGTCATCCCATAGAGATGGAGAAACAAAGATCTACGCACGAGATATATACCAAAGGACGGCATTCACCGATAGAGCTAGTTGAGTGCATGCATTTTCCGGCGCGTGAACGCTTCCGCCGTTCGTTTTACATCGGGGTAACGCGTAGGAACTGTGATAGTACTTGTTGAAGGCACGAACGAATAAATTATCCTGCGATCACTACGAGACCTGCGACAACCGTTTCGTGCTCCTTCGAATTTCGAGATCACATCGGCCACAGCTCAAATGCGCAACCGGTTGTTTTTACAAGTGTCAGCTAGAGAACGGGCAATCGCACGACACTCACCTTTGCTCCAAATGTGTCGCGGCAGCTGAGCAACAAATGTCATCAAGCCCAACCCTGCAATGTCCGCAATTTCAGCAACTTGCAAGTGCAAAAAACGAAACTTGAATGCTCACAATGCGCGCGCGAACGAGGCGCGAACTATAGTGTCTGAGTTCGAGAAGTAGCTATTTCAAAAAACAAACAATAATGTGACGTCACATCCGGCAAAGGAGAGTTGTTCTCCTTTCTCACCTTCTCTCAGCTCACGCATGCGCAGCGACATCGGAGCCCTCGGGGGCGACGTTCAGGTCGGAATGCCGCGCGCGATCGTGTCCGAACTTACGAGATCGCAGGTTCGCAACCGCGAAAAAAAAATATATATATATTAATTAAAAATAAGCCCAACACATTAAAAAAATAAAGTTGTGCAAACACACAAAAAGTATATATGAATTTTATGCTATTAAGCCAGCGACTGCTACGCCCGGTGCCGTCGATCTTGCTCCGTAGCAGACGACGCACAGCGTTGTAGAAGGCACGGAGTTATTTTTCTCTCGCGATCCGGCATGTGCGGTAGCATTTCCATCATGATAGTTTTACCAAACCACTCGTCAAGATACACAAATCTTAATTATAGCGACAAATACGCGTTTTAGAAGCAGTCACAATTTTTTGAGCGGGACTATTTCTTTAGTCGCGGAGGAATTGTCTGCTGCGCTTCGGTCAACTGGGCGGGGCCTCCTCCTGTCTTCTAAAGTTGTACCCGACTATAGACAAGGACAGAGAAGGTGACACACAAGCGCAGACTTACAACAGAGTTTTATTTCGAAGGAAGCAACCACATATATAGCAAAAAAAAAAAAACTGTGATACATCTCTTGAGCGCTGCCAGCTGAAAATTCTAATCTTTACGCAAGAAAGATAGCTCCTTCTTAGAAAGGGTGATAGACGGTTGTGACACGCAGCTGGCACCGAACATGTCAATCAATGCTGCTTCAATGACTTCGCGGGTTGACTGGTTTCGACTTTTGCTCACAATTGAGCAGGCACTGCATGCTGGACTGCACGGTGCGTACAAAAACTACGCATCACTTTCTTGTTTTTTAGAAGTTCATGAAAATATGTCGCATTCATTTCAGTTGCGATAGTACGAGGCAGCCGGTTCCACTCAATGAAGGTTTTGGTTATGAAAAATTTGGCAAAAGTTGGAGTGAGACATGTGATACGTTTCAATCTTGAAAGGATGGTTACGGTGTGAAAAGATGCCTGAGGGTGAGTGAAGACAATTATCATGAAGCAACGAATGATAGTAAATTTTGTGCAAAGGAGTTAAGCAAGTAAGTTTGAGACGAGAAAGGTTATCAAGACTCGCACCTGCTTGTAACGCCGTGACACTAGTGAAATGTGGGTATAAACAGAAGAAATGAAACGAGCAGCACGGTTCTGCAGGGATTCGATATTATCTAAATGTAAGCTTGATCCTGGTCCCATATGGCTGAAGCGTACTCAATTTGAGGTCAGATTAAGATAACATAGGCAAGTTTACGCACCTGCACAGGAGCATGTAGAAAGTTACATATTAAGAGGCCAAGAGAACGGTTAGCAGCTGCTAGAATCAAATCAATGTGATAGTTCCAGGTTTAAGTCGGACTGAAGGTGAACTCCTAAATATTTGTAAATGGAAGCTGTCTCAACTGTTATGTCATAAGAGAGTATGTGGTTGGGATGCAGCAAGAATTTCTTGTAAAGAAGACGAGCTTTGTCTTTGATTGGTTTAAGGTCATTAACCTCGATAAACAATAAGTGTTAATTGAAATGAGGTCAGTGTCAATTTTAATGGCTCAGTACACAGCACAGTCGTTAGCGAACAGTCTAATTTGGGAAGATACACAAAAAGGTAAATCATTAATATATATCAGAAAGAGTAGGGGACCAAACATCTCCCCAATGGTACACCAGATGTGACCTGAGTAATTGAAGAGTTACAATCATTAACAGACGTGAACTGAACACAAGACGAGAGGTAGCCTTTAATCCGTGCTAAAACCTCTCAGGGTGAATATTGATATGCGATAACTTGAGTAGTGTGTGGTGAGGGACCTTATCAAATGCCTTGCAAAAATCGAGAAATAAAGCATTGGTTTGAATCCCAGCATCTATTAAAGTAAATAAGTCCTTAGTAAATCGAGCAAGCTGAGTATCGCAGGAAAATCCCTTGCAAAAACCATGCCGATATTTAAATATGATGTTGTGATTTTCAAGATAATTAATGGTCTGGGTGTGTATGACGTGTTCAAGGAGCTTGGAGAAGGTGCAAGTCAATAGGTATATACTTTAGGGAATCAGAGCAGATGCCCAATTTGAAATTGGCATTACTTTATCTACTCGCCAGTCATGAGGGATCGAGCCAGATGTTAATGACAGAGAAAAAAGTGCAGATAGAACTTGAAAAAGACTCCGAGATATGTTTTTAGGTATTTTGTTGTTGAAGCCGAGCGTATTTGTACTTGTAGTATGAATCCGCTGCTTTCAATAAACATGAAAACTGAAGACAAAAGAGGTTAACATGTGAAGTGAGGGCTCGTGCCAGCGATCAGCAGTTCGGTGAATAAACCACATCCGACGGACGTCAGTCTGTCTTCAACATAATCTAATTATGAGGCACGCTGTAATAGGGAACTACGAAATATTTTCACCACCAGGTGTCTAGCAAATGCCTAAAGTTCCCTGACCTTTCTATGTTTTCCATGACTTATGCAGTGAAAATTCTCCGACTAAAAAATGTCAGAAGACAGCCACCGATCTTTTAAGATGATGTTTTTCACGGTAAAAAAATTGGGTCCATTCAGAGCAAAAAGAAAACTCCGAAAATTTGCAGCTTATAGCTGCAGGAGGAAAAATCTAAGTTAATAGCCTTTTGCTAAGTGCTGCATTTCAGCATGATATTTATACTCTAAAAGGAATATTCACGGCAACCCCCAGGCATGTATACTAGCCCAAGACATTCGCTCTTTGAACTACATATAAATCCCTTCCCATGCATAATGTAGCACTTCATCAAGTGTTACCTTTGAACTCCTTCATGAATATCGTGTCCACAACCCTTCTACCCCTTATGTAAACTGCAGGCAAGCATCAGTTGATTTGTGCAGTGATTTCATCAAGCTCACATCAGTGTGGCAATTTTTGGCTTTCTCGAAACCAGTAAACGAATGTGAAGAAGCCACTTCTGCTTCATCAGTTCTCCCCAAATTCTGCTTCTTCTTGTTGCCTGAACAGGAGCACGAGTTGAACCAAATCCTGTATTCAACATTTATGTCAATGCGAACGCTTTGCAAACCAATCCGAGGGTAACAGACTGCAAACTTACAACAATGGTCATAGACCGGTTTCCTGCCTTATAGCTGCTTTATGCAGTAACATCTGCAATGGTAATTCATTTTGTGTAATCATGACATGTGGAAAGTGGATTTTTGCGGTGAGTCAAGGAAAACAAGCAGCAAGGATGCAGCTTTGGCCATGACGTTGGTGCTCGTCATCATGATTCTGACATGGGCATTCCATCATTATCCGACTCTCGTCATGCTACTGTCATGAATTTCTGGTCATACCATTGTAAATTCTGAATCATCATTTCACAATCATCATCCCATTGTTCTCATGCAGTTGTTATACCTGCTGCGTTGTTCAATCGACGTCATTTTTCATTCCATGGTAATGAAGCTGTTGCCAATGATTCGTGACCTGCCACAATTGTCATGCCATTGTCATCGTTGCAGCGTTGTCATACAGCCATTATGCATTCTTTGTCATACCCTCACTGTGATGCTGTCGTGGTCGTTCCATCGCCGTCATTCCTGGTTTGTCACCCAATTCTCGCTGTACCATCGTCATCACACTGTCGTGGTCATGCATTTATCATGTCACTGTGATCGCACGCTCGTCATTCCGTTGTCATGCCATCATCGTCCCACTGTCCTCGCTATACCATTCGCATCATTTCAGAATCGTCATTCCATTGTCATCATGTACTTGTCATACTGTCTTCGTCGTTCTATCGACTTCGTTCTTTCTTTGTCATTCCCCGATCACTGCGTCACTGTCATACCAAGCCCAAGAGATCATGTCATAGTAGACTGGGCCAGTCCCAGAGCCTGTATTCAGCATGTAGTTGACACAATGTAAATCTCAGAATAGCCGCTGCAGATCGTAAATAAATACGGTGTCTCACTAAACTGCTTGAATGCTAATCTAATCGCATGCACGTCGAATAATCGCGAGAAGGGTTCCCTGAAATTTTTATTTACTCATTTCACTCTTCAATCATCCAACTGATGATGGGGTACCTCTGACGGGGCACCATCAGTGGTTCATTTTGCAGATATATGTGGGGCCAAAGCCGTGTACCTCTGCCAGACACCTAAGTTAGAAAAGACATTTTTGTTTCTGAATCCCAAAACGATGCAGCATGGTACGACTAGAATTGAATTGCATTCTGGGGTGTTACATGCCAAAACCATGATTTGATTATGAGGCATGCCATAGTGGGGGACTCGGCATTTTTACTACCTGTGGATGCACGGGACAGGGGCGGTTTTTCATTTCACCTACATCGAAATGCGGCCGCCGCGGCCGGGATTTGATCCCGCGATCTCGTCCTTAGCAGCGCAACATCTTAGGTGCTAAGCCACCGCAGCGAGTGACGGTACGACCAGACGGCGTCCAAAGATGTAGGCCATTTTACTTTTGCTGTGTTAATTTCCAAAGCAAAATGCACAATTCAGGGAATGTGTGGGGTTTCTTTTAAATAGTAATTTTAGCGTTGTTCGCTGTCATTCTATTACCTTACATCCTGAGAGAATTTGCTAAATGTGCATTGGCATGCAAGCAATATAAGAAGTGGAGAAAATGGACTCGGAAATTGAGAAAAATGATGCTTTTGCCTGTAAACCGCAAATTGTTGTACTATTCCATAAAATATATAAATGATAGTGCATTCAAGAACAGGCATGGAAATGTTGTCATACTTTGTTATGCTTGAGGAAGTTTATTCAGAGTATTTTATAGCAAGAAAAACAGTTCGAAGGTTGGCTGCCTGCTTTACCTTTACAGTGTCCTTGATCAACAGTACATCGTCGCTGCAATGCCATACCTTTTTCCTGCAAGAACACTGCAGCATGTGTAGGTTTCACTGCAATGCAATGCAGTTCCTCCTACCGCGTTTTCCAAATAAGGATTAGTAAGAGCATAAGGGGACACTTGGCCTACCTGGTGCAGCACAACACCATGCAGCACACTACACGTCTGTAGATTCGTAATTCAAACACTATTTCAACATAGCTGTTGAATTACTCTACAGTATCATGGTGCTGTGTTCTCTTATGTCTGCTCAAGCAACCAGCCTGTGCAAAGAACTTGGAGCAGACGGTGCAACGATGTGGTTGGTCACCTGTACGAGTGCGCGGCTGTTTCTTCACGCTATACTGATGCAAGAAACTTCACCTAATCTACAGTACCAAGGTGCTGTGTTCTCTTATGTCTGCTCAAGAAATAGCCCGTGCAAAGGTCTCTGACCAGACAGCGCAATAGTATGGTCAGTCACTTGTATGAAGGCACAGGTGTTTCTTTATGCTGCGCTTGCGTGAGAAACTCCGAGGGCATGAAGGGCACTGAAATGGCTTCTCGCCTGTGTGGGTGCGCAGATGTATCTTCATACTGGACTTTTGCGTGAATCTCTGAAGGCATGAAGGGCACTGAAATGGCTTCTCGCCTGTGTGGATGCGCAGGTGTTCATTCATGTTGGACTTGCGTGAGAAGCTCCGAGGGCATGAAGGGCATTGAAATGGCTTCTCGCCTGTGTGGGTGCGCAGGTGTTTCTTCATGTTGGACTTGCAAGAGAAGCTCCAAGGGCATGAAGGGCATTGAAATGGCTTCTCGCCTGTGTGGGTGCGCAGGTGTTTCTTCATGTTGGCCTTGCAAGAGAAGCTCCAAGGGCATGTAGGGCACTGAAATGGCTTCTCGCCTGAGTGAGTGTCTAGGTGTTCCATCATGGTGGACTTGCGTGAGAAGCTTTGAGAGAATGATGGGCATTGAAATGGCTTCTCGCCTGCGTGTGTGCACAGGTGCCTATCCAGGGCAACCTTTTTTGAAAAGCTCAGAGGGCACAAATGGCAGCTAAACAGACGCTCGCCAGTATGAACCTTGGTGTGTGCTTCCAGAAGAAACAGTTCATCAGCCTCATAGTCACAGAGATGACACCGGTGGAGACATCCTTGCTGCGAGTTGTCACATTTGGCAGTTGATGGAGAAATAGAAGGCCTTGATGCTGCACAAATTAAAAAAAATAGAAGTTATTACGAAATGCGAAAAAAGAACAGATACTTAAGTTAATATTAAGCTCTTTCTTTTTCTTTTTTGATTTAGGACATCTAGACGGTGATTTCAAGTATGATGGAACAAAGGACGCCAAGTGGTCCTTCTTGATTTACTCAGAATTTAGGTATTTTAATGCTTGATGACCCTGTTTGTGAATTTCACCCATATTTTCACCAAGAAATCATTTTTTTTAGAAAAGTAAAAAATTAAAGTGAAAAAATGTTGAGTGTTTAAAGATTTTCATAGACTTCAAGAACCCTTAGAAAACCGTGTCAAAATCTTTGACTCAGCTTGTTCTCCATCCTCAATGCGCACTCGAGGTTTAGTGGCCATATTAGGCACTTACAAGATTTATTACGACACACTAGCATGACAAATTTATCTCATATGAGACTTCATCAGTAAGTTCTCTGTGCTGATGACATGCCGAATTTTGATAACGTTTTAATAAATTCATATTGTATAGAGCCAGCTAAGAGATACCATATTATGCCACATAGAACCTGTCAACACATACAACTCGCACTCACTTTCAGAAAAGCCCGGAAAGCAAAAAAAAAGATTATAAACCATGGAAATAATGCCATAAAATGCTCAAATGTTTAGAAAAAGTCAATTTTTTCATTTCATTTTATTATAGTGTCAGCCCCATTTGGGCTATTACAGGTTTGAAGAAAAAGAAAACATACATAATCAAAAAACTAAAGTAGTAATCCCTATACAAACAATATATGAATAACGTGTCGCGAGTCGTATTTTATGAAGTTTACTGCGATTACTTTTTGTATGCGGATCCCATATTACCTTTCCATACTCCAAAATTGGCCTTACCAGTGCCTTGTAAGCCAAGCATTTTATATCTGGACTTGCATTATGCAGGTTGCTCCGAAGTCTCGACAACGCCCTGTGGGCCTCAGCACAAACGGAGCCGATGTGCAAATTCCATCTTAAATCTGAAGTTATCGTTAAGCCCGAGTATTTTTGTTCCTCTACTCGCAAGTTTATGTTCTTTTATACAATACGGCCATCCTAGGATGTGTTTCTTCCTGAATACCCTCATTAAAACTGACTTAGCCGCATTTAAATGCACCTGCCACTTACTGCGCCAATAGTTTACTTTCTGGAGATTTAGATTTAGTTGTATTTGATCGGAAGGAGTAGCAATTGCATTATACATTGCGCAGTCGTCTGCAAAAAAGCGTAATATCTTTGGGCAAATCATTAATAGAAATCAAAAACAAAATAGGGCCCAAGACGCTACTACCTTGGTGTAATCCAGAAATAACCTTAGCAGGTTTAGATTTTTCTTGCATTGATTTGAACGTACTGCTTTCGATTGAAAAAATAGTACGAGAACCATTTAGTATGTTGGGGTTTCTAATGATGGTTTTTTTAACAATAATTTCAGATAAGACACTTTGTTGATGCTTCCGCGAAATCTAAAAATATTATGTCGACCTGACCTCTGGAGTTAATTGCGGAAGAGAGATCATGAACAAGTTCAACGAGCCGAGTAATGAGCTGAGCTGAGTAATAGACCTTTTCGGAATCCGTGTTGTGAGTATATTATATTGTAGTCATCAAGGTATGCCAAAAGATGCTTGGAAACAATATGCTCAAGAAGCTTAGAACAAGTACTTGTAAGTGAAATGGGATGGAAAATTTTTGTCGCTATCACCTTTGTGTATCGATATGACCTTAGATTGCTTCCAAGCATTGGGAAAGCAGCCACTGGTTATCGAGGACTGGAAAATAACTGTCAAATACCTAGAAACCCATACTGCATATCTATACGGATACTCATTTGGTATTCCATCTCGCCCTGGGCTTTTCTTTTTGTCTATTTTATTTAGCAAATTCAAAACTCCGTGTTCACTAATTACTATTTCACCCATAGCAGGTGTGCCTGAGGCCTCTTTATAAATAGGTAATGCTCTGTCATCGTAGGTAAACACTGATGAAAAAAAAAGGAATTAAAATTTTCAGCGCGTGCTTGTCTTAATGTATTAATGCTAATAAGCATTAAGGCAAGTTTGTGAATTTAGATTTACGGATCTCCAGAACTTTTCGGGTGCATCATGCAAGAACTTTGTCAAATTTACGTTATAAAAATTACCTTTGGATTCTTAAACAAGATGCCTGAACTCCTGGCTTATAACACGAATGGTTACATTTCCCTCAGGACTAGGTAGTTTTGAGCATGTTTTCAGTTTCAGGCGCCTTTTGGCATGGATCACTTCACGTGTTATCCACGGATTTTTCTTTAGTATTTTTTTCTGCGGCGTTGGAATACACATTTTAATGCATTTGGCGACCACTTCCAAGAAATAATCCCATAGCTTATCCATACTTGCATTTGACTTTTGTAAAAGAGAAAGAGTATCAAAGGAGTGTTCAAGCCTTTCTAGAACTGATAAGTCAACAGTAGTTGCAAAATGCAAAACCGTATTTCCGAATATACACTACTATGTGATTTAGCCAGGCGCCTGGAAGAGGTCCCAGGTTGTTAGTGAACGTTCCCTATTCTCGAACCAGGTTCTGGCGCCATCTTCAAGAGAGAAGTAAACATGGCGCAGCTTTTCGTCGCAGTCCCACTTGTTGAACGTAGCGACCCGGTCGTATGCCTCCAGCCAGCTTTCGGCGTCTTCACATGGCGAACCGCGGAAAGTCGGCGGCTCCCTGGATTGTTGCATCACGACCGCAGATGTTGGCACAGGGGCTGTCATGGTAGCTGCTGCCGAGGTCATGACTTTTGTCCTCTTGGTCTTCTCAGGTAGGGGTTCGTACTCCGGTGGCAGGTTCAGTAGCCTGCGACTAGCTCGCTGGTCGGGCTAGGCGTCGACGTCTTCTAGACGGTGTGGGCTTGGCTCACGGCTGGACGGGGGGGTCCGGTACAAGGACATAAAAGCACCTCCACCAGATGTCACGTAGTAGTGACGATGAAGCAAACAGTCGTAAAACTGGGAATGACGAAACTGATTCTTTATTGGGCGAACCTGTGCCCACAAAAGCAAGTTACACTTGAAGCACAACGATAGCGGCGAACACAGTCGGCGATCGTCGAAATCTGATCAGCGGCGAAACGCGTCGGCTTTTATACCTGAGTCATTGAAGGTTCCAGATTAATCCCTGATGCCCGCGTGTCTTCCAGAAAGTTCTAGACAATTCGCGTCGCTCATACAATCAGATTACATGGGCGTCGGTGACCACAGACGACGGATAGAAGCATTGATAACGTCCGAGAAGCTTCCAATGCAGGCGCGTCCTGCGCCGAGCGATAACGTTTACCATTTGTCAGCCAATGTTGAAAGCGGCCACCGGTGAAAGATAAACATGTGTACGTGTCAATACCCTCCCCTTAAAAAGCATCGTCCCGATGCTACAAACAAACACGAAAGCGAAAACAAAACCATGCGTAATAAACAAAATAACAAAAAAACAATAACAAAGTAACAAAGTACCTAGGTTTGTCAGCGGGCGTAGAAAGGCTTAAGACGCACCACGTGGATGACTTCAGGTCGTGCCCGGCGCCGCTGTGATTGCGAAATGCCGTCTGGCACGACCTCATAGTCCAGTGCGCCAATACGTCGGGTGATCTTATATGGTCCGAAATAGCGACGTAACAGCTTCTCGCTAAGTCCTCGTCGGCGTATCGGAGTCCAGACCCAAACACGGTCACCGGGCTGGTACTCGACGTAGCGTCGTCGAAGGTTGTAGTGTCGGCTGTCGGTCCTCTGCTGGTTCTTGATGCGCAGTCGGGCGAGCTGTCGACCTTCTTCGGCACGCTGCAAATAGGTGGCAACGTCGAGATTTTCTTCGTCGGTGACGTCCGGTAGCATGGCGTCAAGCGTCGTTGCCGGGTTCCTTCCGTAGACCAGGTTGAACGGCGCCATGTGCGTCGTTTCTTGCACGGCCGTGTTGTATGCGAAGGTCACGTACGGAAGGATGGCATCCCACGTCTTGTGTTCGACGTCGACGTACATTGCCAGCATGTCGGCGATGGTCTTATTTAGGCTCTCGGTGAGGCCATTCGTCTGCGGGTGGTAGGCGGTGGTCCGGCGATGGCTTGTGTGGCTGTATCGCAGGATGGCTTGAGTTAGTTCTGCCGTAAAGGCAGTACCTCTGTCGGTGATGAGGACTTCTGGGGCACCGTGACGCAGGAGGATGTTCTCAACGAAGAATCGGGCTACCTCGGCAGCACTGCCTTTGGGCAAGGCTTTTGTTTCCGCGTAGCGGGTGAGGTAGTCCGTAGCTACGACGATCCATTTATTCCCGGACGTCGACGTCGGAAAAGGCCCCAGTAAGTCCATCCCAATCTGCTGGAACGGTCGGCGAGGTGGCTCGATCGGCTGTAGAAGTCCGGCTGGCCTTGTCGGCGGTGTTTTGCGTCGCTGACAGTCTCGGCACGTCCTTACGTAATGGGCGACGTCGGCAGAGAGGCGAGGCCAGTAGTATTTTTCTTGTATCCTCGCGAGCGTGCGGGAAAAACCGAGGTGTCCAGCCGTTGGGTCGTCATGGAGAGCTTGCAGAACCTCTGGACGCAATGCTGAGGGTACCACGAGGAGGTAGTTGGCTTGGAGAGGCGAGAAGTTCTTCTTTAGGAGAATGTCGTTTTGCAAGAAAAACGACGCCAATCCTCGCCTGAACACCTTCGGCACAGTGACGGTCTTGCCTTCCAGGTAATCTACAAGGTTCCTTAGTTCCGGGTCGGCTCGCTGTTGTTCGGCGAATTCGTCGGCACTGATGGGTCCCAAGAAAGTGTCGTCATCCTGGTCATCCTGTGGCGGCGGTTCGACGGGGGCGCGAGACAAGCAGTCGGCGTCAGAGTGCTTTCGCCCGGACTTGTAAACGACGGTGATGTCGAATGCTTGAAGTCTCAGACTCCATCGTGCGAGGCGACCTGAAGGATCCTTCAAGTTAGCTAGCCAACACAAGGCGTGGTGGTCGCTCACAACTTTGAAGGGCCTGCCATAGAGGTAGGGGCGAAACTTTGATGTAGCCCAGATGATGGCGAGGCACTCCTTTTCTGTTGTGGAATAATTTGATTCCGCCTTCGATAGCGACCGGCTAGCGTAACTTACAACCCTTTCTAGTCCGTCAGTCCTCTGCACAAGCACGGCGCCGAGTCCTACGCTGCTTGCGTCGGTGTGGACTTCGGTATAGGCGTTTTCGTCGAAATGCGCAAGGATGGGCGGCGATTGTAGGCGTCGCTTCAGTTCTTCAAATGCCTCGATTTGCGGCGTCTCCCACTTGAACTCGACGTCGGCCTCCGTGAGGTACGTCAGTGGCTCGGCGATCCGTGAAAAATCCTTGACGAAGCGCCTGTAATAGGCGCACAGGCCAAGAAATCTACGCACTGCCTTCTTGTCGGCGGGCGGAGGAAAGTCAGTGATGGCCGCCGTTTTCTGTGGGTCAGGGCACACTCCGGACTTGTTGATGACATGGCCCAAAAACAAGAGCTCCTCGTATGCGAAGCGGCACTTTTCTGGCTTCAACGTGAGTCCGGAGGTCTTGATAGCTTGAAGAACTGTTTCAAGGCGCCGCAGGTGTTCTTCGAAGCTTGAGGCAAACACAACGACGTCGTCCAAATACACGAGGCAAGTCTGCCACTTCAAGCCTGCCAGTACTGTATCCATGACGCGTTGGAAAGTCGCAGGTGCTGAGCAAAGACAAAACGGCATGACCTTGAACTCGAACAGTCCGTCTGGTGGCAGTCTTCTCCCGGTCCCTCTCGTCGACTTCGATTTGCCAGTAGCCGGTTTTGAGGTCCATCGACGAAAAATACTTTGTGTTGTAGAGTCGATCCAAGGCGTCGTCAATCCGTGGGAGGGGGTATACGTCCTTCTTCGTGATCTTGTTGAGGCGACGATAATCGACGCAGAAACAAAGGGTTCCATCCTTCTTCTTCACTAACACCACGGGGGACGCCCACGGACTCTTGGACGGCTGGATGATGTCGTCGCGTAGCATTTCGTCGACTTGTTGCCTTATGGCCTCGCGTTCGCGCGCCGAAACTCGGTACGGGCTCTGACGGAGTGGGCGGACATTTTCGTCGGTTATGATGCGGTGCTTGGCGACAGGGGTTTGTCGAACTTTTGACGACGACGAGAAGCAGTCCTTGTATTGCAGGAGCAGAGCTTTTAGTTGTTCTTTCCTATGCCTGGGAAGGTTCTGATTGACGTCGAACGTTGGTTCAGGTAATATAGTCGTCGTTGCAGGTGCACTGGAATCCGTGAAGGCGAAAGCACTGCTGGCTTGTACTATTTCGTCGATGTAGGCGACCGTGGTGCCTTTGTTAATGTGCTTGTATTCGGGGCTGAAGTTCGTGAGCATCACCCTTGCTTTCCCTGCACGTAGCTCAGCTATGCCTCTAGCAACGCAAATTTCACGGTCGAGCAGTAAGTGATGATCGCCCTCGATGACGCCCTCCATGTCTGCAGGCACTTCGGTACCGACGGAAATCATTACGCTGGAGCGAGGCGGAACGGTGACTTGTTCTTCTAGCACATTCAAGGCATCGTAACTGATGTCTGTATCCGGTGGTATCGCGTTGTGCGTTGAAAGCGTTACCGACTTGGACCTTAAGTCGATGACTGCACCGTGTTGGTTTAGAAAGCCCATGCCTAGGATGACATCCCTGGAGCAGTGCTGCAGGATTACGAAGCTCGCCGGGTAAGTGCGGTTGTTCACAGTGACTCGTGCTGTGCAGATTCCAGCCGGCGTTATTAGGTGGCCTCCCGCTGTACGGATATCGGGCCCTTGCCAGGCAGTCTTCACCTTCTTCAACTTGGCGGCGAACGGGCCACTGAAGACGGAATAGTCGGCTCCAGTGTCGACGAGAGCAGTGACGTGATGACCATCGATTAGCACGTCTAAGTCGGTAGACCGTCGTCTGGCGTTGCGGTTAAGTCGTGGCGTCGGATCACGGCTGCGTCGGCTTGCTCCGCTGCTGCTACGTCGCGTCGGTAGGTCTTCTTTCGGCGGCGAAGTGTTGTCGTTAGGGCTCTTGCCAGGCGGTGTGCTGATACCTCGTCGTGGTGATTCGCGAATCTTCTTCGTCGGCGGCGGAGGATCTTCGGTATTGCGTCGTACAGCAACCGCACCTCCATCAGTTGCTGCCTTTAGTTTCCCGGGTAAGGACTGGGAGATCGGCCCCGAGTGGGACCGGTGTACTGACGGCGATGGGGCGAGATGTAGCGACCTGGTGACGGCGAGCGTGAGGGTCGTCGTGGTTGCCACTGAGCTCCGGCGAGGTAGTCGGCGATGTCACGTGGTCGCTCGCCAAGCTGTGGACGTGGCGCATTGACGGCGAACCCTCGTAGGCCCATCTCGCGGTATGGGCATCGGCGGTAGACATGGCCGGCTTCCCCGCAGTGATAGCAGAGCGGGCGGTGGTCGGGGGCGCGCCAAATGTCCGTTTTTCTCGGGTAGCTGCGCTGGGCGACGGGCGGGCGTGCTGGTTGCGGCGGCGGCGCTGGGCGACGGAATTGCGGCGTTATGGGGCCCTGGCGCGAGCGCGGAGGGGGGCCTTGACGACGGGCGACGGCGGCGTATGTCATCGCTTCCGGCTGGGGTTGCGGCGATTCGGGAAGTCCTAGCGATTGCTGGATTTCCTCCCGCACGATATCGGCGATGGAAGCAACTTGAGGCTGGGACGACGGTAGCAACTTCCGCAGCTCTTCGTGTACTATCGCCCTGATGGTGTCTCGTAGGTCGTCAGAAAATCCTTGGACTTCGGCGTAGTGTGGCGTCGAACGGCGATTGTATTGCCGGTTGCGCATGTCCAGTGCTTTCTCGATCGTCGTAGCCTCCGAGAGAAAGTCTTGGACTGTTTTTGGTGGATTCCGTACCAGTCCGGCGAATAGCTCCTGCAATCGATGCTCCTGCCAAAGTATGCCGTATGCTACCAAAATAAAGTACCTTGGCATTATTTTCGATGAATCCTTCTCATTTGTCAATCACATACAATATGTAGCTAAAAGACTCCGAACAGTATGCGCAGTTATTTACAAAATCAGATCTGTATGTGATCTTCGCTTAAGAAAACTCACCTATAAGGCTCTGGGTGAAACTGTATTAAGATATGGCATCACGATATACGGACTGGCCTCGCCATATAGGCTAAGCGTGTTAAATAGAATAATACAGAAAATAACGCTTAACATAACATACGGAACAAACAGCAGCGCGGTTGGCCACAGCGAGCTCATGGCAGAACATGGGATATTTGATATTAAACAACTTTTTCTTTCGGTAGTACTTACGAAGCATTATTTTGATGAAACATTTAAAACAAAAAACGTAAAAACTCGGGATTTGCGCAAGATTGAGACATTCGTTCGGGCTAAAGCGTTCACGAACTATGGTAAAAGAACGAGGGCATTTTATGTACCGTTCTACTTTAACAAAATACCACAAGTCACCAACATATCGTCACTCCGGAAAATGAAAAATTTCATACACCACACAGTTCTGGCAAACGACTGGGAATAATAAGAGAAATCGATGGGATGGGAGTTTTTTTTACAATATCATTTCGCTAACTATTGTATAAAATGGACTAGGATATTGTGTTCTTTGTGTTTATATTCGTGTCTGTTTTTGTTTCAAAACATTTCACCACTACATCTAACTGCTACATATGATGGAATGGATGGTCGTGCTGTACACACAATATTTTTTTTTTTGCTGAAGTATGCAATTGCTTACGTTATTGCTTGTGCAGGAACAACAATTGGAAATTAGTCGAGCGTTTGAGGATAACGGAAAAGGAGGAATGGGGAAAAGCGAAAGAAAACATGTACTATGCTTTGCTGAGAGAAACTACACAGGTCCGCATAAAAGCATCGATGCTTTCGCGGACTACGGGTTTTTGGTACATAAAGAAAATGTGTATCTATATATGGACATTTCTTTTTATCTTCCTGCTGTACATACTTTTTCCCTATTGTTTCCTTGATTGAAGCACAAACTGTGTCATTCAGGCCAAAGCACTGCCCTGTCCCGCTCAAAAGCAACTTTGCTCTGGCGGGCTGACAAATTACTCAGATTGTATATTTTATGTTCTAATAATAAAGAATGAATGAATGAATGAATGAACTCCCCGCATGAGCAAGCGAACTTTCTTGTCTTCGGGCATAGCTGGATCGGCGTGCCGGAACAATCGAGTCATTTCTTCAGTGTACATACCGATGCCCTCATTCGGGAGCTGTACACGCTTTTCCAGAAAGGCTGCAGCTCTTTCTTTACGAACGACGCTCGTGAAGGTGTCCAGGAAGGCGGCTCGGAAGAGGTCCCAGGTTGTTAGTGAACGTTCCCTATTCTCGAACCAGGTTCTGGCGCCATCTTCAAGAGAGAAGTAAACATGGCGCAGCTTTTCGTCGCAGTCCCACTTGTTGAACGTAGCGACCCGGTCGTATGCCTCCAGCCAGCTTTCGGCGTCTTCACATGGCGAACCGCGGAAAGTCGGCGGCTCCCTGGATTGTTGCATCACGACCGCAGATGTTGGCACAGGGGCTGTCATGGTAGCTGCTGCCGAGGTCATGACTTTTGTCCTCTTGGTCTTCTCAGGTAGGGGTTCGTACTCCGGTGGCAGGTTCAGTAGCCTGCGACTAGCTCGCTGGTCGGGCTAGGCGTCGACGTCTTCTAGACGGTGTGGGCTTGGCTCACGGCTGGACGGGGGGGTCCGGTACAAGGACATAAAAGCACCTCCACCAGATGTCACGTAGTAGTGACGATGAAGCAAACAGTCGTAAAACTGGGAATGACGAAACTGATTCTTTATTGGGCGAACCTGTGCCCACAAAAGCAAGTTACACTTGAAGCACAACGATAGCGGCGAACACAGTCGGTGATCGTCGAAATCTGATCAGCGGCGAAACGCGTCGGCTTTTATACCTGAGTCATCGAAGGTTCCAGATTAATCCCTGATGCCCGCGTGTCTTCCAGAAAGTTCTAGACAATTCGCGTCGCTCATACAATCAGATTACATGGGCGTCGGTGACCACAGACGACGGATAGAAGCATTGATAACGTCCGAGAAGCTTCCAATGCAGGCGCGTCCTGCGCCGAGCAATAACGTTTAACATTTGTCAGCCAATGTTGAAAGCAGCCACCGGTGAAAGATAAACATGTGTACGTGTCACCATCTTATGATCAGACATACCCTCAATTACTTCGAGGTTTTTAACATTCGCTTCTAGGTGTGATGATAAAAATACAAGGTCGAGAATAGAGAATGGACTCTTAAAAGCACGTGTGTAATGAGACACAATTTGGCATAAGTTAACACAAAACGCAAGTTCCATAAGCTGCTCACAATGTGCACTCCGGTCTCTTCAATTTTATGTGAATCTTATTGAATTCCTGATAAGTTGAAGTCCCCTAGCAAAAATATTTTATTATCTGGCCATGAAAATTTTTAAGTTGGTCAGAATCTCAACAGAACCGGGGGCTCTGTACATAACACCAATGTACACTGTGTGATTGTTCATTCGAAGTTTAGCCCAAATGGCTTCAATATCACCAGAATCTAGTAGAACCTGAAATTTTGTGTCAGTTTTAATCATAAGTGCTACCCCTCCCCCTCTCCCATTTCTATCTTTCCTTACTAAAATGTAGCCTGGCGGTGCAACTTCCCCATCATAGTGTAACCATGTCTCAGTGATTGTCAATATGTCAGGATTATGTTCCAGGATTACACTTTCAATTGAATGTGTTTTATGCAACACGCGTCGAGCATTAAAGTTCATAAAGTGTAGTGAAGAAGACTGGCGCGCCCTATGGACGCACTACCATCATCGGCTCGCCGACGAAGAGGGGCTCGCGGTCTCGGTGTCTGACGCTCGACTGAGACGGTCGCGTTTCTGAGTTGTAAATAAACCGCATTTCATATTTGGTGGAGCTGTGCTGGGTACCACTTCCCCAACCCTGGAACTACGTAATCGCACAATGCCAGCCATCATGCCTGACAACGCCAGCCAAACAACACCTCCGGTATCGCCAACATTGATTTGTCCTGGTTCAATGCGTCAACGCGATCCTCCCATCTTTAGAGGTTCCGACAAATACGACGTAGAAGATTGGCTCTCGTTATACCAGCGGGTGAGTGCGCACAATAAATGGGACGATGCTGCGAAGCTCAGTTGGGAGAACTTCTATCTCACGGGTGTTGCTAGCGTGTGGTACCACAGCCACGAATCCGACCTCAGCACCTAGTCAGATTTCAAGGGGTGCATTACACAAGTCTTCGGTCGCCCTACGGTACGGAAGCTCCGTGCCCAAGAGCGCTTGCGCAGCCGTTCCCAGCAACCCGGTGAAAACTTCACCAAGTACATAGAACGAGAAGGAAGGAGGCCCGACTTTTAGTAATCATATCATAAGAAGCTTCTTATGATACGATTACCAAGTACATAAAAGATGTTGTGGGCCTTTGCAAGCGTGTCAATCCATCGATGACCGAGTCTGACAAGATCCGTAACGTCCTGAAGGGAATGGAACACGACGCATTCCAAATGGTCCTCTCTAAAAGCCCGCGGACCATGGTCGAAGTCGCTGAACTTTGTCAGAGCTACGACAAACTCAGGAGGCAACGTCTGCTCACTCGACGTTCTTCTATGCCCGATATTCCATTGCAAGTTTAGCTGCTTTGACTAACAATGACTATCTGCTCGGCGAAATCAAGGAATTCATACGCTCCGAAGTCGCCTGCCAGCTATCCCTACTCACCACCATCCCAGGGCCCACACCGTCATTGGCTCCTCCATTGCGTCAAATGCTCCAGGAACAAGTGTCCAAAGCTGTACAGGCTCCTCGTGCAGCGCCACCATTGCCTGTACCTCTAAGCTACGCCGAGGTTGCAGCACGGCCACCTCCATTGACTTTTTCAGCACTACCGTTTGCTGCACCACCACGTCCAATCCCTCCAGTGTACACCACCAGATCACCGGCTAGCACAGGACCCTGACGTACACCCGACAATCACCCCGTGTGCTTCATCTACGGTATCCCTGGTCACGTGGCATGGCACTGTTGCCGTCGCTTATGGCTTCAAGGTCATGACCAACCTGTCTCCTCCTACGTTTCGCCAGCTTCATCCTTCTCGCCACCAAATGACTCGCACTTGCCATCTACGTGCAATGTCATTCCTTCTGCCCGTGATCATTGCTCGCCATCCCCTCGTCGCCGCTCACTTTCCCCCATGCGGCGGCGTCCAGCCCCATCGAAGCAGGAAAACCAGCCACCGCAGTTCAAGAGGCGAGAACTGCATTCCAGTCGAACCACACAAGGCCTTGCTCTCTTCCGACGAACGTAATTGAAGTATCTGTTGAAGGAGTCGTCACACTGGCATTATTCAACACAGTGCCACTGTTTCAGTAGTTACGGAAGAAGTTTCAGTGTTTCAAAGATGGCATAGTACCTGATGCTTCCAAACTTCGCGCCGTCGCCGAATTCCCAAAATCCATGTCCCTGAAAGAACTTCGGAGCTTTATTGGGCTCTGCTCCTACTTTCGGCGTTTTATCCGGAATTTCGCTTCTATCATTGCTCTGTTGACTCAGCTGCTTCGCGGTGACACACAACTTTCTACTTGGGCCACAGCTTACGACGATGCTTTTGAAACAATGCAGCGTTTGCTCACTTCGCCTCCCGTACTGTGCCATTTCGACCCCAAGGCCCCCACGGAAGTCCACATCGACGCCAGCGGAGTAGGACTTGGTGCCGTGCTTGCACAGCAAAAAAGTGGGCATGATGAATACGTAGTAGCCTACGCAAGCCGAACACTAACGAAAGTGGAATCCAACTGCTCTGTCACCAAAAAGGAGTGCCTGGCTATAATCTGGGCCCTTCGATTTTCCGACCCTACCTGTACGGCCGCCCCTTCGACGTCATTACAGATCACCATGCTCTACGTTGGTTATCGATGTTAAAAGATCCGTCTGGCTGCCTTGCGCGATGGGCTCTACGGTTATGGAGTTCGACATACACATCATTTACCGGTCTGGCCGTAAACACACCGGCGCGGATGCCCTCTCTCGGTCACCTACACCAAGTGACATAACTTATATTTCAGTCATCGAATCGGTGTTTTCGTCGCCTGTGCACGTCAGCATGGCTGTGGAGCAACGCAAAGATCCCTGGATTGCGGCACTTACGGATTGCATTTCTGACACTTCAACAACATGCTCTTCACGTGCTATCCGCCGCCAAGCTTCTTATTTCGAGTTGCGGGATGGTGTTCTCTATCGTCGAAATTACGCTTCCGACTTCTGCAAATGGTTGTTAGTCGTTCCCCGCCATCTGCACACAGATGTATGCTCCGCTCTCCATCCAGACCCGCAATGCGCCCGTGCCGGCCTCTTGAAGACTTACGCCAGGCTTTGCTCCCGCTTTTATTGGGGTGGCATGTATAATTTTGTGCGAACGTACATTCGCTCATGCACAGCGTGCCAACGATGCAAGCTTCTTGCTCCTCGTCCTTCTGGTTCTTTGCAGCCCATTCCTTGTCTGTCCCGACCATTCGACCGCGTCGGCATCGATCTCTACGGCCCTCTTCCCTGCACATCAGCTGGCAATCGCTGGATTATTGTCGCTGTCGACCACCTCCCCCTCTATGTAGACACTGCGGCACTGCAAACAGCGACAGCCCGTGACAATGCATCCTTCCTTCTGCATCACTTCATACTGTGTCATGGTATCTCGGCGCAACTTCTCGAGCTCGTTCGCGTGGTGTGAATCGCGACGCAGGTCGTCGCCTCTGGGGGCTTCACGTCCCCCTCGGGCCATGTCGGCCCAGGAGAGCGATGGCTTCTTGCTTCTAAGGGAGGTGGTGAAGGCTGGTGAAGGTGAGGGAGGTGGTGAAGGTGAGGCTGTGAAGCGGTGTTATAGGCGTACGTAACATATGGCAAAACGAGGTCCCAGTTGATATGATCCGATGTCATGTACATGGATAGCATGTCGCCCAAAGTACGATTGAACCATTCTGTTATGCTGTTCGTTTGCGGATGATAAGCTGTAGTGGTGCCATAGACGGTATGGCATGCGGTGAGAAGGGCGTTAAGAACTTTGTAAAGAAACGAACGCCCTCTGTCACTAAGAAGTTTCCGCGGTGCAATGAAATTTCTTCTGAATGTTAGTAGTCTGTTCTGCGCTTGAAGCAGTGGACTCGGATGAGGCTTCCTTCTCTTGCATTTGCGAAATTTTATAGACAGGATTGTTTTTGCGTTTTGAGTAGTTCCTTAAACATTTCTGCTATAATAGGACCTGGGTTTTTGTCAACATCTCCCAACAGTGAAAGCAACAGGCCCGCCACAGCAAAACAGTCACTCATATAGTCGATAATAGTGCGTGGACACGTCAACACAACTAAGCAAAGATAGTCACTACAAAAACCACATTTCCAGCCACCAACCTGCACAAGTAGGGGTACAGTTAGTGACATTGTCACGATCAGGTTGCCGTGTCCACTGCCGCTCGAAGGAATAGGCGTCGTTTTTATAGCCACTGGCTGGTGCTCGTGGGTTGGATTGGTGACGTCGTCATGTCACGCAGATGTGCGCAGCAGAAATTATGCTTGTGCTAGAGGCATGGCGATATCGCTGTAGTGAAGATAGCACTTGGAATGCTGTCCGTGCCAAGCTGGAGCAGCGCATCAATGATAGAACATCAATGATCTGGCCGGTCCGTGCAATATGTCGATCAGCCGGACGATTCAGGAATAAACGACTCGTCTATGCTGTATCTTCGGCCAGTGACTCTGTTCCCCCCTTTTTGAAGATGCTGCCGAGTCGTTTAGCGCAGCTCATCATGATCTCAGTTCTACTTTGCCTGCACCGTATGCACTATTCGCTACCTGCCAAATGTAAAATGGCGACCCGTACAGAGGAGGAGAATGGCCGACCATGAAGGACGGGAGAAGGGAGCGTTAACACGCAGGGCTGGAGAGATGGTGGGGTCTCCTAAAAGATAACGAAACTTTGAATAGCGGAGAACCTTGCTCCGAGGTGCGGCTTCATGTCAGCGTGCACTGCGCTGCTGTGAAGCCAAACCTCAAAGTGTCTTCTTTTTTCTGGGGTTTTACGCGCCAAAACTAGTTCTGATTATGAGGCACGCCGTAGTGGAGGGCTCTGGAATAATTTTGACCACCTGGGGTTCTTTAACGTGCACTACAATACAAGCACACGGGCATTCTTGCATTTCGCCTCCATCAATGCGGCCGTTGTGGAAACATCATAGTGAAATTCGCTTATATTGACCCTTTTTGCAGCGATCCCGTGGGCGCTGCCATGTTTGATCACGTAGTGACGCGTCCATTGCTTGCCTCAGCTGCCTCTAAGGAGGTTGGCTCCCTCCGTGTTTACAATGAATGTACACGACGCCTGGCGCGGCTTAGGAAACATCTGTTTTGGGGGATATCTTAGACGCTGACTGGGTGGACAACACGAAGCTTTGGCCAGAGCGTCAGCAGACATGTAAAAGCAATTTCAGAGCTCATTAAGCTTTGTCAAAACGGTGCGAGCACATTATATGGTGCTTGTTCTAAAAGCGAGGCTAAAAATGTATTCCAAGCTTTCCACTTATGAGTTGAATCAGTATCAGTGTTTTGCTTTTCGTTCTTTATTTGACAAATACTTTGAAGCAGCGACTTGTCACGTTTCTGACTCAGTGAAGTTCGTCGGTGCGGTCACTATCTCATTATTTTCTGCTTAATCGCTTGCCAGTGTGCTCAGTTGCAATAGATTTAGTCTTGCTGCACACGAGGCTTGGAACATAGCTGTTGTGTACTTTGTAATAGCATGTAGCAAATATGTAGTATCACTGGTAACTCGCTTACGCCTGTGGACCATCACGAAACATTCACCTTCAACCATTGGCGTGCTGTCGGTGTAGTCGCTGTCACCCACGCTTTGGCCCACTGATTCAAGTGTGCGCTCATTCACATATTTTTAATACGTTGGCGTAAGAGTGTGCTTAAGTTTGAGTGCGAGTAGGGCTAGATGTGTGCAGACAACGTGCAAACTGGGAAAAGCAAGAAAAAAAAAAACAGGTAATATGCCAGTCACTATTATTGCAGCGAACTACTGCACACATCTTCAATCCACCGCTCCACGTTTTGCAGCATGAATGGAGAACAGTGCGTGAGCGAAAATCCAGTTGCATTTCCGACAGCTGATAGCATAGAAACGGGGCAGAAGCGGTGATGATTTCGTATTAGTGCGCTTTTGCTGAGGCAACGTATGACGCGCCGTCGAAAGCGCCATCTCGTTTTTCGACAACTGCTCCGCGAAAAGGGTCAATAGTCTGCACTCCAACTTTATTGTTCATTCTTAAAAAATATTTGGTGTGGTTTATACATGCCAAAATCAGCAGCTTCTTTTTTAGTAACAGGTGACCATTTTTTATATGAGAAAACATCTTGCCAACATGGGCTTCACTCCGTGTCGTCTTTAAAGCTTAAAATATGACATCTTCACTTGCAGTTCTGCTCACAGTGAAACAATCTAACACGCACTCTGCTCCTTGTGCTCTGCCATCACAAAGTTGTGGCAAATGATTGCTGGAACTGACAAAGAATGGCCCAAACAAACCTCTCCCTCTGCAAAGCACAATGCAAATTAACACACTAGCATGGAAAGGTATAAACCATAAACAGCTGGATGCATAACAAGGGAGGCAAGTGTGCACAATGTTATTTTCTGGTTACATTTGGGCCCACCCTCATGCTTGGTTCTTGCAAAGCATAGTTGAGCGATGAGCACTTGGAATTTTGTTGCATCTTCACATGAAGGAATAACGCATAAGCATGGTAGCTGGAATGCAGTGCAATCTCATTACAATAAATGACCCTGAAACCTCCAACACAGCTGGCCACAGCTACATCCTAATATGGTGCACTACCTCGTTATATTGTGTTGGATATTCTGTGAAGTGAGTTTACAGTTGTCTATAACCCTTTATGAGGCGCTATTTTTCCATTACATTATTTCACTTGAAACCTGCAAAATAACAGTCAGGATGACTTAAGAAATTGTTTGACACAATTTTTAATAAATTCTGCACAACAGTTCTCGTAAAAAAGTGGTACATATATGTACCACTCTCTTTATTACAGGCTATGAAAGGTGGTACAGATTTGTACCACTGTCCTCTGGCGGTATCAGTAAAAAAAAGGTGTAATTGACATATTTACAGATCAACTGTGCTCTTCACTTGTGAAATGGTCCAAAGCATTCAACACACAGTGGAACCTGGCATTTGCTGCACAGGTAGCTTGTTCTCAGTTGCTTTTGTGCCGTAGAGCACCACCTACACCGCCTTCGACTAGGCAACCGCTCCGGGTGGTGGTGATGTCCCAGGAACCTAACGTCGTCTGGCACTCTTGCCATCTGTTGACCAGTTGCAGTTGCATTTTTCTTGTTTTTGTGGACGATGATGGCGTGCTGGGCCCGGAATGTCTGTCCATTGATAAGCCTGCGCCCAAGAGAAAGCCTAAAAAACAAATATGTCGTCTCATGGTGTGCAGAAAACTGGACAAATGCGTTCACAATTGCAGCGTCCAGCAAATGATAGAATATTCTGTGCCACCCTATTTTAGAGCGACGGTCGGATGGGTAGGCACCTCGTTTTTGGTCATACTGGTCTACACCGCCCATCCAAGCATTGTAGTCAGATATGGCTTTCGGGCAAGTAACTCCTGCTAAAGCCCCATTTGAAAGCCTTCGGTTCACTTCCATAACTTCTTCCGGATTGTGGAAATTGGACATTGCAGTGATGCATTTGCTGTTCTTCTACTGGTATGCGGTTACTGCTCGTTTGGACCACCACAAGTGTTCCCCTTTTTTCAGCTTGTCAACCTTGATAGTGGGCGGCATGTATTTGCAGTTCATGCGCACAGTCCCAGTTGCAAGGATGCCCTTCTCTGTAAGGATATCAAGGAGCCGCATTGTCGTAAAAAAGTCATCAAAAAACAACTGAGAACCTGCTTGCACATCAGTGGAGAGGGACAATATGACGTGCTCTCCTAGGGTTAGATTAGCAGGCCAGGTAGCGTCTTTTCCTTTGTAAATCTGAAACTGTACCAGGTACCCTGTTGCAGAATCGGCCCGACACCACACCTTGTATCCGCGCTTGATTGGCTTCATTGGCCTGTACTGTTTCAAGCTTCACCGTACTTTGAACGGTATCATGCTCTCATCCACTGCTTGATGAGACGAAGGGATGTAGTGCTGCTTGAAGCGTTCATTCAAAGCATCAACAAAGGGATGCACCTTTCCAAGTCGGTCATGGCCTTCTTCGCCACTTTTTTTCAGCTTTGAAATGTCAGTTATGTGCAGACTGTTGAGGATTGCTTGGAAGCGCTTGGATGTCATTACCTTACTTATCTCTTCTAGATTAAAAAATTTGTCGCTGCTCCAATAGAGGTACGTATGGGGCATAGGATTAACGCTCATCAAAATAAGCATTCCTATGAAGGCTTCAAGTTCTTCTTTAGAAAGGTCATGCCAGCCTAGCTGACGTTTTTGCAACACATACCTGTTTGTTTCTGCGACAAGAACGTTGAGGACGTCCTTGTCGAAGTACAGGCAGAATGCCTCTTTGGCGTTCACACGCACTTCGGAACAATATAGCGGGTCCCATGTTTCTGGCATCTCTGAAATGCTTCTTAGGAGGTCATTTGTCCAGCAATTACATGAAGTGCTGTCATCTTTGTCCATAGCCTTAGTTTCAACTGTCCTATGAGCCCTTTTCTTTTTTGCCGATCTTTTTTTTGTATACGAGCGCTTTCGCTTCAAAGTACTGGTGCTACAAGATTGTCCGCTGTTGTCGATCTCTTCCTCACTGACAGGCGGAAGCTCCGGTGTAAACTCCTCGTCGCTTGTACTATCCCCATCGTCTTCACTGATATCTGGGTTATCCGGTAGTTCAAACAGGAAGGCAACAGCCTCCTCTTCTGTGAGGTTGTGACCTGCAAAGTGATTAGTTAGGCATATTAGAATCTCTTACTACAACAGCTATCCGCTACTACACCTTTACGCTTATTCACAAAGGCGACTGCCAAACTCTCCCGAAGAGGTTGCCGCAAATGTCCTATCATGGATTAACTGGTGCAAACTATCGCATTCAGTCGCAAAGCAGCTTTTTTGGCTTAGTCGTTCGCTGCACAATTTTGTGCTCGCTACACGATTGCAAATTGTAGCTGTTTTTCAGCCGAAACTGTCAATTTATGACTGGCCACTTTGTGACCTCGGTGTACTAAAACATTTGCGACAACTTCTGTCGTGCAACATCGGGAGGCTTCTTTTTATATGGGAAAACAGCACCAAAAGAGACGACTCACAAGCGAAGCAAAATGCACAAGCACTATAGAGAGTCGCCGTCCGAGCTATGAAAGTGTGCATGCAAGGGCAACTAGTGACCGGCGCATACACCGATTAGCATGACTTCGCAAATGCAGTCACCGATTGCAAGTAAATGGGAGTACGAGCATCTAACAAGTAACACTGCTTTTGTGAATAAAACCTTGGATATCATAAGAAATGCTAACATAATACCTGCCAACCTAGGTACCTCGAAAATCTGGAGGTTCGCCGTGCAAGAGATAAGAATGGGGGAGGGGGGGGACGTGAAAAAAGCAAAGTCGCACATGTGTTTATTTCTTTTTACACAGGGCACTGCATGGTTGCAAGTAAAGCTTCTAGACATGGCACATCATACCAGTACTCATTATTAAAGTGCGCTTGTGGAATTGACTGCACATGCACCCAGGACAAAATGTGCAATAACCCACGATAGCAAGTGGCCCCCTTCAGACACTTCACACACTTCGCCGCATAACACTGCTGTACGACAGAGAAGCTGAGTGCTCTGCAGTGTGATGTTATTACAAGTTCCTCGTCGAGAGAACGATCCACCGAACTGGGCCCCTGCGATTGGGGAAGGTGCAAGCAATCGGGAGTCTCCGGGAGAATTGGGGAGAGTTGGCAAGCATGTAAACTCAACCTGGGTGACATGATCGGTGCGATAGCCGCCCGGCGAGGTCTAACAAATTAAGCCCGAGAAAGATTCGTTGAAAATACTGACTAAATAGGGGAACAGAAATGTATGTTTATGGTTGCAAACGAATCACGAGGGTTCACTTAGTAAGCCGGTACAATAAAACACTTACCAGGCATGTTTACACAGCGTTCTCGAGAGTTTCTTTGAGGCCACAACAGCGGGTAGTAAATATCCAACAAGGCTCTTCGAAAAAGAGACTTCGTATGTGCGTCACATGGCATAGTAAAGAAAAAACACCAGAACAAGCTTCTAAAATACTTCGGTAGATGGCAGCACTAGTAATAGTGGTGCCAATTCAAACCGCTTGTTATAGGCGTTTAAATCAAGATAAAAAAGTGGTACATATTTGTACCACTGTCCCACAAAGGGATAACAACATATGGTCACAATTGTACTGACTGCATACCTGCCAACTCTCCCAAATTTTTCACTACGAAACTTGTATCAAGTTTTACGAAAAACTTGGTTCAGTTCGCAAAAAGCTTTAAAGGTGCTGAAGAAAGGGGCAGTGCCAGATGACAAAAAATGCATATAAAAAGGTGATTGTGACAGTATCTGTGTTGCTGTTTTGTGGCAGCACTAGTCGACATATATTAGTGGGGCACTTGCCTCAAGCAAGATTATTTAGAGAAGTTCCTGAAGCAGGTGAAGCCCTCAACAACAGTCACTGGAAAAGTCGGTGTGATCTCAAGATTAAGTGTTGCTTGTCAGTGTAAAAGTGAAGTATTGTTAACAACATGTGTGGGCATCCCATAAAAGGCATTTGCTCAGGGCACACTTACAGTGGTAGAACGGACAATTGCCTACTCGGAGCAGGAAAAATGCTGATTTGGAGCAGACTTCCTAACTTTTTGAGCAGGTGATTTTGGCTCACTAAAATCTCTAGCAAGAACTATTACTCAGAGCCATGTAATTCCTAAATGAGAAAAATAAAAAGAGGAAGAGAGAGAGCCGCACCGCCTATAACAAGCTTGTAAGCTAGATTTTCTGACTATTTATTTGCAGTGCAGAAACACCAATTCAACAGAAAAATATGGTACAAGCATAACATCATAATTGTCTGCATGAAAGGTTCAAGACCCCCTTTTCTGCAAGGACTGAAGGTGTGCCAATGCTTCGGAGAGCTTTCTCTGGCCTTCCTTTAGAAAAGCCTGGCCACTCTGCACATCAGCAAAGCACTTTTTGCTCATGCCTCTTGAGACCAGAAGTACAGCAGTGCTCAACATCATCTTAGCTGAATTGATTTCAGCCTGCAGTTCTTCCTCTTGGCCACCTTTGCTAACAGTACTCAAATGCATCGGCCCTCGATGCGTAAAACTACTGCGCTGCTCATGCCATCCCAAAGCTATAGCAAGGCCACCCAACTGACTGTAGCCTCATGCTCGCCTCGCGGTTGGCGTATAAAAATAGGAATCAATTCGATTCTGTTACCTGCCACAGTGCCAGTCTCACTGGCTGTAACGCCCTGAACGAATGCGGCCAATCAATGCAATGGCGCCACGCTTTGTTTTTTTTTTGTATTGCATGGTAGCTTCCCAATTTTCACACTGTGGAAACTACATCGTGGCACAATTTAGGTGAAAAAGACTTTTGGAGCAGTATGTGGAGCAACAAATTCCAGTCAGTGCAGATTGGTGCAGCATTTTCACCACTGATAATGTGAAAATTAAGAGAGTCTCTATCTCGTAGGGTGAAGATTGCAGAGCCATTCTGAAGCAAATTGGCGATGCTATCTTACCCTATCTTACCCACTGATATCAACATGGCTCACAATGTTGCCTCTAGGTCAAATGAAAAGAGCACCATTGCTCACTTCTGCTCACGTGATAAGAAAAATGGGAAGGCACGAAGGATTAGGCTTCGCAGTGACCACATTGGTTTCACCGGTGGCACTAACATGCCAATCTATGTGAATGACCACTTGACCATTGACAACAAGGTGTTCTCGAAGGTGCTGGCACTCAAACAGGAAAATAAGTGGAAATACTTATGGACAAAACACTGCCAGATAAAAGCTTGTAAAACTGATGACAGCAGAGTCTATCGCAATATCACTGAATCCGACCTTCGAATCCTTATGTGTACTTGTAATATATTTTTTTTTTCTTTTTTGCTTTTCCCCCTTTCTTTTTTTCGTGGCCTTGCTTTCCCCCGTTGACGTAAAGTCTCGTCTTAGTGCAAAGAAACGATCACTCATTCACTTCAATGCTCGTAGCCTTCGTAAGAACATAGATGCAATTAATAACTTTCGCGCCTCACTTCAGCATGCCTTCACTCTCGTCTGCATATTGGAGACGACTTTCTGATGCCGATAGCAATATGAGCGGTTTTCCATCTTATCAAGCAGAGTAATGTCATCATCCAACTGATAGTCATGGTGGTGTCGCCATTCTTATTTCACAAGATGTCACCTACACACGCAGATTTGATCTGGCAGTTAACTTGATTCTTGGTTGCATTATCGCTCACCATCATCTTCCCTTAACAATTTCTTGCTTTGTCTTGATTTCGTATTGTCCAAGCTAATTTTTGAAAATAAGGATGTACTGATTGTAGGTGATGTTAATATTAACTTACTTGACACAGACACCTTTTCGTACACAACTTACACTGATTGTTTTACTGAATTAGCCTCGCGTGGGGGTGGTACGCTCATTGATCACGTGTTATCTAATATATTACCATCACCTTGTCCCGGGGTTGTTGACACCAACATAACCGATCATTTTCGAATTTTTCTTACATTCAACAATGAAATACACGAGAACGATACTAGCTACTTTACTTCTGTATTTAGTGCAGATGCCTTTGTTGAAGCCATTAGTAAGACTGATTGGTTGCGAATTACAGTGGAATATTATACCAAACATTGTATGTTTATGCGAGCGTCTACAGTGGAACCTCGATGATACGATCACGGCTAATACGAATTTCTGGATGATATAAATTTTTCTGTGGTCCCAGCCGAGCCCCATTACTTTGCAACGTGCTAGAGAACGGTTGTTACGAATCGATTTTCGACCCGCGTCGGTTGATATGAATAAACGTCACCCCACCGACGGCCGCGAAAGAGAACAGCGCGCAGTCGCGCGCTTTCTCCCTTTCTCTTTTGTTGCGGAGGCGCGGACGCGGCGCCGGACAGCGCGGAGGCCACGACTGGGCGCGAAGAGTTTGAAGCGGTGGCGCTTTTGTTGCTTTTGTGCTTTTCCTCCTTTTCCGCGTGCCATCGGCCGGACGGAGCGGCTGCTGTGCTTCGGGCCACGTTCTTTGTGTGTGCGCCATTTTGCCTAGTCGCAGGGAGCTATGTCTACCGAAATACGATCTCGGCTGATTCGCGCGGCCATACGCCGAGGTGCGGGAGCCTCCGTTGGCGCGTCTTCCGTCGACTGCGTTATCGGTGCCGATGGCACAGGGAAATTGTCTCGTTGCCGGAGTCACATGGTGCAAGATAGCGCGGCAGGTTCAGTCGGGTGCACCTCCGCTTCTCCCACTAATTGCCGTATTTTTCTTGCCGTAGGAGGCTTGCGCTTCCATATTCTGAAGGCGTGCTTCGTCCAAAATTTCTTCTCCAACAAGCGACGATCCATCACTAACATGGGAGCTCTCAGTAATCCGAATTCTGCGTGTCAAGTGAAGACGCCGGCGTGTTTACGAAGCAGACAACTGCGGTTACCATCTTGCCCCTGTCACAGCAGCAACCAATGGAGAGACGCCTTTCAGCACGGCAGCCAATCGGAGACCCGCTTTCATCGGAGGGCCCGTGTGACTACCTATCGCAGACCCGCGCTCATTTTGCGTTTGTTACAAGATGGCGACTATGGATGAACTGAGAAGCGGAACTGGGAAGCTTTGAGCTTTCGAACGATACCAAGATGGTGGCGCTCGGTGGCGGGAAATACGAGATATGTATCCGTGAACTGCGGCGATTTTGCACGATTTATAGCTGTTTTCTCACCCTGCGCACTGACGAATTAATCTTTTTAGGGCACTTTTAGGGCGTTTTCAGCCAAAACATCATGATACAGCATAGATTAGGCATTGCAGATACCGAAACACGTGGTTTTCAATAATCGATTTTTCTCACGATTTTCGCGATATAATTCCCCCTTAATTTGGCTAGTTTTAATTGCATTTCGATGATACGAATTTCGGCTAATACGAATATTTTTCGTGACCCCGTGAGATTCGTATCATCGAGATTTCACTGTAATTCTATGTTTGATCCCGAAGCAGCACTAAACAAACTTTGGCCTTTGTTTTTGTTGGCCATCTTGACTAGCACACGCACTGTAATATGACGGATGATCTTGTAGAAAGTTTAAGGAAGATGGAAAACATGTACAAAAAAACTAAACGTCTGCCCTTTAATACTGGACTGGCTAAACTATATAACAGGTACTGTAAATTATTGAACGCTTTACTTAAACAGGCGAAAAATAAGTACTACACAAATAAATTTGACCAGAATAAGAATAACCCTAAAAAGCAGTGGCAGCTACTGAACTCTTTCCTTAACAAGTCATCTGTTGATGTCTCTATAATCCAAATAAATTACAATAGTCTCATTCTTTCTGAGCCCAACAAAATTGGTAATGCTTTCTCAGATGACTTTTTTTCCATTCATACTAATAACGACCTACATAAGCAGTTGTATAATACTTTAAGCCGTATGACACAATCAATCTTCCTGTTACCAGCTACACCAAATGAAGAGTTTTCCATGGTTGCTAATCTTACCGAAACTTCTCTCGAGCCGATGATGTGTCAATTATTGATATACTTTCGCATTATTTTGACGACTTTTCAAGTAGCACGGAAGACGTAGTGTTGCTGTGGTGCAGGTTTAAAAAAATAGTTAAAGAGTGCATTGATCGCTTTGTCCCGTCATCGATTAAAAAGAAAAATCACAATAATCCATGGATCTCCCGCGAGACATTGCAGCTCTAAAGGAAACTGAAACGTGTAAAGAAAAAATTTAAAATCGAAAACATGCAGCCAGTAAAACAAAAGATCGACGACATTTCCTCTCAGCTTAAAAATCAAGTGCATGCCGATAAACAATGGTACTATGGTGAATCGCTACCAAGTTTCATAAAGACGGCTCCAGAGAAATTTTGGCGTTCTATTTCCCCGACCTCCAAAGAATGTGTTGTATATCATGCTGATGGTAAGGTAGTTCACGAAAGCAAAGAAATAGCAAATGCGCTTAACAAACACTTTAAGTCCGTCTGCACAAATGATAATGATATAATGCCACCTTTCGAAATGTCTGTGCCGCCTATACCCGATGTTCAAATAAGCGAACCAGGTATACTGACCATGCTCTTACAACTGAACACTAAAAATCTTCTGGCCCAGACAACATTCCAAACACATTTTTAAAACGGTATGCAGAATGGGCATCAAAGTACTTGCACGTTCTGTTCACAAGGTCATTGTACGAGGGACAAGTACCGAGTGACTGGAGGACGGCCAGAGTGAAGCCACTACATAAAACAGGAAAAAAGCACTGCATTCAAAACTACCGTCCAATTTCTTTAACATCTACGGCATGTAAACTTTTGGAACCCATAATCCATAATCATATCTCAGAATTCTTGGACAACAATAATATACTAACAAAGCATCAACACGGATTCAGAAAAATCATATCTCAGAATTCTTGGACAACAATAATATACTAACAAAGCATCAACACGGATTCAGAAAAGGCTACTCTACAATTACCCAATTGGTTTTAACAGTGCACGACTTTGCGAAAGCAATTAACAATGGGAAACAAATACAGTAGAACCTCGTTCATACGTTTTCAAAAAATATGCGAAAAATAAACATACGATCCGGGAAAACGTACGATCCGAATCCAGTAAAAATTGAAGCTGACAAGCCCATATTGAGGTGTAAGGGCAGAAAACATTTATTTCTTGCAAAACATAGTTGCAGTCGAATCTCGTTAATTCGAACTGACGCTGTGGTCCCGTGAAAATTATGTGTATTCCAATGGGCGAGAACGCTCGGTAATTCGAACACGAAAGCATTTGCGATGATTAATTTGAACATAACCGTGCACTGACAATGCTTTCAGCAGCACGCCAAATCACGTGGCGGCGCCTCCGACTGGCAATGCTCCGACACCGCCATAAAGCAAAAGCTTAGGAGAGACCCCTCAACGCTGCGTTGAGAAATAAAAAAGAAAGAAAAAATACCACGGCGAAAATTTCCTCTCTCAAATGGTAAGGTCGCCGTTTCAGCATCGCACCGGAACACGCATGTACGTGCCGACTTCTCGGCCAACGCAGCGGCTGCGGTGCAGAGGGAAGCAACACGGAGTCCGGCCAACGAAACTGCAGTGCAGAGAAGCCGCGCGGCCGCTGTCTGCCACTTAGCGCTTCACAAGCACATGAGAGTGGTCTTTTTGCACACCTGAAAAACGTATTAAGCGGGAACGTATCAGCGGGGTTCTACTGTAGATGCTATTTTCATGGACTTTTCAAAGGCTTTCGACAAGGTCTCTCACAAAAACTACTTTACAAATTGAGCAAGATACTGAAAAACTTTCGACTAATTAATTGGCTAACAGCATACCTTGATGGCAGAGAACAATTTGTTGTTTTTAATGATCATTCTTCTCAACGACTTCCAGGAGACTCTGGTGTTCCGCAGGGCTCGGTCCTTGGACCTCTCTTGTTCCTTTTATTCATTAATGATATGCTGCATGGTATTCCAGTTATGGTTAAGCTTTATGCTGATGACTGTGTATTGTACTCAGAAATAGACAATATTACTGACCAGGAGTTGCTGAACAATGCTTTCGACAAATTGTCGACTGGTGCGATGCCTGGCAAATGTCGATTAATTTCGAGAAAACTGTTTTTATGTCCATTTCACATAAGAAGCACAAACTAACGTTTCCGTACGGTATTAATAACATCATTCTTTGCGGAGTAACACATAAGTATCTTGGACTCTGGATCACAAATGACCTCACTTGGACTAAGCACCGTAAATATGTAGTAGCGAATGCCAACCACAAGCTCTTTTTTTTAAGGAGGGCTTTTAAACTTTCTACTCCCACTGTACGCCTACTGGCATATAAAGCTATAATTCTGCCGATGCTAGACTATGCATGTGTAATTTGGGACCCTTTTACTAAAACTGGCACTAACAAGATAGCAATAGCATCTATTTGTTCACTGCATTTATGTATTACATAGAGTGACATGGTGAGTGATGTGCAATATTCTGGCCTGGGCGGCGATTGGCGCGTTGTCGGGCATTCAGTTGCCTTTTCGCCACCCCTTCCCGCTGTACCACTGGATAATATATCTATGCTTGAATTGATTAAATAAACTTCAAACTTCAAAGAAATGGTGCAAAGAAAAGCAGCTTGTTTCATTTATAACAGTTTCGGACGCACTTCAGTGACAGACCTCTTAACAAAAGCAATCCTGCCACCATTAATGCAAAGAAACCGTGTATCATGACTAAAATTTTTTTTATCTCACGGGAATAATTACTTTTTCATCTGGTTATGCTAATAGGCAACACCATAGCCAAACAATAACCCCATTTAGTACGCGTAATAATTGTTTTAAGTATTCCTTCTTTCCACGAACAGTCATTGAATGGAATCATCTAACTAATGAACAAGTTTTAAAGTCATCACTTTCGGCGTTTGTTTCAAGTATTGAGTAAAAATTTTTTATCTTGCTGTGCTACTGCTATGTTTCAAGCTCTGTTGACCTGATTTGTATTGTGTTCGTTGCCTATGCTATAGTGTTCTCTACATATGTATTGTTTCCCGCCCTGCTAAAATTCCCAGTGGGGATTGCAGCATTGATAAATAAATAATAATAAATAAAAATAATCTTAAAAATACAGGGCCTGGCTTAGACAAAACTTGTGTAAGGCATTTAAAACTGGTTGCACATTTAGTTTCCGACACGCTCAGTAATATTATCAACCTTATGTTTAAACACGACTCATTCCCTTCATTTTTTAAAAACGCTGAGATTATTCCTGTTTTTAAAAAAAGGCGACAAATAAACAGCTACTAATTACCGACGAATTGCAATTCTTTCCTGCCTTAGTAAACTGAGAAATACTCTGAAAATAAGTCTGATTAACTACTTAACAAAGTTTAAGTTGCTAAAAAAACAAGTAATTTGGTTTCTGCCCCGGAAGTTCCACTAATCTAGCTGTTCTGTCTGTAACTGACTACATAAAAAAAAATGTGTCAATTCGCGAAAATTAGTCGGATCTGTTTTTTTAGACCTCACTAAAGCTTTTGACATGGTTAACCAAGAGGTCTTAATAAACTTGAGTGTTATGTTATAACCTGGTCCTGCACTAACATTCTCGACTTATTTACTTGACCGGCCCAATACACAGTACATGTAGCAAATACTTTCTCTGTAATAAAATGTATTAACCAGGGTCCACCACAGGGCTCAGTTCTAGATCCTTTGCTTTTTGTTCTATATATTAATGATCTTCTGGATTCTCTTAATTCCTCCAACTACGATCATTGCGTGTTATACGCAGATGACAGAACCATATCTTCATCTGATAAATCTATTACTGCTCTTACTTCAAAGTTAAATATTGCATTGAGTAAGATTTTGAAATGGTGTAGGAACAATTATTTAGTTCTTAATCCTCTAAAAACTCTCATTGATATTAATTAAAAGTGCTCAGAGGCCCTTAACTTTTATTCCTGAACTAAACCATTGAATTTTTTCAATTCCCACTTGCAACAATGTTACTTCTCTTGGCCTACATCTTGACGCTAACCTTACATTTCGCTGACACTTCCAACATCTCAAGTAGAAGACAGTGTTTCATATTCACGCATTAATCACAGCTCGCTCTTTTTTTTCTCGTGAAGTTCTGCTAGCATTGTATTTTGCTTTCATTCAGTCAGATTATTACGGCATTGTTTCATAGGGCAACACGTATGCTTGTTACTTATCTATTCAACATATCCAAAATCTGTCAATACGCATTCTCACTTCTAGTTCCATGCAATCCAATGCTTCTGTGTTACTTTGGTTGTAAAATATCTTGCGTGTTAATACAGTCGACTCCCGATAATTCGAAGTCGCTTAATTGGAATTTTCGGTTAATTGGAAGTAAAGGAGTGGTCCCGTCCGTTTTATATGCAGCTCTACGGAAAAAAATTCTCGATAATTCGAAGTTAAAATCTCATAATATTGGTTAATTAGAAGTTATTTTTCAATCGAGAACCTCGAGGCTACCGTAATTTTTCAATAAAATGCGCGATTTTTCACGTGCCAAAACAGCTACTTGATCGCGCTCGTGTCGTCGCCATCGCAGCTGCCTGCAACGCACTGTTTATCGCCATCACCGCTGTCCGCAGCGCCACATCTCTTGAAACGGCAAGATTGTTTAGTCAACGCCGGCGTTTCGTAGGCCTCGTCCAGTCTCTTCTTTTTCGTTGAGTGCAACAGCTGTGCATTGGATTAATTCCGCGAGTTTCTCCACGCTTCTGATTTTTAAGTGTCGTAGTGCCGACGATTGATAATGGCAACTCGCGGTTCTTACCGAACACTTGACCTGGCAACGAAAGTCGAAGTCTTAAAAGAAGTTGACAAAGGAGGCACCGCCAAGCAAGACATCGCACGCAAGTACGGCATTAAGCCTAACATGCTCTCGAACTTTATCAAAAATAAGCGTTCAATATATGATGCTTTTGAAAATGACAAGTTCAAGATGTCACGGAAGCGAATGCGCACCGGCGCCTACCCGGAGTTGGAAAAGGCATTGCTGATTTGGATAAAAGAAGCTCGCAATAACAAACTTCCCCTTAGTGGTGAGGTCGTCGCGGCGAAAACCCTATCGCTTGCAGCAATGTTGGATATCAAGGATTTCGCTTCTTCGGATGGGTGGCTTACGCGAATTCAAGCATCGGCATGACCTAGTCTTCAAGAGCGTGTGTGGAGAAAAGGGGTCTGTCAACCCGGAAACTTGCGCTACATGGAGAGCTGAAAAGCTTCGCGAGTACCTCAGCAAGTATCAGCCGGTTGACATCTTTAACGCAGACGAGACTGCGCTTTTTTACCGGCTCCTACCAGACAAGACCCTGACATTCAAGGACGACGACTGTGCTGGAGGCAAACGGAGTAAAGAACGGGTGTCGGTTCTGATCGCGGCAAACATGACTGGCACCGAACAATGTCGCCTGCTCGTCATCGGGAAGGCCGCAAAGCCTAGGTGTTTTAAAGGCATAAAGACGCTTCCTGTGGACTACGCCTCAAACAGGAAGGCATGGATGACGTGCGACATTTTCCGAGAGTGGATCACGAAACTTGATCGCAAGTTCACGTTGGCGAACCGCAAGGTGTTGTTCCTTGTGGACCAATGCAGTGCCCACATGAATGTGCCGACCTTGAATGCTATCCATCTTGCATACTTGCCTGCAAACACGACGTCGGTGTTGCAGCCGATGGACCAAGGCATCATAAAAAATGTAAAGGTCCTGTACAGGCAGCACCTCGTCGAGCGCATGATTTTGTGCATGGACAACTCCTCGAAATACGAAGTAAGTGTACTTAGTGCCATCCACATGCTAGCGCGAGCTTGGGGCCGCGTGAAAGATGAGACTATCGCCAACTGCTTCCGGGCTTGTGGTTTCGTGGAAACTTCAGGGGATGGTTCTTGTCCGCCGGGGGAAGTGCAAGTGAGCGAGCTCGACGACGGTAGCTTTGGTGCCGCACTCGGTGACGTTAGTTTTGAACAGTACGTCGCCGTGGACAGCACTGTGGAAACTTGCGGTCCACTGACGGACAGCGAAATTGTGCAGATCGTTCGGCCCCATGAATGCATTCATGAAAGCGACGCCGACGCTGACGACGACATCGAAAACGAGCCACAACCGAGGGCTGCCGATGTAGCTGCGGGTCTTGCTCTCGCGCAGTGATTTTTTGTTGGAGAAAGCAACGCCGATGAAGCACTTGGACACGTCTACTGCTTGCAAAACATGCTTGCCGCAGCTAGATTCGGCAAGCAGAAGCAGACAAAGATGACTGACTATTTTTCATGAAAGACTTTCCGCTTTGAAGTTAATAAAGGTGACGTTTTTTGTGCTTTTCTTTTAATTGGAAGTTCGTTTAATTGGAACTTTTTTGCGGGTCCTGTGAACTTCGTATTAACGGGAGTCGACTGTAATTTGTTCCAGTTTAACACAGTGCCTTATTCCAGAAGTTGCTTCATAATAACCTTACGTTTCCGTTCATTGCAGTTGACTTTTTGTGGAATAGAAATGTAACCAGATTTATGGCTAATAATTTCTTGTTACCCATGTTTCATACCAATTATGGCAAAAAAAGAACATCTGCATTCACTGCAATTTCTCTTTGGAATGAATTAACATCAACTATAAAATCATGTACTTCTCTTGAAATATTTAGAAATTACCTTAAATAGTATCATTTCCTGTGATAACTGTACTATGACCCTGGCAGTCTATCTTAGACTTCTCTCTCACATGTCACTTTTTATGTTTCAGCCACATTGTTTTCATTCATGTTTTTTTCCCAGCGAGCGGAGTTTTTAATGAAGAGAAGAACGAAGCTGGGCTGGCTCGGGTGCGGCGCCATGGACTGTTTTCGCTGAGCGATACCTTCGCATTCATCATCTTGTAAATAAACGCGATCCATCATCACATTTGTGGTGGAGGTGCGGGGTAAGCCAGCTACTCCCAAGTGCTACCTGAGGGACACCGTCTGCTAATAACAGAAGCACAGCAGTACGAGCTTCGCCGCAGCCGTCGACTTGCGGGCTTGGCACCTCAAGAAATGAGCTCGAACGGAGACACCCAGCAACCGTCTGCAAAGGCATCTCCTTACTACTACAGGGAGCCGCGGACATTCACAAGAAAACCCGGCGACGACGTGGATGAGTGGCTCAGCCGATCCAACGGTTGGAATGCCACTAGCCAGTTGTCTAATGTGGGGTTGTTCCATGATTTCACTGCGTTGGTATGGTTTGAGAACCATGAAGACACTTTGACAACCTGGGAACTATTTGTGGAGGAAATTAAAAAAGGTTTTGAAGACCCAGCAACGAAGAAGAAACGCGCAGAGCAGATGTCGCAGAGGGCTCAAGTCACCGGGGATACTTGCAGAACATACATTGAAGAGATACCGAAGTTGTGCAAGTTGGTGGATGCTCACATGGCGGAAGAAGACAAGGTGGGCCATATTCTCAAAGGTATTGCCGAAGATGTTTACCAGTCCCTCATCGGCAAGGAGAGTCTGGAATCAGTGGCCTGACGTGATTAATCACTGTCGACAGGGTTCTCCCCACCGTGGGCGGTGGGGGTTTTGCCGCCCACCACTCCCACGGACGGCCCACCTCTCGGGCTTCACGTTTGCTGTGCTCGGGGACAACTTTCTGCGCCTGTGCAGTGGAAGCTACGAGCGCGAGGGGTTGGTTTCCACAAGCGCGCTGTTACAGGCAAGCATGGATGCCGGTGAGAAGTAGCCACACACGCTCACGAGCCAGAAAAAAAGGCCGAGAAGCTGGCGATAAACGCGGACGATCGCGGTACTGGACGTCGGAAAGTGCGACTGTGTGGCATCCCCGAGAGCACGGAAGTTGCATTTCTCCACGCGGCTAGCTGGCACAGCCGCAGAAAGAAGCGCGAAAGAAAGAAGAAGCGTGCACAGAAAGAAGAGCAAAACTCGATGCGCCGTCGCCTCCGCAATAGAATTTTTAAAAAAAGAAAAAGAAAAGTCGCAGTTTTGCCCAACCGGCGAAGCATTCATAGCTATACGATGTAATGACAGTTTTATCGGCCATATAATCTTGTAAAATAGGCATACAACTAAATTAACAAGCATGGTGTCACACGCGCACAAGCAAACATGAACGCATCTCATTCAATGACCATGCAAAGTCGCTGTCAAAACGCTGTAGTCAGTAAGTGCGGCCGCAGCAGCGAGCGAATTGACCTTAAGCCCGCCACTCGCATCAACGCGAATGAAGTCGCGAAAACACAGCGCAGAGAAGCGAGACTCTGCCCTCGCCGCAGATGGCTTTCAAAATACAGCAACCTGGGCGGGAGCGCCCGGCGTAGTACACGGCCTCCCCCGTCCCTACCCTCCCCCCAGAGCCTTGCGGCCCGGCATGCGTGCGCGGACGCTCGAGCGGCACAGTGCTTTCTGCCCGTTTCCCGCTCTTGCGTGCGCGAGATTGAGGCCACGATTGCCGGTTCACTCCACGTGTGCGAGAGTGAACCGGTGCGCGCATAGAGCATACAGCGCACAGCGACGATTTTATCGGCCGTGGACTTCATACGGAACCTGTCACTGACGACGTCGGCAGAAATGCCCCTGGAGTGTCCATATAATTGCTATCGCAATATTAAAAACGAGAGAAAGTCCCTTCCCGGTCTCTTTCTTTCCAGTGCTCTCAACCAATCAGCTAGATAAGATGACTTTGAGTTTTCAACAAGTAAACAGAATAGCCCCCCCCCCCCCCCTGTAAGCTGCATTTCCAGATAGAAAGTCTCTTGCATTGTTGCGTTGTATGATTGCGCTCGAACATCTGTTGTGTTGTCATTATGCAGTATGTGCCTGTGCCCCCCCTCCTCTGGTCCTTAAATGTCCATCTCTCAATATTTTCTGGGGAGAACCCTGACTGTCGAACCTTCGAGGCTTAAAACACGTCACATCACTCCGAAGTTTGGACGTCTGGCCGACGTCACGACAGTCGCCATCATCGATGTATGCCATGATTCAGTTCCTGCAGACCTTTGGTGGAGTTCTTGCCATGTGGCTCCTTCAAGTATGTTACACCAGTTCGCCCACATCAAGCTCCTGCTGCTTTCCTCCACCATTCGTCTCATTGTACACAAGGAACTATGTCGGCATGCTTCTGTTCCTGTGCAAGCTAGAGACACACATTGTCGTATACCATCCACAACTATCAATGCTGCAAGTTTCGACGAGCGCAGCTACTCAAACCGCAGGCCTCGGCTCAGGGCTCCACTACCAATGGCTTCTAACATCGAGCCGGCTTATGTGACCCGTGACAGTTACAGCGACACCAGCCAACCGTCTTCTTTCGTTCCAGAGAGGGAACAGTGTGCCCAGTACACTCACAATACCGTGACTTTGGGTATGCCGCGCGAAAGCCCCGTGTGCTACCTGTGAGGTGTTCGTGGACACATAGCCCAGTTCTGCTCTCCGCGACGTCGCCCATGTACGACATTTTCCGAGCGATGTGCGGCATTCCCACGTCGAAGCCAACGATTTGAACATGCCTACTGGCCTTCGGATGCAATTGCACAGCAGTCCGTGTACCGGCAGAACATCCGTAGTGACTCTCCTGCTTCTGTGCGAAGTCTGACGCCGCCTACTACGCGCCAGCGACAGTCACCATGTCCACGGCTCCGGCTGCAGCTTTCATCTCCGCCACCGGGAAACTAGCCTACGCGGCCGATGGAGGTGAGGTCGCTGGACACAAGTATGCCTCCACTCGTTTCGATGCTTCAAAACAAGGTTCATGTGCTTGTTGACGATGTTCCCACAATGGCTTTAATAGACACCTGAGCAACTGTTTCTGCAATGAGTTTAGTTTTCAAGGAACGACTTGGCCGTAAAGTTATGTTTTATTGGGACAAACCTACTATCTTTCGGGCAATGAGCGGCCAGTCGGTGAGTGTCCAGTCGGTGTATGCACCATGTCTGTTAGTGTCGCTGGCAAGGCCTTCAAGGCAGAATTTGCAGTACTTGCTCATTCCACGCACGACGCTATCCTTGGCATCGACGTTTTGCAAGAGTGTCGCGCGACTGTGGAGCAGGCGAGGTTCTGTTGTCCGCTCTCGCCCAGCAGCCTCCCTGTCAAAGCGACCACCTCGCTGTAGTAAAAGATTCCGTTCTCCCGGCTTGGTCCACGTCCAGCGTGCTAGTTAGTGCTTCGAAAACCGACCAAAGTGCAGTTTCCTTGGACATTGTGATTGAGCCGTTGCCCTTGCCTTGTGTGAAGAAAAACATGTTTGTGCCACGCTGCCTTGTATCGCTTACTGGTGGAAAAACACAGTTATGGGTGGTGAACTGTACATCCGAGTCAGTTATACTCCCGAAGGGTATGCTCCATCTGCATTGGAGTCCTAAGGGACTGTGCTAATTCTGACCCTGGTGATGTCTCTGTTACAGAATCGGAGTCCTTAAAAATGATTAGCAAGTCTCTTCCCTCGAATAAGCGCAGAGCATTAGTTACATTGTTGGCTAGACACGCTAAAGTATTTGATTTTGCACAGACGGTGTACGAAACTCTGGTACTAAGCTCACGCACTCGTCACAAGATTGACACCGGATCTACGCATCTTCTCCGACAGAAGCCTTATCGGGTTTCTGCGTCGAAATGATAAGTCATTTCAGGGCAAGTCAGCGAGATGCTAACCACCAGCGTTATTCAAGAATCGTCGAGTGCCTAGGCTGCGCCTGTTATCTTGGTTAGGAAAAAGTACGGGTTGTGGAGGTTCTGTGTTGACTATTGACGTCTCAACTCCATAACCAAGACGGACGTCTACCCGCTTCCTCGCATCGATGACTTTATCGATTGCCTACATTCGGAGTCTTATTTTGTGGATAAAAACGGTGTTAGGCCGGACCTGCAGAAGTCTTCGCTGTCAGCAACTTCAAGATGCCTCAATCTCTCCAGGACCTACTGAAGTTTTCTGGTTCTATGCTAATACTTGCGCCGTTTTATTCTGAATTTTGCTGATAGGGCGCAACCACTGACTGACTTGTTGCAAAAAGATGTGCCTTTCCAGTGGACACCGGATTGTGACTCTGCATTTACGCAGCTAAAGTTCATGCTGACATCGGGGCCGGTGCTGCGCCACTTAGGTTATTCTGCTCCTACCTAAATTCATACGGATGCCAGTGGAATCGGCATTGGCAGCAGTGCTCATCCAACGCCATGACAATGCTGAACACATGGTTGCCTACGCAAGCTGTTCATTCAGCAAGGCAGAGCGCAACTACACATGTGACAGAACAGGAGTGCCTGGCAGTGGTTTGTTTTCGCCGTTCACAAGTTTCACCCATACGTCTACGGTGTCATTTCTCAGTCATCACCGACCATCATTATCTTTGTTGGTTGGTGGGCCTACGTGACCCCTCGGGCCGACTTGCGCGATGGGCCCTGCACTAACAAGAGTTTGACTTTGTAGTACGCTACAAAAGCAGTAACCACCACGCAGACGCTGACTGCCCTATCGAGCTTATGTCTACCTACGACTGAGTGCGACGCTGAAATCTTCGATCAGTATATCGACGCAATCGATGCCCCGTTCCCTGATCTCGCGACATTCCGGAAAGCACAACGTGACGATCGCCACGAACGTCATGTTGCTTAGATGCCTGTTTGCCTCTGCGAATGAGCACGCCAACGCAAGCTGTTTTGTGGTACACGATGACATGCTCTACTAGAAAAATTATTCTCTCAATGTTATTTGCTATTAGCGTTCATTTGCTGTGTGTAGTCACCATCAATGTTGTATTATTAACCAAGGGCCCGACTACACTTCTTTCACCTTGGTACCCTCGTCTGTATATTTGTGATGTACTACTTTTTTGGAACCAATAAATCTGAATCTGAATACTGCTAGGGGTGCAAAATAACATGCCAGGGATTGACTTTATTGCTGAATTTGAAAACAATGTGATAAAATCGTTGGAAGCATACAGGATTGTGGCAGTCCACTGTTTGGTCTCTCTAAACAGAAAGTGAAACAGTGTAACTGTGAATTTTTGCTGAAAGCTTTGTCGCACAACAGCTATACTGTTGATACTGAGCACCATGCAGGAGTTCTACTAGGGATGGTAATATCGATGAGCGGTTAATCGATTAATCGACTAAAAGTATGCTGCAAAACGATTATTCGTCATCAATCTCTACTTTTAATTTAATCTGTTTAATCAATTAATCCACTTCGATTAATCGTCTTCCAGACAGTGACTAAAGTGGCGTGAAAATTTTGAAATTGCACTATAGAATGCAGAGTATGAGCAATGACAGCGCGACAGCGAAGACCGAAAGCAACTGTCGACTGTTTTCCCGAGTCCTGCCGAGCTGGCCAAGCGCTTAATTCCCCGCTGTACGCACACGTCACACAGGCTGCCTGGGGCTGGAGAGAGGCCTGCCCCTGTGGAGGAAGAAATAAACTAGGAGAGAGCATTGCATGAGGCAGCAAGTCTTGGCAAGCAAACTCCCTGTCAAGCCATTTCCTTCGCTTTTTATCTCGCAGTATAGGGTCAACATGTGACTCTGAGAGACAACGTATTGGCCGATAATGTTTGGTTCGCAGTAGTTTCAAACTGGTGCGCACCCGTTCAGCTGCGCTGCTGCTGTAAAGGCGAAAACCTTTTCGACGGAAAGATCAGGCTTCGTCGTCGGGGACGGACAAGCCTTGATACCAAGAGACAATGCGTCAGCTCGTCTTCAGGGTTTCATTTCTTCTCTTTCTTTTCGTGTCCAGGCACGCAATTTCGCGTGCCACGCGCCTTCCTCCAAACCTCGTTCTCGTCGGCTTCTATGCGCCGCACACTGTAGCAGACGACGCTACCACTATACTTGAAACAGGCGTTCAACACTCCCGGCGCAAGATTTGCTAGGGGTGCATTTCTAAAGGGTACAAACGCTGCACTGGTCGCGAGATTACCTGGCCGTTCGACAATTTCAAGCGACAGGCACGAACTACCCCATCAGCACCAGGAAAAGTATCAACTACTTTTCCCAGCTTCCAGCGAACTCTTGGCACATTTTAATCTTTTATAATAACCACATCATTTGTCCTGACTTTTGTTGGAGCCAGTCGCGGGTCTATTATGGGCGTTTCTGAATAAAATCAGATACTCTTTATACCACCGCTTCCAGAGCGTTCTTGAATTTCTTGCCGTTGAATCCACGTTTCAAGCAGCTCAGTATGTGTCGTGGGTTCAGCCTCGAGTGCTTTTAAATTTGGAAGGACAGTGAGCCTCTGACCATGCAAAAAATGAGCGGGAGTTAACACTTCTGGTTCATCCGGTGTAGCATACAGATAAGTTAACGGGCGACTGTTTATGGTGGCTTCGACTTCCGTGAAGACAGTGGCTAATTGCTCGTAATTGATGAACGATGTGCCAAGAGCCTTTCGGAGACTGTCCTTAAAGATTGAACCATGCGCTCCTAGAACCGACCCCATCAAGGAGCGCGTTCTGGCGAAAACTTCGATGAGATGCCATGTAAGCAAAAAGTCTCCAACTGCACTGCCTCGTAAGAGTTCATATAACGCACGAAGCTCTCGCGAAGCACGCTTAAGGCATAACGCCAGAATAAACAACACGGGGGTAGCCACGGCGAGAGGTGAATCGGCGAAAAGCTTCTAGAAAGCATGCAGTGTTATTACGTGTAACAAGCTCTAGATGAATGGCTCGTACTACAGCTTACGTAAAGATCACAACATAGGCTTTCACAACAGGGTCACCTCTCACATATATCGGCCCCGCAAAATCCACTCCTACCTTGTCAAAAGGCTGAGCCGTTTGCACGCGCTCTACAGGCAATGGTGCCATTGGGACACAGGCGGGTTTCGCACGGAAACGAGCACACCATGAGCACTTCGCGATCACTTTCTTCACGCACTGCCTGGCGGCCACAATCCAGAATCTCTCCCGCAGCTCTGCCACTGTAACTGCTATTCCAGCGTGGAAGAGACGCTTGTGGGCACTGTGAGCGATAAGCTGCGTCACTCGGTGATCGCCAGGAAGCAGAAGAGGGTTCTTGACGCTAGGCTGAGTAACTGCGTTCTGTAGTCGTGTTCTTATGCGTAGAAGTCCGTCGTCCTCCCCAAGAAATGGATGGAGATCTTTTCACGATGATGTTTCGATGGCGCACCCAGCTTTCAGTGATGCTATTTCCGTTGAGAAAGCTTGGGTTTGGGTGTATGAGAGCCAGTAAACATCCACTTTGGCAATTTCTTCAGTCGGTAACACATTTTCGTTTTGACGTGTTTGTCGTCTGGAACCATTGGCAAACCTTAGGATCCAGGCGGTCACTCTAAGGACGCGAGTCCAGGCGCTATATCTGCTCATGTCGAAGAGTGCAGGGTGGGGCTCTGTTGACGCATGTAACACGACGGTATCGGGCGCACATTCTTCTATCACAAGTGGTGGGCAGGTCTCTACAGTTGTTGTCGGAGGCCATTCGGTCCACGTCGCTAGCCAAGCCGGCCCTCTCCACCAGAGGTCGTTGGTGCAGAGTGAACGCGCTGACGTTCCCCTGGAAAGCAAGTCTGCAGGGTTGTCCCTTCCAGAACAGTGGTTCGATTGTGAAGGATCTGTTAGTTCTTGCATTTCGGCAACTTGATTACGGACGAACGGCTTCCACTTCGTGACGGATCCTTTGATCCAACTTAGAGCCACCATAGAGTCCATCCAATAAGAATATTGCAGGGAGGGAATATTTATTGTGCTCCTGATGAACTTTGAAAGCCTTGCCCCGACTAAAGCTGCTGTGAGCTCGAGTCTTGGTAGTGAAAGCTCTTTAAGTGGAGCCACTCGAGCCTTTGCCATTAGGAAGTGCCTATCAGAGTCCATAGCATGTCTCGGGATGCACAAATAGGCGACTGCTCCGTAAGCTGCATTACTCGCGTCGGTGAAAACGTGCAGCACTGTGACTGACAAGGAGCTCGAGGGATGGCACAGTCTTGGGACAGCCAATGATGAAATATCAGGCAATTCACGTAGCCCGTTCTTCCAGTCTTGAACTAGTTCGTCTGGAATTCCGTGATCCCACGACGTCCCTATTCGCCAGATGCGTTGAAAAAGTATTTTGACTCGGATCAGAAACGGTGCTACAAAGCCGAGTGGGTCATAAATTCGAGCCGATGTCTGCAAAATGAATCGTTTTGTGGGCTCCTCGTTTTTCAACCATTCCAATACCGGTTGTACATTCCCGCTTAGCGTGTCCTCTTTAGTGTCCCACATAAGGCCTAATATTTTTGTCTTGTCAGGAGTACCAGACTGTTCTTTCTTCTCAATGTAGTCACGCATTTCAGCGCTGTTGGTGGCCCACTTTTGCAGTTTCATGCCTGCACCCGCAAATATATGTGTGGCTTCCTCATACAGCTGGCGAGCTGCCTTGTTATTCTCCACTCCAATCAGCATGTCGTCTACATAAAAACATTTAGACAACTTTAGCGCAGTAGTCTTGTAAGGTTTACAGCCATGATGGAAATGGTACTGTAGAGTCGTGCTGAGTAGAAACGGACTCGATGTAGTACCGAAAGGAACACGAGTCATTCGATACTCTTTGACTCGACATAGGTCTTCTACACCCGTCGGCGTGTTCTCAAACCACAAGAATCTCAGAGAATCCCTGTCGGCGCACTTGATTGAAATCTGCAGAAACGCCTTCTGAATGTCTGCGATGATCCCAATCTTATGCATGCGAAAAGATAACATTTTCAACAGGTCATTGTTGAGGTTTGGGCCTTTCTCCAGATGATCGTTCAAGGATGTCGCTCCGGCTGCATGCGATGACGCATCAAAAACAACGTGTAGCTTAGTCGTCGTGGAAGACTCCTTGATGACTTCGTGATGTGGCATGTAATACGTCTTGTTCTGTACTGTGTCGTGCGAAGGCACGGGTTTTGCATGACCATCCTTGAGATACTGCGTGACCGCCGTATCGTACTGAAGTAGAAGGTCCTTGCTCTTGGACAGTCGGCAGAGGAGGCACTGTAACCTTTTCATCGCTACCATCTGGTTGTCTTTAAGTTCGGCATCAAGCGTCTTCCAAGGGAGGCTTACTTCGTAGCGATGGTCGCACAGCTTAACATTGTTGTTAATTCTTTCCAAGCAGTATTATCATGTTCAGACAAATCTGGCTGATCAGTTATACCCAAACTCTCAAGCTGCCATAATTTCTGCAGTGATGTTGATAGATTGTCAAACATGCAACACGAATTACGGAGCACACACACATTCGTCTGCGTCCGTCGATTGAGACATCTGCCGTTGCTAATTGGGTCTTGTAATACCCATCCAAGTGCCGAGCTTCTAGCAACCAGTTCTTTGTGGGCCTCATCCCATGTTACTTCGTCTCTTAATATTTTCCAAATCTGATCGGCCCCGATTAGCAAACTAATTCCTGGTTCCTGTAGCGTTCCAGGGTAAGCAACCATGTCAGCCAGGAGCCTACAACGACTCTCTATTTTCTTGACAAAGTCGTTGTCATGCGGAATCTCCACAATGTCCTCGCAAATGTGTGGGATTTCAATAGCCTCAATTTCCACAAGGGTCCCTGTCACGGAGCGGCATATTTTCAAATGGTTTGGACGCTGATTAACGACACGCCGAATTACGAGCGTCAAACACGTGGGCTCCTGACTGTGCAGCGTACAATGCATTCGACATCGACACGCCGAATTACGAGCGGCAAACACGTGGGCTCCTGACTGTGCAGCGTACAATGCATTCGACATCGACACGCCGAATTACGAGCGGCAAACACGTGGGCTCCTGACTGTGCAGCGTACAATGCATTCGACATCGACACGCCGAATTACGGGCCCCGAAGTGTGCGCGTACGGCCACGTGGTAGTGCCGGGATCAACCTTGGCCCTTGACAGTGGGAGAGAGGCTGATCTGCGGTTCTTCGTCCATAGTGCGAGTGCGGCCAAGATTGTTGGGAGCTAAGAGAGCTGAATTCGGAGAATGCTACGTAGCGGCAGTTTCCCTACCTAGGGAACTAGGGAAATGAGAGGCTATTTAGGCGCATGTTTTGGGCCCTGCTGATTAGTCTAGAAGCTGAACCCATGCGCTGCTGAGAAGCCATCGGGGGGCTAGTGCCGTCCAGTATCGCCTGGGCCGCCTGGCCACGTCGGAACTCCGAGGAACTTGTTGACGTACGAGACGTCAAACCAGCGTCTGCAACGAAGCTCACGGTAGTTCGCCTCAAGTTAGCTCAACCTGCTTGAGAGAAGACGTCCAATCTAGACTCCCGGGAAACCCAGCTCAGCAATTCGCATCCACCTCGACAAGATCGGACCGCCAGCATTCTTCGGGAAAGCTTTGTGCCCCGACTTCCACGGTTTATGGACTTGCTGCTGCTGCCCGGCAATGCGTATGACACCATTTGTTTTTTTCTTTTGAACTTTGATTTCTTTTGAACGTTGTTTTAGTGAAATGCTGTTAAGTGTATTCTGGTGTATTTGATCCTCGCACTGTTTCATTTTTAGATGTACTGTTAATCGCTCGTATCTATTTGTCCATTATCATTGTGTATATTAAGCTCAGGTGTGTTAGTCTGTCTTGTGTCTTTCCTTATTATTGTATTTTATTAACTTGTGTGTATTTATCAGCCGATAAATATCTTGTTTTTTTGTTTACTCCCGACTCTGACTCTTTTCACTGTGCTCGCGTGCGTACGGAACGACCAACCAGCTTGTCTACCCCGTCGATTGACTTCGCGCCGACGACGAATCGGGGACAGCTGTGACAGTCCCGTCAAACTGACTCTGCAGTGCAAGTTTAACTATCTTTCGTCGAGCAGTGCGGCTGGGACTTTGATGGCCAAAGACGCGTATGCATAAGTCGACTTCATCTATGACTTCGAGTTTCAGTTTGCACGATAGTTCTTGGCTAACAAAAGTACATTGGCTGCCGCTGTCAAGAATGCCTGGTACGTAGCAGCAAAGATTGCTGCCCCGCATCCATGCTCTAAACGTCTGAAGTAGAATAGCAGTGTCAAATCTGCAACGGTTCTTGCTGCCTACTTGTGTAGCATGCATCGACGCGCTGCTGAGAGACTGCTTTGGTTCAGGTGTAACCGCCTGCGATCTGTTCTTATAGCACATAGATGAGGCATGTCTGCCGGCACAGTGGGTGCAACTAACCTTGCGGCGGCAATCCTGGGCCCGATGCCCCTTGGTAGTGCGCCGGAAACAGCTGCCGCTTGCCGTGAGCAGACGCCTTTTCTCGTTGTGGTCCAAGGAGGAGTCACACTCTGATGTTGCATGACGCTTCTCGCAAAAGACGCACGTTCCAGTGGTACTGTTTTTAAGCACTGCTGCCGATGACGCTGGTGTCTGTCGGCGACCGGATCCGGGCAGCAGGTACTGTCTGCTGGATCCCTCTAATGGACCGTGAGCTGTCCTCTCCCTGCAGTCAACCTCAACGCGAAAATACTGCAGGAGATCTTCAAGGTCTTCCTCCGCTGTTGGCCTTAAGTTCCGATCGTCATTTACCTTAAGGCTTCTGTGTCTATGGTAATTTACCATGACGTCTTGAGGGATGGCTTTCGTTAAAACTTCGCCGAGCATTGCTGCATACGACGACGCAGGAACTCCGAGACCCTCTCAGTCCTCTTATATTCACCTGTACTAAATCGTACAGGTTCCGCAATCCCGTGACATGGGTCGAAGAGCTCACCGGAGTAAGGGTACGCAGGTTCTCAAGGTACTTTGCCTCGATGATCTTGGCGTTCCCGAAACGGTCCTTGAGAATCTCAATGGCATCGGCGTAACTGTTCTCGGTGGTAAGGATCACTGCGATAGCCTTGGCTGCCGGGCCGTCCAGAAGAGAGCGGAGATACTGGAGCTTCACGATGTCACTGAGACGGGAGTTCTCATGCACGTTGTGGCGGAACACGTCCCAAAACTACTGCCACTTCATCGTTGATCCATCCAATCTCAGGAGGTCCAATTTGGGCAGTCTTGGTCCAAGTGCGGCAGGGGCACTCACTTGGGGACCATTCTCGCCAGAAGGCATCGCACTGGTAGGTTGTATGGGCAGCGGCTCTACACAAACACCTATAGCGGTGGTCGGAGGATTAGACAACTCCAAAATATGGTGTCGCAGCAGTCCCAGGGCGCCTGCGGCCTGGTCTTCATATTCCAGTACGGAATCGTAGTCGGCTGCGACCTCATCGTCAGACATCTCGGCATGAAGCTCACCGTTGATCTTCATGAGCTCATTCGTGCTCTTCTCGAGACGGAGCGTTTCCAGGTTGAACTCGTTGGTTTCAATGAGGTCACTAATCTCTTTCACAAGTCGCGTCTGCTGAGCTCTTCGAGCTGCACGCATCTTCTTCAAGCGCTCCATGGCCCATCTAAGTTGAAGTCCTGCTCCCGGGTTTTCGGCACCAAATGTAAAGGCGAAAGCCTTTTCGAAGGAAAGAGCAGGCTTTGTCGTCGGGGACAGACAAGCCTTGATACCAAGAGACAATGCGTCAGCTCGTCCCTTCAGGGTTTCATTTCTTCTTTTTCTTTTCATGTCCATGCACGCAATTTCGCGTGCCACGCGCCTTCCTCCAAACCTCGTTCTCGTCGCCTTCTCTGCGCCGCATACTGTAGCAGACGACGCTACCACTATACTTGAAACAGGCGTTTCAACAGCTGCCCGGCACCCTGCAGATAAAACCTACCGCGCGCTCTGATGTGGCAATCACGTGTTGGGCCGTTACTTCTTGATGTCAGTAGTGCTGTGAAGCTGTCTTCTAATTTCTCCTTCCTCCATGCCCACCCTCCTCAGTAAGTGCCATTTTTAACATACAGGGTGTTCACTTTTATGTTATAAAGAATTTTTTGAAATCGCCTGTGGCAGGTAGCATAATTCTTATAATTGAGCTTGGTTATTCGATGAGGCAGACATTAGTAGCACGAGAAATCAAAACACATATTCACCTAATTAACAAAAATCACTAATTAGCTTCTTAGTTAATTACTTTACGACACATATTGCAATTTAGGAATTGTAGCCTTCTTTCTGGGGTTTTACGTGCCAAAACCAGTTCTGATTATGAGGCATGCCGTAGTGGAGGGCTCGGATTAATTTTTACCATCTGGGGTTCTTTAACGTGCACTACAACGCAAGCACATGGGCGTTTTTGCATTTCGCCTCCTTCGAAATGTGGCCGCCGAGGCCGGGATTCGATCCCGCGACCTCGTGCTCAGCAGCGCAACGCCTTAGCTGACTGAGCAACCCCGGCGGGTAGGAAGGAATTGTAGCCGGTGAGCTCGTCAGGCGTAACCACTTGAATGAATTTCAAGAATGACACCAGTTTGGAGATATGCGCCATCAAACTTGCCGTAAAAATGCCTGTTGTTCCACTTTTTTTTACCAAAATGCACTGAAACACAAAAGTAACTGGAACGCCCATTTATTTCGTCCCACACTTTGAGAAATATATCGAAACTGGTGTCACCCTGGAAATTCATTTCAAGTTGGATGCGTCTTGCGAACTCACCGGCTACAATTCATAAATTGCAATATGTGTCGTAAAGTAATTAACTAAAAAAATTAAATTATGGGGTTTTACGTGCCAAAACCACGATCTGATTATGAGGCATGCCATAGTGGGGGACTCTGGAAATTTTGACTCCCTGGGATTTCTTTAACGTGCACCTAAATTTAAGTACACGGATGTTTTCGCATTTCGCCCCCATCGAAATGCGGCTGCCGTGGTAAAGTAATTAACTAAAATGATCATTAGGCAATTTTTGTTAATTAGTTGAATACGTCTTGCGATGTCTCGTGCTACTAATGTCCGCCTCTTCGAATAACCCAGCTCAACGATAAGAATTATGCTACCTGCCACCAGGCGACTTTCTAAAAATTCTGTAAAACTTAAATGGGAACACCCTGTATATTGTTTATGCCTTCACTAGTCACTAATGGCAATTATAGTTGACCTTTAACAAACTAAACATTATTCTCTATCAAAGTTTATACGCTTGTATTTCTTATCCTGGTTCAACCTCTCAAACGTTAAAATAGGGACATAAGTGAGTAGATAACTGTGTGTTCAGCCTTTTTAAAACGCCCCCAAAAAAAGTCTTAATAGATTAATTGACGAAAAGCACCGCATCGTAAGCAGTTAATCGATTATAGGCTAAACCGACGAACGATTATTCGTTAATCAATTTAAAAATTTTATCGACCATAACAGCAGATTCAATTCATTGCAAAGGCAATTGAAATTGCTCACTAGTGTGTCCCTTCTCGAACTGAAAATGCTTGACTTTTCGCATCAGGAAACACGCGGATGAGCTTTTAGCACATTGTAACAAGAGCGCTGCGGAAGAACTATCTGCTGGGACAAAAGGGCCGTGTGGAAGGGGTCTCGTTGGCCAGTGCAGTCTGCAAACACTGCGCGAAAAACCATCAAAATGAGTGTATGGCCAGCAGTCACCTCAAGATGCCTACAGTTCGGCTGCAATGATCACTGGCCTGCCCCTCCAGTGCCCAATGTGTGCTGCTCATTGCTGCGCGTGCCTAGTCCTGCTCAGTCATCACCAATGCTGTGCTGTAGGGCGTTGCGACTCAAACCTGTTCCAGAAAGAGAATCCTGACAGTTCTCGTTCAGTTTTTGCCACCCTCAATGAATGAGCACATTGATAAAACAATGTATGTTTTGTAATTACCTCAATTTATGTGTTTTTTTTATTTTCTTCACCTCAAACAGGGGGTTGATTTACATTTCACATTGATCTATAGTCATGTTTTTATGCTAATACACTGATTTAGGCATAACTAAGAGACTCACTGAGTTTAACGTTGTAATAAAGCAACGTAAGGGCTACAACAGACAGCAGGGCAAGAGGGCTCTGGATTAAGCTCTACCACTTAAGGCACTTAAATATGCTCAGAGCAGTATTTTTGCATTTGCCCTAATCAGAATGCAGACAAGAATTGCAAACCTGCCGCCTTGTCTTCAGCAGTAGAACGTCACACACACTTGAGCAGGTCGTACCGAGGTAGGCAGACTTGGTCATACACCATGAACTCACACAAGCAAGCAAAAGAAAGTGCCAATCACTGCCCACCTGAGGTGGAGCTTGACTGATCCTCAGTCTCTGCAGTCTGCACGCTCCTTGACTGGCTGCCTGCTTTGAAGGAGCACCCGACAGACTGGTCAGTCAGAAGCAAGCTGCACTGCACACCAGCCTCGACCTGAATGACGACCTTGGAAGGTGCGGGGCATGCCGCTTTGGCAAGAGTGATGCATCCATCAAGGCTCATTGCATTTGTGAGGCCTGTAGAAAATAATTGGAGTGATTGCAGTCCTGTTACAGCATTGAGAACAAGAGGTAAATACAACGAAAAAATTTGTCGGCCCTTCCACTCTATGAAGATGGTAACCAGCGAAGCTGTAACGTGGGGCCCCGGTGTTTATCACTGGGTTAATCCCGAGGGCTCATTGAAGTATTTTGCAATTATAAGGTTACACACGTTCGGCTGTGACGGAGAGAATGACGTCACTGACTGTGTATGCCCGCAGTCCGCCATTGTCGCTTAAGTTCGATGTCTAGTTTGCTCGGCGGCGTGGTTAGTGGCATTCCCCCACCACTGCTGTTTGCGATTCTTTGAAATTTAATCTGTCTGTTACGTAAGAAAATGAATGGCTCATACCTCCTTAAGCAATGGCTCGTACCCCCGTAAACACGGTGTCCCCATTACGACCACAGAAGAGAAGTGAAATTCTACGCTGGAATGATGAGTGGCAAAGCAGTGAGCTGTGGAAGAAGATGACGAACACGGCAGCAGTGGGACGAGTGCAAACCGAGGGGCGTCTACAAGGCAGCTGCGGAAGATGACGATGCTCGAGCCAATGCTGATGATGATAGTTTTCTGTACACTGGCTATTTTGCCTAGCCATATAAAGCTTCGCTTTAAAAAGATGCTGGGCAGGTTACAATGCATAGCCATGGACCACATTATTTCAGTTCAATTCAATTTCATTCACAACACACATACAAATTGTGCTGTAGGCTCCCCTGGCAAGAAAGCTGTAAGCATACAGCTTGACAGAGACCAGGGCCGGTATTTTGTAGCGATGCCTTTAAAGTAATAATGCCTTTTTGCGCTTATCGTGCTTTGTCAGTGGTCAGAGCGACGGTCCGCTCGCATCATCAACGTTGATATCGTGAGCGGACCGTCGCTCTGACCACTGACAAAGCGCGATAAGCGCGAAAAGGCATTATTACTTTAAAGGTATCACTACAAAATAGAGGCCCAGGGAAGCCAATAATCAGCAGTAGTGACAATGCATTGGTAATAGTATTAAGTGACAATACATGAAGTCACATCAATAAATACCTATACTATAAGCAACAATCACACCAATAAATACCAATACCTACACTATAAGCGACACATTATTATATGTACTATGGATATTGTTACGTTCGGCGACCAGCGGGAGGCTGAAAAGCCGTCCCGCCGGGAAAAGATCAGCGGTGCCACCATGTCTTTACACTATAGGAAGAGGAGGCTCTTGGAAAAGTAGACGCGTTCTCACGGCCACTCGACAGACCAGCTGGCCCATTCCAGGAACAGAGGCGCCAGTTCAAGTCAGGTGCGAAGCCACCTGTCCACGAGTGTCCCCTCCTTTATGTGGGGAAGTGAGCAGTGTGTGCCCGAGGGCACTTCTCCGAATGTGGTCGGGCAACGAAGGCGCCGGGGGATTATGTGCACCCTCGCCCTCTAGGCGGACCATCGGTGACTTTCGACGCTCCGATTGGAGGATGGTGGGACCGCAGCTTGGACAGAGGGGTTTTAAGGGAGACTTTGGGGGCCATCGAGAGTGCTTTCCCATCTGCCGAGTGCTCTCCGATCTGCCCTGAGATGTAGCCAGTGCTTCGATGTGGGGTGCTCTGACCCGGTCAAGCTAGACTGATGAGACGTACCGTCTCGTTCTCGTACTCGTGATGTAAATAATGTAAATAAACCCTGTACTCTTCGTTCTCAACGAGAACATGTTCCTGCCTTCAAGTCCGTCCTCAACCCCGACAACTGGTAGCAGCGACTGCGTAGGCAAGGCCCGCAGTTTGACGTCGAACTCGGATAGGCCACGACGACAACCCCCAACCCCAATAATATCAAGATGTGCAAATACATGCACTACATACTAAATGCACTAATAACACACGCGAGTAATATATAAGATGAGATAAATACAACGGATCAATAAAATTAATCAAATAGAAACATATTGCGCTTTCGCCCTACCTTTTGCTTCAGTGTTGCTAAAGCACTACAAGTTAAGCCCGTTTCACATGGTGCGAATTTGCAGTGCGTTTTTCGCAGCTGTGATTTCCGCAGATGCGAAATTCGCAATCCCATTTCACATGGATCTACGGCAGCTGCGTTTTTCGCATACTCGTTGAGCATTCTGACTGGCGATGACATATGAGCGAGCCGTCTCCTATTGGTCGTCTGTTTGCACCGCTACAGTGGCTACCACCGTATCTGCGTTTTTCGCAGAGAAGTTCAGCACGCCGAACATCGAAAAAACGCACGCACGAAGGGTCCAGCGGCCTATTTTCCGCAGCTGCGAATTCGCAGACAAAATCGCACCATGTGAAACGGGCTTTACAATCCACATCGAATACTTGAAACCAGAGCAACTTTTTTCTGTGCAAGGTTTATGACTACAGAAGATATCTCAAACTTTTTTTTCATCTCATACATTTAAAGCTATTGGTGAATACAACTAATGCAAAGTGATTGCAAGATCCTAAGGTCATGGTTATTCGCCCCATTTCTTGTTCCAGCTGATATCATCCTATGCTTGCAAATTTTCATAACACTACCTAAACATCAGTTCTATTGGTACCCATTCAGTAACCCTGATAGACCGTCAGTTACCTGCCCTGCACATTTGCCTACCAAGTTAATTTTTAATGCAATAGCATTCGTTGGGAACTTATGCATGTTAGTATGTATGTATTATGTATTTATGTATATGTATTATGTATGTAGAGTGGAACCTCTATTATACGACGCAATTTTACGTCGATGCCGCCTCGTATAACGCCTCTCTGCTTGATCCCTATTTAATAGGAATCGGTAGAACACGAAAGTGAAACGTGTCTTCACAGAAGCTGTTGCATGTTTGATTCGTGAACTCACGGTCCGCTGCAGCGAAAGGCGCACGATTTGCGAGTCGGCGACCGTGTTGCAGGTTTGCTTGGCGCGGGTGTCCTGCCGAGTTGCTTCGGCGAAAGTACGAGCATTTAGGTGCGGCTCCGTAGCGTCTTGAGCAGCCAGCAGTTGAGCTTCAGTGGCAGAGTTCGCAGCGGTAGCACTGAGCTACTGTGTCACAAGGCGCCGGCGCCATAAAATAAAGAACCATAGAAGAAAGAACCACTAAAGAACCAACTTGGCCGGCATCGAACTCCCCGATCATCTGGCTTCTGGATTGGATTGACGCAGCTCGCTGCGTGCTAGCGCTATCATTTCCGAGCGTCATGCCGAGCAATGAAGCAATGACGGTCGCGTCGATCCCGTTACCAAACGATGGGTCGCCCTAAGAAAGCACCGCTCAGCAAAGAGGAACAACGCAGACGGAACGAAGAAAGACGACGGCGGAAAACGGAACAGCAACGTGAACGACGAGCACGCCTTACGGAGAAGCAACGGGAAGGTATGCGCAGTGAAAATGCCGAGAGGGAACGCGAACGACGAGCACGCATCAAGCAGCACCACCAACAGCCACAACATCAGCAGAAGCAAGCCGACGCCGAACGCCGGAAATACCTCAAGAAGCAATTCATAGACGATCCCTTCGGTACGTCGTGCAAAGTACAGGTTGTGGTTAAGAACGTGTAATCCCCGTATATCTAAAAGAAAAAAAAAAAATAGTGTAACCTCCCTGAACGTAAACTGTCGAAGATATGCGTAGCATCATATGGCTGTTGGCGTGGTGGTAATATATATGTTCGCCAATGTAAATATCTCTTTTCTCATACACTTGACCCATATATAAATGAATATAACGCGCGATTAGCATAACCTCCGCGCACATTCCGCACCACGCCAACCGCCGGCTCTTTTCTCTGGACGCGTGTCGAGCAGTGCGACGGCGTCGCCACGGGGACCCGAAGCAGCTGGCGTCACCACTGGCGTCACCTCGTGGCGCACTGCGCCAACTCGCGATGCTCGGCCACAGAACACCCACACAAACTTCGCTGCGCGGTGCTGGCGCGAGATACGAACTCGCGTGGGCAAACTTTTCGCTCCGTCTCGGCATCGTTCGCTTATGGAAACTTAGCGACGCAAATGTCAAGCTCAGTCTGCGTGCATAAAGCTGTCCAGAAGGCAAAATTTTGATCATATCCCGCATGCAGTCATATCATTATATATTAGGACAGAGAGAGTGACTCCGACCAAATAATGAAATTTATTGCCCAACGTTTCGGAGCCAATTCAGCTCCTTCGGGGGTATTCTTCGGAGGTGTTGGTGTGCAGCTTTTAAAAGGTTCATCGTAAAAAAGGAGGAGGGGGAGACACGTGACAGGGCACCTGTTCTTCACAGACAGACAAGGCGAAAGGGTGGGGTGGCTGCGGCGGTGCTGGTCGGCTGGGATAACCGATGCTCGGGGTGCTTTACCCGCGGGAATGCCGTTGAAAGGGTGCGGGGGGCGAGATGTTTTGGTGTTGGTTACCTAGAGCTTTACTTGACGTCTAATGAAGAAGGAGCCGAATTGGCTCCCAAACATCGGGCTAATAAATTTGCTTATTTGGTTGGAGTCACTCTCCAAGTCCTAATCACTTTTCCCAACCAGACAGGCAATTCTGTCGAAATGTTTAGCTTCATATCATTACATATGTTTGTTTTCCTTATTTGGTTTGGAGTCACTCTCCGAGTCCTAATCAATTTTCCCAACCAGACAGGCAATTATGGCGAAATGTTTAGCTTCATATCAGTATATATGTTTTTTTTTCCTCATAGCCCTAATGCATAAGTTAATGTTCTTAATTCAACTCATTGTTATATTTGATATATCGTTATTTGTGGTATCGTTATAGGTGGACGGCACTGTACTCTACTCTGAGTGCAGTAGGCTAAGGCGTGTTTTTGGGGCCCACTTCAAAAACAATTTATTAAGTTGGTGTGACGTCCCCTGTCGATGCACAAGGTGTGTTTCTGTATGAGAACAAAAACTGATGTATGCAGTGCTGCATTGACTTGAAATGTTTTCGTGGTCTCCGATTTGTTGATATTATCAAGCTTTCCTTGACGTCGACGTTTGCACAAGACGTTCCGCCGCCCCATTAGAAGCCCTGTTAGAAACCAGATGATAAGGTGGAGAAGTGTGGTGGCATATGCCATTCGAGGCAAGGAATGCAGAGAACTGAACAGACGCGAAATGACAGCTTCCATTACTCCAAAACTCGCAGATTATATGGTTCACAGCTCTTGCACTGTTGCTTCTGCTGTAGTTTTTTTCATACACACGTCTTCTGCCCATTTGGAATAAGCATCTATAAAAACTAGCAGCCGACACAAGCTTGCGGAAGTAAAGTCATATGCACTCTTTCCCATCATTTGCTTTCATGGGCCCGCAGCATGAAGTCCTCTTGGGATGGCAGATTTTGCGCAAATTGGCAGGCTTCACAGCTCTGGACAGTGTTTTTGATGTTCAAAGTTTGCTGTGGCCACCACACATGGTTACTCAAGCATTTTCATTCTAGTCACGCATGGATGTCCTAGAAACAACATTAACACCTTCAGTCACGAATTATGATTGATTGTCGCTAAAGTTATGAAGTTTACATAATTTTATGCCAAGGTGCTGCAGACTCAATTAAGAGCAAGTCAAGCTGGTAGAATGACTCTTCCTGCATTTTATGATGAGTCACCATAACTACAGGGTAATTAATTATCTAATTTTGTGCACTTTGTAATGATTCGTTTCTTCATAAGAAAGTATTGAATCACTAGCGCACAAGTGAATTTAGTTGCAAGCTTTACTAGAAAGAAAAAAATTTCGCAATTGCTACAGAAACGTCCCACGTCACCTCCCGTCAAACACTATAGCGCCTTTTCCAAAGCTATCTTCGGTAGCGATAGATTTCCTTCAGGAGTAAAATGAAGGCACTTGAGATAAGCAGAGCGTTTAATTTAGCCTAAAGTTAGTGCTTAGGGTCTCTTGCTTGCCACAATTGCACAGAAGTGGCAAAAATAAGTCTCGTACACAAATGTGTACACAGTGACTGAAGGGGTTGAACAGGGGAAATAAGCACACGTGCCACACTGATGTGATTACCTCAGGTCACACACTTTTGATCTAAGGATAGTTCGTGGCATCTAGTAAAACTATGGAGATACATTTCCATTGACCACTTCTGATGGCCATTCATTTACCATATAGAAGTGGAGCTTTGATAGGACAGGATTCTTCTTTATTGCTCTGCGAATATTTAAAGCTGATAGCGGCAGTTCGTGTGTTGCCACGAAAAACTGCACGTGGTCACTTACATCAGCTGCATTCTTTAATAGAAGCCGCGATAATGCGTCTGCATTAGGGAGAGCCTTTCAGCAAGCAGCAGGATCCAGAGCTGCATTCGGGCAGCTGATAATGCTGGAATTGGCTTGTGTCCAAATAGGCCATGTAGTGGCAGATGGTTGGAGTATATAGGAAACTCTCGTCCAAAAAGATATTTGTAAAATCATTTGATAGTCTCGCACAATGGCGAGCGCTTCTTTTTCTGTCTGTGACTACCCAGTCTCTGCTTTACTGAGCTTTTGCGAAATCGTATGCTATTGGTTTTTCGTTTCCTTCGATTTCGTGGAAGAGTACAGCACCAACTCCATATGCATCTGCTAGAAGTCCTAACGTCTTCTGCGGATTGTAGAAGGTATGGGATGTCAACCAACACTTGCACTTCTGGAAGCACTCTTGGATGTCTTTAGACCACTGCCGAGTTCACTGAAAGGGACTGACAAGCAATTTTTATGGTACCCATCTTTTCTTTTGTGCAAGGGAAGCTTGCTTGCCAGTCAGAGTGTCCAATCATACAGTGGTAATATGGAAAACGTCGTTGAACATTTTAATGAATTTTTCTATCTGCAGCAAGGATGTAGTCATATGCTGGAAACATGCTGGAAACAGTGGTAGGTGAGTGCGATAGTGATTATACGCTGGCATTGTTGGGAAGCAGATGACAAGTGTGGTCGCACCTGTAAGAAAGTAATATTTATTTATATCAAGGTGATGTTAGTCGTGGTTCACATTGTTTCAAGTGTTGAATTATTTCTGCCATAATGATTACATGCTTTCATGGTTTCCTGTCTAACAGCTTTGGTAATATACAAATCAAGAGTTTTTTTTTTTTTTAGCGAAGCTAAGCTGAGTGATAGGATATGTATATGCCAGTGGTACTATTTTAAGGTCTATTCGATTCAATCAGGTTTTTTGCACCTATTTACGTTGCGCTGCATCTGGTGCCCTTGATTGTCCCAGGTACAGCAGTGGACACTAAACCCTTTCTTGGATTGCATGGGGTGTAAACAGCTATGTGGCCGCCGCTCTACGGTGCACCCTTGAACCTTGCAGCGAGTGGGTGCAGGCTGGCACAGCACATCCGGCACTACCTGCACCTTTTCGTTTCTGGTGCCTGTGCACTTTTTCTGGATTGAACCATCTTATAATGGTGCTGGCACCCTTCTATGTCACCATGAGTCGGTGGCATTTTTGATCACGCAGGGAGACCACATAACTCGAGGTGCTCACTCGCAAACTCGTGCACGTACAAAAGTATACAAAAGCACTCGTGTGCCGCCATGCAATGGGGACGCGAAGGCTCTGCCGCTAGTTAGCGTGAACTTTGTATATTTTGTCATATGCATAGAAATAGTGCAATTGCAGAATAATATAAGAAATGCAATTTTAAACAATTAAAATTAACTGATTAGTTAAATTAACAGTCATTTAAATTAACTGACTTACTTATAGTAATATCATATACTACATTCGAAATACCGAGATTTCACTGCCAGTTCGCGTGACTTATCATTTTTTGCGACATTCTGTGCCAATTAGAATATATAATTCCTGCTTGAACTAGCTGAGAACGCGTAGAACAACAATTTTTGGTGGCCCTTGCCTCGCCACTGCCGATGCCTGTTTAAGAAGTGTCGCGATACTGGGCGGCGGCACTTCCCACCAGTCGCTGTTGCATTGGACGCGCTGCAGCATTGAATCGATGCGCGCATACTGCGCCGCGATTGTGATTGGTGGACTTGACGAGTGTATGTTCTGAGCATGTGCAAGGCTGTTCATTCACGCGATACAAAGCGATGTGGGTCTTTTGGTTGCTGGGATACTGCTAGTAAGCGGCCGATGGAATAAAGACGTTTCTCCAGTATATACGTCTCGGTGTCTGTCACAACAGTTGTGCCCCTTTGCCTCGTGACATAGAGATCGCACTAGCACTGTTATCAGAGATTGCCCTTTGGACTCGCTATGAGACGGACGCATGTCATTCGCTTGGAGGAAGAAGAGCGGGAATTCAAACATCGCCAAGAGCAGCTCGCCTGCCTGGAGTGCCGACGTTAGCAAAAGCGTCAGTGCAACCAGCACCAGCGGGCGAATACGACCGACAAGAATCTGGCCATTGAAGCGCAATGGAAGCGCGATGCACGCCGCCGCGACTGCGCACCATCGGAACGTTTCCCCAGGGCGACGGCGAGGTTTCGAGAGTTCATCGGCAACCCGTTCGGCGCCACGTGTGCCGTCTGTGACTGTCTTTGGTTTGCCGGAGACTTGGCCACGATCGGCGGCATGCGGGACGCCCAACAGCGTGAAACAGCCATGGGTGCGCTGCGGCAGTGCATCTCTTCCGAAGCCTTCACAGTAGTGGAAGGGCTCGGAATTTTCGTTTTTCTTTTGAAGGATTTCGCTGTGACGATCATATGTGACGTCACCCCGGCTATATTCTTCTTGAGCTGGTCCTTGATTGTCTGCACCACCCGCTCGGTGACGTCACATGATTGTCACATTCGCAATCCATTACCTTTCGACACAGGCACCCAGTAGCCAGACTTCATCGTTATAACCGATAATGCAGCATGGGACATTGAAGTAAGCGGGTTATTTCACCATAGGAAACATACAAAAGTTGACGCTGCAGCAGCTTCTCACTGTTATAACCGATATATTGTTAAAACCAATTCATTTATTTTGAGCCAGTCAATTCCCAACAGCTTCAAGCTTTTCAGTGCATGGTTTAATCTCACTGGTGCTAATATGTGACCCACATATGTGACAGTCTTTCAAGAAGCAGCTCCTCCACTCTTGCGTCTGTCTGAGCACTGAATAGGATTTGATCCAGTCAACCCTCAGTTCTGCAAGCCAGTCACGGCCAAGTAGGGACAGCTTCCTTTCAGGTACAATTGTGACAGGCAATGTCTTACATTGTCCTTGGTAGACCACAGGCACTTTTGCTGGCCTTATAATTTCCAGTGGTGCACCTCAGTACGTTGCAAGTTGCAGTCCTGTTTTTGATTAGTGGATGCAAAAACGGCAGGGACGAAACGATGCTCTTGCTATTGACCAAGACAGTATCTCCTTGCCCATTGAACTGCCTACCTGCGATGTGCACTTGCACTTGGTAGGGGTGCTTTGCTTCCTGAAGAGTAGTGTTCTTTCAGAACTTTGATGACTTTCTGGTATGATATTTCTTTTGACTTTGCAGGTAGCAGCACGTCCTTTAGTGTCTTGTAGGGGCATTTATCAATGGCTGTTATAAAGGCAGATTTCTTCAGGCTGTCTTGTGTCATCTTCCAGTAGTGGTTGAATCTTTCTATATAAGATGTAAAATGTTCACTGGCATTGACGTAAGGCTCAAAATCCAATAACCTTGCCATCCTGCTAGCTACTATCTTGGCCAATGTTTTCCGGCCCATCCTTATCGCCACTTGTGGTAGCGTACATTCTGACGCTACAATGATGGCAGGAATAGAAATGGCTTTATTCCCAAAACTTGCGCTGCTTATCTAGAAATGAACAGGGGTGTTGCATGGATGTCATACTGTCACAACAGGGGCAACTCAAGATTGCTGAGAGAGGCCTTCATCCTGCAGTGGGCATTAAATAGGCTCATGACGATGACCTAGCTACCTTGCAATCAGTTTGCATTAGTCAGACTGCGCCAATAGCTTGGGTGTTAGATAAAAACTTAAGTCTGCGAAATGTTCTACTGCTCTAAAGGATGCACAGGCAAAGTTTGCCCCGCTTTCAAATATTCAAGGTGCATTATCTTTTGAGGACCTTTGGGACTACTGCACCAAAATCATTATGTTGTGTTCCACTGTTATGCATTGTAATCTGCCCTGCAGCTTATTGTTGTATTTGCCACTTGTTTTTGATGCTGTAACAGGACTGCAATCGCTCCAATGATTTTTTGCAGGCCTCACAATGGGGACGAGCCAAGGTGAATGCAACCCTGTTGCCAAAGTGGCATGCCATGCCCCTCCAAAGGTTGGCCAGGCCAGAGTTGCCGTGCAGTGTAGCTTGCCTGAGGCTGACAAGTCTGTCAGGTGTTGCTTTGAAGCAGGAAGCAAGTCGAGGAGCATGCAGACTGTGGATCGGTCGAGCTCCACCTCAGGTAGGCAGTGATTAACACAGCTGGTGTGTGGCTTTACCTATGACCATTCGAGCGAGGGCTCGAATCCCCCCGCCCCCCCTTCCTTGAATTCCCAGACAATGGGGCCGGACAGCATTGGGCACATACAGATTGCACATGCATCATACTGAGTGCAGGAATGTGGTTTGCGCTTTTATTCTTTAAAAATGTGTCAGGTAAATACAGTGGAGTCTCGATGATACGATCACGGCTAATACGAATTTTTCTGTGGTCCCGGCCAAGCCCCATTACTTTGCAACGTGCTAGAGAACGGTTGTTACGAATCGATTTACGACCCACGTCGGTTGATACGAATAAGCGCTGCCCCACCGACGGCCGCGAAAGAGAACAGCGCGCAGTCACGTGCTTTCTCCTTTTCTCTTTTGGTGCGGAGGCGCGGACATGGCGCTGGACAGCACAGGAGGCTGCGACTGGGCGCTAAGAGTTTGATGCGGTGGCTCTTTTCTTGCTTTTGCGCTTTTCCCCACGCAGGCGTGGGGAAGTGCGGTCTATCGCTTCAACGGAAACTGAGCGGCGTAAGCACAGCGCATACAAAGGTCAGAGCCGTGTGGAGATCGCTTTCAAGATACGGTGCGCGCGACAACCCCGACGGCCGGCACAGGCGCAAAGTGCAAGAACGCATTTGTTGGCAGAGTAGAAGCCGCCCCCCCCCCCCCTCCCTCCTTCCCTCCCTCCTGCGCTGCCTTCCCTCTTTGCTCCTTTCGCGTGGGAGATTGCGTCGCCAGTTACCCTTGCGCCCAGTTGCAAGATACGCATTTGGTGCCCCACAGCATAGCGTCGCCCCCCCCCCCCCCCTCCCCCCCTCCCATACCCCCCCCCCCCCCGGCCTTTCGTGCAACGGAAGCAGGGCCGTGACGGAAGTCGCGTTTGCTCTCCGCTGTGCGTTCGCTCTCCGTGCGTGAAGGCACGCGTCCGCCGCGTGAAAGGCGCGCTTTCACTCACACATACGGCACGCGGCGACGATTTTATCGCCCTTGGACTCGTGCTCCACATCTCATGCTCCTCCTCCGCATCGCCCTCGTTGATCTCTCCCGTCGGTGGGCGCACCACGTTGAGAAGCGTGCTCGCTACCGCCCTTGTCGGCGAGATTTTCCAGCGGAAGCTGCATTATAACCGGTATTTTGTCTCGCATGGCTCCACTGTGAGCGGTATGCGTGTACATGGAGTTCCATGGGAGGGTAAACGGGAGTCGGAAAAGGCTGCGTTGTAGCTTGTTCTGCACTATAAACAGTTACGTTATAAGTAATCTATACTGTAAATGCTTTCTACGTGCGCGTGCCTGAGTGAGTTCACCTCCGACTCTTTAATTTAACTAGTTTTAATTGTGTTTCGATGATACAAATTTCGGCTAATACGAATATATTTCGTGACCCCGTGAGATTCGTATCATCGAGATTACACTGTACTTCTGTACAGAAGGCCCCTGTGAACCAACCACTTCATACAGGGAGGTTTCTCACTATCTGCTTTCCCATGATTGATACGCACCTGTGAAGTAGTGCATGTGCCCAACTTTTCCTTCCCGAAGAACATGAATGTCTTCTTTAACGAGAGCGACACTCACCGTGACACCCAGTTCAGCACAAGCCTGATATAGGCGTGGGTACCTAGGAGGTCAAGGAAGGTGCTTCACCTTTGTGCATGCAACCTATGCACAAAGGTGGAGATCCTGCAAATTTTTGCACCTCTTTGCTGGCTGTTGTTCAGATGTCAGCAATCACGGGTACGGGCAGCTGAATTGTCTCTTTCAGCAAGGACGAATAATACGTGCTTTTTCCACAATCAGACGCCTCCTGGCGCCAATGCCAGTGGGGTACGTGTGGTTTGGGCTTAATATAACGAGATACACAATCCTAGCCAAATATCGTGATATAATCAGTGCGTTCAAGGTGTTTTGCTACTGAGCCACAAGCCTGACAAGAGCTACCCCTGCGATTTCTTCTGTCATGTGACTGATTAGCCATCTGTGATTGGCGAGAGAGGCAGCAGCCGTGGCCATACAAAGTTACTGAGACAGAAATTGTGCTGCAGCAGGCCGTGCGAGTGAAAATCCGAGTGGCGTGACCGAGAGGTGTGATTGGGATTGCTGTCGCCACAGTCCATTGACACTGCATACGAATGATGGCTGCAGGTGACATGACAAGGAGGAAGCGCAATATACTTAGTCATGTGCTTCAAGCTTTCTGTTAGTAAATATCTCTGTTAACGGTATGCTCGCAATTTCCATATAGTCAAATTAAAAGGGCACGGACAAGACTGAACAACACAGCTAGGTGCTCAATAACAACTGACGCCTCTCAGGAAATGGTGGAGTGACGAAATGAGAATTCAAGGTCTGCACATACACGGCATAATCATCACAGGGGTGCTCAAAATGAAAAATTTCACCAGTCCTTTATTAGACGTTAGGACTGTGTCAACTCAGCATTTCCAGCAACCTCGCTTCTCTATTCCTCAAGCAAACAGTTGTGTTACTAACGCAATCGCCACTCCTCTACTTGATAAAAAAATGCCTTTAAGAGCTTCCGTGGCACAGCATCCTTGCTTTGACGTACCGTATTTATTCAACTATAAGGCGAGTTTTTTCCCATAATTTTTAGCCTCGAAGTCACCCCCCGCCTTATACGCTAATTTCGTCTTTATGTGTGGCTTCACGACAGCGTGAATTTCGCCTTACAGTGCGGCTTTACGACGGCGTACGCCGTGGTGCCGTGAACCCACACCTAAAGGCAAAATTCGCATATAACCCGCCCGTATGTTGAAGCTCCCCCCCACCTCTATATTTAATGGTCGCCATTTTGCATTTTGGCTGTGTTAGTAGCATTTCATGCGATCCCCGCCGAGTCTCGATAATCCATTGGCTACACTGTGTCACCTTATATTGGTGCGTATACTAAAGTTTAGTTTTCTTGGGTCCTGCCAATTCTTATAATTGAATAAATACGGTATTATCTTTATCTCCCCAAGCAATGACACGCACCTACAGTTATCACAGTGCTCGGGCAGATGCGCATTTTTCTTTTTTTTTAGTGGCGCGGCGTGCTCTCAGGCCCGGTTGTTCACGCACCTACCCGTCTACCTCATGTAGCAGCTCCCACAAGATGGGGTATTACTTACACTACCCCAGTAGCCGCCACCATAATCTGTTAGTTTGAGGAAGGGAAAAGTGAGGTATCTGGAAATGTTGAGTAGACAATGTCCTTACGTCTAATGAAGGACTGGCGGGAATTTTTTGTTTCGAGCTCCCCTATGATGTTTCAAGTGCAGACATTGTATTCTCATTTCTTGATTTCATCTTTTCTTGAGAGGTGTCAGTTATTACTGAGCACTTTTGTTGTTCACTCTTGTTTGTGTCCTTTTTTGCATTTTCCTAATTTTACTATATACCGTGAACCAATTAGCTCAGCAGCAAGTCTTGCACTTTCCACATTAATTTGTGAATGTGCTAACAATGCTAAAAATAGTTCCACAACATCTTTTCCACTCATTCCTCAAATGGCATGGCACTACCAACTGAGCATCCGTGCATCCCAGCAAGAACTTTGTGCCTTGCACAAATAATCATACACAGAACTCTGTTCAATTCGCCTGCACCACTGTGAACCAGTTCATGGTGGTTCACGAGAAGTTCAGAAATTGTGCAGCTTAATTTCTGCAGTGCAGGCACAGCATGACACTTGAAACGAATGCCAAGGTGCAAACCTGGTGCAGGCATTACATTATGTCCGACTAATGTGCACGGAATGCGTAAGTCAGGCGTACGTAAGTGGGGTTTTAACGGCACTTGTGCCCATGTGCTGCGTCGTCTGCTGCGCTGCTGCTGCGCGCCTGTACGCCTGCACCAAGTCGGCATCGACAGTGGAGTGGGTGCAGCAAAATCGTCAACCAGTCCTGCACCTTTTCAAACGAACAAGTGTGTTTCAGCAGGTGCCATTGCTGCACCACTGAAACAAATGGCATAGTGCAGCACCTCGTGAACTGGTTCAGGTGGTGCAGGCGAATCGAACGTACCTAGAGTCTACGACAAGAAAGGGAACCGAGGGGCTAGATTTTTTGTTGTTAGACACAACCATATGACACAGACAAACAGTATAGGTAAGGACTCTGTTACATAGCACCTCCTCTGGGTGGGGTGATAGCTTAGGCGAAGGCTACAGAATGGGTCAGGGCCAGAGCTTCCTGAGGGAAAGCATTAAGGGTTCTTGTCTCAAGTGTTGTCTCAAGTGATGAGTTATTTCCACCATAATAGCTACGTCATATAGAAAGAAATTCAATAAGAGCTGACACTCGGGAAAAACTGGCAGCAGGAAATACGTCACGCTGGTATTCTTACCAGCGGTTAGCTGACGTGAGCATCGGGAAAAAAAGAATGTGAATTGAAGTTAACCGACATTGTTTTATTCATTTTATTAATTCCCATTAAAACAAAAGTTTTGCATATATAAATAAACTTACACTTTCGACTTATTTTCCTTGCGATACCTAGCAACAAGCCAGATGCACCTGATGCATGTGCCATGCACCAGACACTGGCCTTCGCAACTTTGCCGCTTCGGTGGCAGAGGTTTTTTATTTATTTTATTTATTTATTACATACTGCAGTGCGAAGACCAAGCAGGAGGGGCAAAAAAGGGAACATAGTGAAAGAAATGAACAAGTTATACAACTGGTTATAATAAACATTGCTACTAAAAGACAAGCATACACTAACAAAGGTGATTAAATATACATGTGTGCAAAAATTTGCATAACTATGTAATAACAGTTTTATGTACAGAAGGGTAAAACAAACACATCAAAATTTATACACAATCAGTTTAAACACAATCAACAGTATTATGCGCACAAGGGTAAAGCAAACACAACTTAGATAATGCGTTGACATAATGTAGTATGGCAATAACAACAATGTAGTTTAGACGAAAAGATGCATGTGTTTTTCGAAATCAGGAAAGCCACGTTCTGGACAAACATTTGAAGGCAGTGCATTCCATTCGTTAATGGTTCGCGGAAAAAACTAGTGTTTGAAAAGGTTAGTATGTGCAAAGTACGGTGTCAGATCGTGATTGTGACAATGTCGGGTTTGCCAGGAAGAAAAGGGGGAAATGGATTGACCGGGATCGATACTAAACTGCCAATTTCGGAGCAGGAAAAGAAACTTGAGCCTCGCGATCGCTCTGCGCTGTTTCACTCTGCGCTGTTTCAAGAGTGGAATGTTGTTAGTAGCCATCAGTGATGAAGGTGAATCAAGATTGTGGTAGGCGTTATGGATGAATCTTACTTCTCTCCTTTGGACCATTTCTAGTTTATTAACATCCTTTTTAAAATATGGGTCCCAGGCCACGCATGCGTACTCTAGACGGGGTCGAATGAAAGTATTATATGCAAGAAGTTTAATATGAGATGGCGCGTTTTTTAGTTTATGTCTAAGAAATCCTAGTTTTCTTGAAGCGGAGGAACAAACGTCGTCAATATGGCTACTCCATGATAGTCGACTTGTAATCTTGACCTCCAAGTATTTAAAGTCACTGACTTCAATCAGGGGATTATTATTTAAGGTGTACCTAGAAGAAAAAGGGCTAATTTTATTCAAGATTCGCATAAATACTGATTCGTTAATGTTTAACTCCATCGACCATGTGTTGCACCTATCAGAAAGAGATTTCAGGTTGTTCTGCAAGCACTTTTGGTCCTTTTCACATTTGATTGACTTGTAAAGAATGCAGTCGTCTGCAAAAAGTTTTAAGTTTATGGCGGAAGTGTCAACTGATGAAACGATGTCATTGATGAAGATAAGAAACAAGGCAGGACCAAGGACACTACCCTGGGGAACTCCCGTGGTTACAGGCAGAACCTCAGAGCTGCAGTGCTCGACCTGGACAAACTGTTTTCGGTTGGAGAGGAAAAAACGAATACATATATAATTAAGTTAATGGGTAGGCCAATGTTAGAAAGTTTCATGAGTAGTTTACCGTGACAGACACAGTCGAAGGCTTTTCTAAAATCTAAGAAGATAGCGTCTATTTGGTTGCTCTTATCAAGTGCTATTGAGAAGATTTATTTATTACATACTGCAGTCCGAAGACCAAGCAGCAGGGGCAAAAAAGGGAACATAGCGAAAAAAATTGAACAAGTTATACAACAGGTTATAATAAACATTGCTACTAAAAGACAAGCATGCACTAACAAAGGCTGATTAAATATACATGTGTACAAAAATTTGCATAACTATGTATTAACAGTTTTATTTACACAAGGGTAAAACAAACACATCAAAATTTATACACAATCAGTTTAAACACAATCAACAGTTTTAGCTATGTATGGCTAGATACATAATACAGGTAATTAGTGCCAAATACAAGGTAGTGACAAATACAGGTAATTAGTGCCATCCATCATGTGGGCGGGAAAGCAAGTATGCTCCTTTCCTGCCCCTCCTTGCAACTCAGCTGCCCTCGCTGTCCCTCTCAAGTCCCTCACCTTCGAATGTTTCCGCGCACACCTGCCTCCGGCCCGGTCTTGAAGTTTCGTTTTCTGCCGTTATTGGGAAGCATGTGCTTGTGCGCCACAATGTTTCACAACTCGCACCGTTCGTGCATTGTGCTATGGTGCACGAATACATCAAACACAAGTCCTTCAAGATTCTTCTGGCTCCCTAGAGACAACAGGTGAGTGCACAGTTTGCATCCTGGTTTTCATTTAGGCTAATTAGTGTGTGCAGCCACACATAGCTGTTCTGCAGTGAAGCAACAGTTAATATTTAGAAATATGGCTGATTTGAGAAGAGCAAGATGTTGCAGTAATACAGTGTAGACCGCTTATAACATAAGTCGCCGGAGTCGTGAATATCTACACTATAAGTGGTACCGCACTATAACTAAAACAACGATTTTCAAGCCATTCACGTATGCAAAACATGTAAACCAAGCAGCCGGACGTATCCGAGAATCGAATCGTGCGACTGGGGTTTTGCATCCGTTTAAATTTACGAACGTTGAAAGGTTAATGTCTAAGTACCTACGATCTTCACATGAAGCAGACAAAGTAATAATTTTTAAAAAGGTCTCAGTTTCGCCCGGAAGGCAAAGCATCAATTGCAATAGCAAATTAGTAGAGAGCTATAAGAGTAGGGACAGTAGTTTTATCGGCTGCATAAGCTTGACACATTTGCTTACTAACAAAATTAACAAGTGTGGTGTCAACGCGCACAAGCAACCATGAATAGGCTCGATGACCGCAGGCAACCACTGTCAAAACGCGGGCATGGGGAAACGTGGCCATCGCAGTGAGCGAAGCTTGTTCGTGCGGCCTATTGCTTCAAGGGAAACTGAATGGCGTAAGCACAGCGCATACAAAGGTCAGAGCCGTGTGAAGATCGCTAAGATACGGTGCGCGCGACAACACCAACAGCCGGCACAGGCGCGAACGCATTTGTTGGCAGAGGAGAAGCCGCCGTCACCCCCCTCCCTCTCTCCCGTGCTGCCTTCCCGCTTTGCTCCTTTCACGTGGGAGATTGCGTCGCCAATTCCCTAGCGTCCAGTTGCAAGATACACATTAGTGCCACAGCACAGTGTCGCCCACCCCTCCCTCCCATATCCCCACCGCCTTTCGCGCGATAGAAGTCGTGTTTGATCTCCATTGTGCGTTAGCTCTCCGTGAAGGCATGCACGTCCCCCGCGCACTTTCACTCGCACATACGGCACGCAGCGACGATTTTATCGCCCTTAGAATCATGCTCCACGTCTCTTGCTCCTCCTCCGTATCGCCCTCGTTGATCTCCTCTCCCATCGGTGGGCGCACCTCGTTGAGAAACGTGCTCACTACTGCCCTTGTCGGCGAGATTTTCCCCCGGAAGCCGCATTATAACTGGGGTTTCGTCTCACGCAGCTGCACTGTAAGCGGTATGCATATACATGGAGTGCTATGGGAAAATTAACGGGAGTCTGAAAAGACCGTACTATATCCGGTCCTGCACTATAAGCGGTCACGTTATAAGTGGTCTATACTGTATCATTATACCAACAAGAAGCGAGCCTAAAGCACTTGAGGCATATAGTTTCTCTTTGCGTCTCTCATATAACCGCGTGCTTAGATGTGTGGTTTGCATTTGCCTCCTGCTAATCACTTGCCATCATTTTATAAGGCGTTTCTGAGACTCAAGGTAGATGTATCACAACTTGTACGGTGCCGATATGATGAAACAACTTCACTTTTGCATGATACGACTTAGCACTTTATCTCGTTGGAATTTATGGCTTTCACTTACTTCTCCTCAGGGTGGAAGCATTTTTAAAGTATTCCGGAAGGCCAGAGCTGATGGGTTTGCCCAAGGAAAAGGGTAAACAACTACAGAATCTGCTCGGCGCATTACAAGGACACAGATTTCATGGACCCAGCGAAAATTTGGTGCGACTCCAGATTTTTACAAGCTCGTTAACAGTTCGGTCCTGCTCAGTGGTCACAAAATAAATGGAAGGAGGTGGCCACAGCAATTGAGAGTTTGTCCTGAGCACGTTCTTTCATAGCCCGATGGCATGCAGGCACCTCTCCAAAGTGCTAGCTTTGCCAGCCTCGAGGTCTCTTTGGAAGTGGCTGTCAGAAGTGCCAATGACAACCAGAATTATTCCTAAGGTACTTGATGTACTTAAAGATGCCACGACTGATTGGCCTTTACTGGATCGGCTCTGTGTCATCATGTTGGATGAAATGTCTCTGCGACGAAACTCGCTGTGCGACACCAAGAACGACATCGTAATGGGCTTTTCAGACAATGGCACTGAAAAGACACCAAGTGTAGCAAACCAAGCCTTTGTTGTCCCCCTTTCCGGTATTTCTAAGCCATGGGTGCAGCCTTTGGCATTTGCAGTGAACCAAACAAAACTGTATGCTACTCGCATCAGGAGGCTGCTATTTGCCTTAATTGAACAGCTAAGCACAATTCAGTTGTTTGTTGAAAGGGTCCTGAACCACCCCTTGGGCTTGGTGAAAAAACATAGCCCGCAGATTGCGTACGCTGCTGTGAACGTCTTGGCCAAATTTCGCACGCGCGGCACGTGGAACTCGCAAGCAGAGCGCAAGGTCACCTTTCTCTCAGATGCTCTCTTTTCAACAGAAGCCTGCTACTCACTCTTTTTTGGACGCTTTATTTCATAATAAAGCGTGCAGAAAACGCGGCTTCTATTGGCGAATAGCTGACGTCAATCAAGAAGGGTGTTTGCATCAGGCTGAAGTAAGCTAAAATCTGCTTTCGAATTTTGATAATGTGTAATTATGTACTTCCGGAAGAAGCCGACTATCGTCTGCTCATGCTCGGCCGCGGCCGCAGGCGTAGGAATTCCTAGCTGCTCCTGGTTGCTCCGCCTTGGGAGACTTATTGGTATAGCGCTTCAAAATGCGCAAGTTGGATGTGGCTACTATTCGCCGGTCAAGCTGGTGCAGGAGAAAGCTGGTCCGCACCACGGTCAGACTGCACCATATGAGCGTGAGCATGCACTCAAGCCCTGTCGTGCCCAAAGCAAATGCTGCGCATACACACATAGTTGCATGTAGCTGTGATCTGCTAAGTAGTGTAGATAATGGGGCATAATAATGTGTAATTATGTACTTCCGGAAGAAGCCGACTATCGTCTGCTCATGCTCGGCCGCAGACGTAGGAATTCCTAGCTGCTCCTGGTTGCTCCGCCTTGGGAGACTTATTGGTATAGCGCTTCAAAATGCGCAAGTTGGATGTGGCTACTATTTGCCGGTCAAGCTGGTGCAGGAGAAAGCCGGTCCGCACCACGGTCAGACTGCACCATATGAGCGTGAGCATGCACTCAAGCCCTGTCGTGCCCAAAGCAAACTGCTGCGCATACACACATAGTTGCATGTAGCTGTGATCTGCTAAGTAGTGTAGATAATGGGGCATAATAATGTGTAATTATGTACTTCCGGAAGAAGCCGACTATCGTCTGCTCATGCTCGGCCGCGGCCGCAGGCGTAGGAATTCCTAGCTGCTCCTGGTTGCTCCGCCTTGGGAGACTTATTGGTATAGCGCTTCAAAATGCGCAAGTTGGATGTGGCTACTATTCGCCGGTCAAGCTGGTGCAGGAGAAAGCCGGTCCGCACCACGGTCAGACTGCACCATATGAGTGTGAGCATGCACTCAAGCCCTGTCGTGCCCAAAGCAAACGCTGCGCATACACACATAGTTGCATGTAGCTGTGATCTGCTAAGTAGTGTAGATAATGGGGCCGCTGCAACGAGTTCACTGGCTAAGTGTGCTGCGGCTCACTGAGGATAACTGTGTTTGGCTTATGTTCGGCGTTGTGGGCAAGCCCCACTCCGTCGTAGCCTTTGCTGTGCAAATCAATGAAGAAGGAGTGGAAGCTCCGTGAAGGTCGTATTTGACTGCCAATAACTCCGCTTCTGCTGAATGAATTTAAGCACTTTTGGCAGTAAGGTATTTCTTAAATAGCCTATTTTATCTTCAAATGCTTTTCTCCACTTTCATAAAAAGTGGTTCAGGTTAAGGCAGTGGTGCGCGATCAACGGACAAGTAATGTTACACTTTAAAAGCTGCTAAACCTAACTCCAGATGAACCATTCTTCGAAGTGGTTGGTCACAAAATTTATTTTCTGTTTGACACTCCGCACCTTATAAGGTGCACCAGAAATAGCCTGCATGCCCCTCACAAAGTTTTCAGAGACACTATTGAATGTAAACATGTTGTGGAGTTATATACAAGAGCTCTGACCCATTTAGAATGTAGTTGGCAAGGAAACCTAACAGATTACTATGTTTACAAGCGGCCTTTTAACAGCGTGAAGGTAAAGCTTGTCACTGAGATGCTGAGCGAGTCAGTGTTGGTGGCATTGACAGTCGACATAATTGCTGTGGAGAATATGGATGGGACTGCCAAGTCTAAAGCAGAGTTGAAACTGCCAGAATTGACAAGCTATTTGACTGTCTCTACAGCAAGAACATCACTGCCAGGCCTGGTAAAACGCCATCAGTGCCGACTCTGGTCATGTGCAGCTTTTGCAGGAGGCCGTCGAATGCTGAAGGTTGGACAGCCCCATACAGCCTCACATGATTCGTGGCTGGCTTGTCACCATGCAGGCTGGCCTCTTGCTGTGGAAAGACCTCTCCGAAAATGTTGGCTTCGCTTTCTTTTTGCAGCAAGACCCTCTCGAGAATCTTTTTTGGCACTGTGATAAGGAAGCATGGCTGCAATGAACATGCAAATGTGTTTCAGTTCATTGCTGCCCTGAAACACATTCTTTTCGGAAGCTAAGCAATCTGATGTCTTGCGGGAACTGTGCAATCGGGGACACCTATTTATTGGCAAAAGTAAGGGATGGTGGTTCTGCCACACCCCCACTCATCTCTGGAGAGGGAGAGGTGCCAAGTTCCTGCAAGACATCAGGTGGTGACCTTCTAGACGTCGAAGAGGAGAATGCACACCTGGTAGCTCCTAGAGGCTGAAGCTCCTGCCCAAGAGGAGTTTTATTGCAGGTTCTGTCACACCCGTGCGTTTTCAGTACAGGGTCTGAGTCGTTTGAGAGCAACCTTAAATCTTGCTAGCAGTGTCAGTGCTTTGCCCTTTGGGTGAAACTGCCAAGGGTAAAGGGATGGATAGCTTTACGGGTCACCACGTGCAGCACTGCCGAGTGTGTTTGCAGCCATTTTTTAAGACACGAGGCGGAGCCATCCGTAGGTTTCCATCACTTTATGGCCATGCTTCAGGATCATGGTAAGCCAGGGGACTCTTTGCCGACCTGACACAGCCTTCCGAACGTGTCTGTTAGGCGGTAAAGGGACATATAAAAAGATTTTCTAGACATCATTGGTGTTGTAGTTCATCTGCTAGGAGAAAAACTCTGTCAGCTTTTGTCAAGCACTGTTTTCTCCAGAAGCTGTCACACTGACTTCTTCCAACAGTTTTGTCAATCAAGGCTGCTGCTTCACATAAGGCACTTAAATCAAGTGCTAAAAAGCTGCGGGGAATAAGAATTATCAGCTAAAGGGAAACTGCAAAAGCTGAAAAATGAAATTGTGGTAGTATTCTCTACTGAAATATTTTCTGCACCTACCTGATAAAGTGAACGATATCTGGTTATTACGTCATTGATGTCTCATTTCTGGCCCCTTATTTGGTTAACAGCCTCAATCGTACTACTATGTCATCGGCAACATTCGTTGATCATTCCTTCTTGGAACATTTTTTTTCGTCTGTGGTTCTTCCACCGTTTTCATAGGTTGATCATATTGGAAGTTGTACTAATTTAGTTATTGCAACAGTTTTTACCTGTAGTAGAATATAGAATATGCAGAAATTAAATTTATCAGCATTTCATGTTGCTGTTTGCCATCAGCCATGGTATTATTGTAGCAGACATGTCAGTGATGGTGCTAGAATCTTTTTTTTTTTCTAGATTGAGATGACCATGCTGTGCATTACATTTCCATGGCACATTGTGTGTCCTGAAATTAACTGTACGTACGTGGCACTTCCACATGATCGCCTAGCCCATGATGTACTACAACACCATAGCTATTGAAACACTGCAATGGTTAATGTGAGCACTTGCTCAGTGTTTGATATGTTACGTTCATGCAAAATGATGTAGCCGATAATTGTGTGCTGATTTTGTTTCCCTGAGGTTCTTTAACACGCATCTGCAGTTGATGCAAAAGTAAAAAAAGATTATTAAGTGCTAGAGTTTTATTTATGTGCCAAAGCCATGATCTGATTACGAACATACCGTAGTTGTGGATTCCAGAATAGTTTTGACCTGCTTGGGTTCTTTATTGGGCGCTTAAATTTAATTACACAAGTGTTCTTGCATGCCCCCCCCCCCCCCCCCCCCCCCATTGAAATATGGCTGTTGAGGAGGCTGGGATTTAACCAAGCGACCTTGCGCTCGGCAACCCAACGCCAGAGCTGCTCAGCTAACATGACGAGTTGATGTGGAAGCTTCTAGTTTTGCATTCTGCCACATTTTACATTGTGCCAGGAACAGCTGACCTCATGCTAAGCAGCTGACCTCATGCTAAGCGCTTAAATCTAATTACATAAGTGTTCTTGCATGTCGCCCCCATTGAAGTGCGGCCGTTGAGGAGGCTGGGATTTAACCAAGCGACCTTGCGCTCAGCAACCCAACGCCAGAGCTGCTCAGCTAACATGACGATTTGATGTAGAAGTTTCTAGTTTTGCATTCTGCCACATTTTACATTGTGCCAGGAGCAGCTGACCTCATGCTAAGCAGCTGGCCTCATGCTAAGCAGCTGGCCTCATGCTAAGCAGCTGGCCTCATGCTAAGCGCTTAAATCTAATTACACAAATGCTCTTGCATGTCGCCCCCATTGAAATGCGGCCGTTGAGGAGGCTGGGATTTAACCAAGAGACCTTGCGCTCAGCAACCCAATGCCAGAGCTGCTCAGCTACCATGACGAATTGATGTAGAAGCTTCTCGTTTTGCATTCTGCCTATGTTACATTGTGCCAGGAGCAGCTGACCTCATGCTAAGCAGCAGAACACCTTCACCTTTGAGCCACTGCAGTTGGTTTATTGTAAAAAGGCGTTTTTATATGTCGTGAGTGTTCTGGATGTTTCGCAATTTGGTCTGTGTAGATGTAGCTTGGCAGAGAAAGACAGAGGCCAACAGACAATCAGAATGTTGATAAAGGCTTATTGGTAATTCAGCTTGGGAAGAGAAATGTAGTGCAAGAAGGACACGAGAAGGCGCATGGACACGAACATGGCCCTATGCACGTGTGTGTTCCATGCGTCTCCGGATGTTATCGTGCCTTGATTGTGCTACACTTTGCTGACAAATAGATGTTCCTTCTCATTGTCACCTGGTATTTGACCTGTGGTTTTCTGTGCCAAGTCTCATTCCGCAACTTCACTAACCGCACCCAGCATTTTCATTCTGCCCTCAGGAACATTTCTGTGTGTCAACGTTCTATAAATGTACTATAGCAGGATACAACTTAAAAAAATACCATTTGGCAACAAAGGCACACGGACCGTGCACGGTTGAGTTACTCCACCAGCCAATCAAAGAAGCAAACAAAATCATCGTCGTGCGACCTTTTTGAATGGTGTCGTACTTGATACGACTGTACTCGTCGTACTTATACGTTCTACTATAATAGACGAGGGAAAAAGTATAAAATTATGCGCGTATAATTTCATTTTTTTGTGGTTGCCACCGTATCTAGGTAACGGGGAAAGTTTGAAGTAGGAACTATTTGCAGCCTCGCGGTGGAACAGTGGCTGGCGGTTACGAGGGCGTGGGCGGGGCTTCACTGCAGATTTAAGTTGTATCCGATTATAACAGCTGAAAGATCACTTTTTGTGTTTATGTATTAGCTCTGTAACTACAGATGGGAAAACCGCCCAAACAACCTTCATGTGTAGGCATGAGACAGTTTTTTTTCTAGATAGCTAGTGCAGTGCAAGTGTCCTATATTCAGATTCTTGCAGTTCGAATTTATTACTCAAAGGAGTGCCCAGTATACAAGCGATGGCTTAGTGCCTTCAGTGACATAATTTTACTGCTAAGCATTGCATTTGCAGTGAAACAAATGTTGTGTTGCTGGCTTATTTCACCAGGCCTTTGAGGAATAGGCTTTTCTGCGAATGCTTTCTAGTTGCTGCAAACAAAGTGACTACTCTCTGCTCCCTCTTGCCACCAGTACTGAAGTTGTGGCCAAGTGCAAAATAATGTCTTTCTGTTTTTAGTACCATGTTATTTTTATTCTGCCAGGTATGCTTTTTCATTTTGTTTAGGAGTAATGAGCATGTACACATTTCACGTACTTTTGTGCAATGTCTGAGCAATTACGTATATGAATAATTTTTTTTTTTGGTATAGCTGTGAATAAGACGATGGTATGGCTGCCAATAAAAGATTATGTGCTGTGTTATTCTATTTCTTTACGTATTTTGTGTGTATTCATTGTTATTGCCATTGCCAGTGAATTTTCGCTTTCTTTAGTTGTCATATTACTCTGTCATAGACGTCCAGTTTGGTGCGATGTCTGAGTGCATATATCGGAAGCTATTGTGCACTTAGGTCATTAGCTCATTATGTAAAATGCTTCTTTTATTTATATGTGTATGCATGAAACGGCCTTCACGTTTTATTGTGTTCTATTGTTTGATTTCACTGTCTGTAAACGTTATAGTGAGCGGTTTCGTTGTTTAGTAGTCATGAAAATATGTCATGCATCCTTCCCTTCTGTTCATTTTCTGAGTGTGTCTCATACTACAATAGTATGAAAATCTTGGTTTTTGGAAACGAAGTCAATATGTGTGTTGTAAGTGGGATTCATTTCTTTATTGTTCTTGCACATGCTGGCATGATCACAGTAATGAGCAAGACTGCGTGCATGCAGACACACAAACAAAGCACGGTACACAAACAATGCGCGCGGCGTAGCGCGCTAACAAAAAAAAAAGTGTTGTGCACAGGCACAGGCGAAAAGAAAAGCAAAATTTAAAAAAAAATGGTGCGTGTGGCATGGGGGCTGTGGAACTGATCGGTGTATAATAATATAATAAATACTACTACTACTACTACTACTACTACCACTAATAATAATATTAACAAAAAGAGCGCTAGGGTGAAGAGGCGCCACCCGGCTGCTGTTACTGTTGCCATGACGACGTAAATGTTCGAAATTTACTATCATTGGGAGCCTCTACCCTTGGGCACAGCAACAGGAAGGTTGTCGATGCCATCCAGAATTACGTTACAGGGTCAGAAAGATTTAGATGACAAAATCGGGGCTTAGGGTTCCGAAATAGTTTTACAAATTTGATGACTAGCTGCCTACTTCTTTTTTTTTAGTCATCATTTATTCCTTTATTCTATTCAAGTCATTTGATATATTCTAATTATTCATTCTCAGATGCGTATATATTCCCACATTTATGTTTGCATTATTTTATGCATCTCCTTTCTCATTGTTATTTCAAACTACCCAGTTCTTGGCCAATCTCCCAGAGTGGGTATGTGCCAGTAACTCCATGGCTCTACCTCTACCCAACAGGCGTTGCTCTACCTATGACGACGTAAACAACCGTGTGTTTCGCTGAAGTATCGCCCGCCTGCTAGGGCCGTAACTGAACAGGGCCCAGGAGCTATATCGTCATGAGAGTGCAGAGCTTCAGTGTACAGTCGCAACCTTTTTGAGGGTGAACACGGGAGCGCGTGGCTTTCTATATCACCAGCACCGTCAGACAGCAGCCACAATATCTGCGCGCATGCCCGGGGAGGGTAGGCTCCTTTCGTGCACATTACGTCATCGTAGCGCGCGTGTGTCGTCTGCTAGCAGTTTTTCCCCTCAATAGAAACCAAATTATGACAGAAACCACGATTTTGATGCTTTTAATTCAGAACGTTGTGCTTCTTATGCTTGGCATTATTGTAATTACTTCAACTTTTCACTTTGTTCAGTTTTCCTTCTGCTGTGTTCTTATCGTACAACTAACAGGCAAGGGAACACAAACATCCGAACTTTTATTTGGTGCAAGTTCAACAAAAGATTGATCCGTTTAGAAGTAGTATTAGTAAGCAGGAATAATTTTCTCTTTGATGATGTTAGTATTTTGTCATACAACCCTTTGCGGAAATGACTGCTGCCGTCCTAGAGGGCAGTGACGCGTACAGCGCTGGCACAAAGTCATGATGCGCTCGAAGGTCCTCCCATTCTTGTCGAACGGCTGCCCACAGCTCATCCCCAGTCGTCGGGCGGACAGGTTTTCGCACCATGGCTGCTTTGATGTACCCCCATATATTTTCGCAGATGTTCATGTCAGCGCCTTTGGTCGGCCAGGAAAGTATGCTGATTCTGCGATTTTCTATACGTTCCTTGACAACTTTTGCCGTGTGAACTGGCGCCAGGTCATGTTGAAACAAAAAGTCGGCATCGGGAAAGACACTGTGGGCATAGGGCAGCAACACATTGTCCAAAATTTCTGTGTAGTATCGCTGCGATGTAAGGGCGCCTTCTATGCGATGCAGAGGCCCGAGACCATGCCTTGAAACTGCGCCCCACACGTTCACGCAGTTTCGGCCACTCGCGGCGACTCCCTGCACATTGGCTGGCTTGTAACGGCATGGAAATCGTATTTTTGACCATTCTTCGCAAAATCAAACGTGCATTAAGAAAAGTTTCTTTCCGTGTGCCTCTGGTTCGCCAAACTCGCATCCGTTGGTCTTGGCGAGTTGTAAAAGTCGACTCATTCGAGAAGATCACTCGGCCCCAGTCATCTGCCATCCATGAGGTGTGTGCTTCGGCAAACTGGAGACGCGACTTCTTGTTCGAAGCAGTGATGACTGGCTTTCGTGCAGCTACAGAATTTCGCAGTCCAGCACTTCGGAGGCGTCGCCGGACCGTAGCAAGGGAAGCGTCCACATCTAGCTGCTCCCGCACTTGCCTCGCGGACTGGAATGGGTTCTCGACGACAGCAGCTACCATAAGCGCGTCTTCATCCTCCGTCGTTGCCTTTGGTCGACGCCTGTATGGGGCATCACAGAGTCCACCTTCCTTGCTGAATGCCTGAATAATCCTGTTGGCGGTCTTTAGCGGCCTGTGCACGAGAGTACCGATGGAGCGCTGTGAATATCCCTTGAGCGAATATTGTACGATTTTCCACCTCTCTTCTTCGGGAACGCGGGCCATGCTGAAATTCAGTTGCTGCTCTGACAGATGCGGTAATGTGCAAGAATATATATACGCTCCTCAAAGACGGAAGCCGCTTTTTAAGTACGCCCACAAGTGTCATGAGCATGCGTGGCCTGGCTAGAGATCAACAATTATCTTGAGAACGCCCACAAAAGATTATATATTTTCAAGTTTATTGATGCATCGTGGGGAGAGTAATGAGAAGTTCAACATCGTCACCAATCTCGAACCGTACGGCTACCTTATTGCGGTATGCGCGCAGCAGACGACACCCACTTGCTTGCGTGACGCAATGCGCGCGGCGGGAGAATTTGCGCACGCCGGACACACTGCGCATGAGCAATGCTTCCCGTTGCCGCTGCTGAACTGCGCTGTTAGCTCAGAAGGCCACGCGTTCCCATGTTCACCCTCAAAAAGATTGCGACTGTACTAGAACACTGTAGCAGAGCGTCTGCAAGCGCCCGCTGTCGCTTCGTCTGCAACGAAGCGACAGCGGGCGCTTGCTCACGAAAGGCAGCGGCGCCGGAGGGCAGACTCGGCTGTGCGACAACGTGAGGCACAAGCAAAGCGTCAAAGAAGAGAGGAAAATCCCCAGCTCCGTCAGGCAGCCGTCGAGGCTCAACGGCAACGAATCCTGCGGTTAAAGTTAAGGAGGCACAAGCGAAATGGCAGAAAAGGCAAGCGAATCCTGCAGTTAAAGTTAAGGAAGCTCAAGCTGAACGCAAGCGGAGGCAAGCGAATCCCCAAGTTCGCAACACGCAAGGGAAACGTCAGAAGAGAGCAGCAAATCCCCAGGTTCGAATACGCGATGCGGAGCTGAGACGACGGCAGCTACCCGAAACCGGCGGAGCGGACGCCCGATTCAAGCGAGACTTCTTAGATCGATCGTTTGGCCATAGTTGTAAGGTGTGTGATAGGCTGTGGTTCGATGACGCGTTGGTGAAGATCGGCAACACTCGGAACCCCGAATCAAGAGCGAATGCCCTCGGAGTACGGAAGCGAGAATTCCCGGCAACATCGAGCACGAATTTCAGTGAGTACCAAGTTTTCTCAACTTGTAAAGATTCGCTAATAGCCGGGCGAGTGTCACATGTGGCTACACTTACGTGCCGCATTCGCCCGGCCTGCCTCGGCTAAACCCAGTGGAGAAAAGATTGATTGCACCTCGCTTACCTGTCGTGGGCGATTAACGCATGGCAGTAGCCAATATGGAATCAAAGGACAACTGGTTCATGTCCCGATCGATGTGCAAAAGACGGTGCAGTGGCTACCGCGAAACATTGCCGACGATGTTGCGATTGGCGTGCACATCAAGCGTAAACTGCTTAGTAAACGGTCGTACAAATCAGGACTCGTGAAGAAACAGACCATCCACGCATACTTGAAACAATGGGAAAATTGTATGCTATATCGCTACCTAAAGGTCAAGATTGATTGGAGCCGCTTAAGCCAACTGGAGGACAACGAATGCTGTAACAACAAGGAAATCGAGCCAGCGCCAGTAATCAAATTTGGAAGATTCGGTGCAAATGGCCACTGCTGTAAACACGATGAGTCATACCATGATTTACGACGATGGTGCAATCGCAGTTGGACTCGCTCCTACGAACGCAGAAGCATTTGCAGAAGGCAAGGCCAAGGGCAACAGTGCCAACATTGAAGGATTACGGGAAGGCACGCACTGCCTCTATATAGCGCCAGGTGAGGGTGAAACCCCAATATCGCTACTCCTTGACCAATACGCTCTGGAATCATCATTACCATGCATTTACTACAGAGAACCCATTACAGTGACAGGCCCCCATCCGACCCCATTCGTGAGAGCAAGTAGCGAAATTCGTAGAACCGATCACCGCGGAGTTCACCCGGAACACGTCTTGGTAAATGCCAATGAAGGTAATGCGACATAATGTGGTAGAAAGCATGCCATTCCATACAAATCGGATGGCGAATACCATTACCTGCGGGCAATTAGAAAGCGGAGAATTTCTCGAGGAAGCTCTAAACAGGCACTTGGCATTCATGCGGGATATCCTGAACACGATGCAATACTGGCAAGATCGAACGAAGGAACTATTCACCAGGATCCGCCTGCTGGGTAAACTGCATGCATTCCTCACGCTCTCGGCAGCCGAAGTCCATTGGGATAGGCTAGTGGAAACGCTGGAACATCTGCGCGTCGATCCCGAGGGAATCGCTCGAGCTGTGCAAGATCTAAACAGTTTAGAAAGCGTATAATTGTGTAATAACGATCCTGTCACGTGCACCGTATACTCGAACCGAATCTTCGATGTAATTCTAAAGATTCTAAGAGGAAGCTCTTAGAATCTTTACTGGCGTGTCTCCCCATTCAGACCCTATGTCGTCAAAGATTACTTTAAGCATGTAGAATTCCAACAGAGGGGGAGCCCCCACATTCACTGCCTCCTCTGGCTAGAAGACACTCCCGAAGAAGATTTGTCAGGTGATATGCCCCAAACGATATAGATTATTAACACCCTAATCTCATTGCACACTAGCTTGCTTAGACGTACGCAGGTGCACGCTCACACCCAGACATGCTACAAACGCAGAACTAAATGTAGATTCTCGGCCCCCCTTCATGCCTAGTAACAAAACAAACATTGTGGTACCGTTTCCTCCGATGGAGAACGTAAGGAAAAGGAGCCGTCGAGGATGCTTGAAGCAAAAGTAGGAGGAAATGCATCAGGCACTTGAGTGTGGCGAGTTCGCATTGACTGAAGATTTCCTAGCTCGCTTTGATGTACGAACCGAGAAAGAATACCTCGACATACTTCGGGCAGGATTCAACCGACTTTGCGTCCTACACGAGAGAACGCTGGTGCAAAAGTTTGTAAACGCATTTGACCCATGGGTGGTGAAAATTCTAGATTTGAACATGGATTTGCCAATCATACTAGACCACTATGCGTGCGCCACCTTCATAGTCGATTACGTTAATAAGGCCAACCGTGGCATCTCCAATCTGCATAAAGCCATGCTCAAAGTAATCAAAGAGAACCCCGACATGGATTACGCCTCAGTCCTTCGTGTACTCGGAGTCAATATGCTTAAAAGCGGTGGAAATGTCTTTAGAAGAAGCCGCCTGGTACCTTCTGAGACAGGAAGTGTGTCAGAAGAGCCGCGGCATGATATGCATTCCCACCTGCTTCCCAGAAGAATGAATCAGAGTCAAGAAAACTAAACAAGAATTGGCGTCCCTACCCGATGTATCCACCAATGCGTGGAAAGAAAACATAATTGTAAAGTACGAGAAACATCCCGCGGAAATTGAAGACATGTGCCTAGCCAATTTCGTAAGTAAGTACAGATTGCACACGCGCACGAAATGCTACGTCCTCTGTGATACACCAGTGGTCATTAGATACCGCCACTACATGCAGGGTACCTCTAATGGATACCGGCATGAGCATGTACTCTACGTGCTGTTCAAAGACGAGGCAGTGCAAGTGCAGGATAACAACTACAACCAAATAATAATGAAAACCTCGACCTGATTAATGCTAAACAAATCCAATACAGTTATGGGAATGATGGGGACCTGATTTAATTGTGATATAAGCATGTACATATTCTTCAGGCTGGCTGGCCTGCAATAGAATATTAATGTGTGAGCATTCTTTGGTGAGCACCCCAGCAAAGTCTGTCTATCCCGTGATGCCTTATATCTACAAAATAAATGCATAATTGCTCAACTTAACGCAGGTAATCGTTATAGTAGTGTAATAGCAGATGATTGGTAGTGATGGGTAGCCATGCATAAGCTAGCTAAATAAGTAAGCTTAAGTGAAGTAGCAGCTGAATCAAAGAATGCTTGTGCATTAGTAGACAATTCTCAGTTTCTGTAGCATTTTTTAAAATGCTTATTGTTTTAGCGATACGACCTACTGTTTTAAAACATGTGCGCAGGTCGGCCCAATGGGTGGCATACTCCCGAAGGGCCGACCTTATGGAAAAGGCAGCCAGCATATTGTACAAGTCATACAGGATATGCAGCCACCATTTTGCTGCACAAGATTTCATGGACCCAGGGCACACACGGCTCACTAAAACAGCCGTATCGACAGTTTGCTCAGGTACACAATGTGACAGGAAGTCTCAGCACTGTCTTGATGCACCTTCGCTGTAGCTAATATGTATCTCAGTGCCTTCATAGAATTTTAGTGGTACCAGTTTTGTTTTGCGGCATTTATTCCAACATGAACCAGCATCAAGTAGACATTTATTTCAATTTAATTCTTGCAGATTCTGTTGAGGTGCCACCTGTCAGAGATTTCGTAGTTACATCAGCTCAACGCACCATTCCAGAGGACCACCTGGAAGAGGCTATATTCATCAGCTCCATGACTGAAGACCCTGCTGCGCAAGGTGCTTCCAGTGTCCAGTGTTTGCTAACAGCAATCTCACTAACGCGCAAATTTATAAATCCATGTCGGCTATGGCCATCCTGTAAGTGAGGAACAAGCTGGAGAGAGCGTCCTACGGGAGACATCTGAGAAAGGCTTCCTCATGACAGCAAGCCTTGTTGCCAAAGGCGAGTTTGGCATCAAGTTTTACTTGGAAAAGTGGCAGTGACGGGCAGTATTCAGGAAGCCTACAAGAGCTGTCTGGCTGCAACACCTCCTTGAGCGAGCTAGATGCTACAAGACTTCCAAGTGCACATGTCTGGCAGCAGTTTCACCAGGCCTGAGTGTTGTGCTGTTCATGGTAACTGTCATATCAAGTGCTACTCTCGTTGACCATTGCCTTTGCATAGACTACATGTGCAGTTAACTGTAAGGTCACGGTTCAATATTTATGCAATACTATACCTAACTGGATGTGCTGTTGAGATTGTGGCACACTCAAAACGTACAAAAGTTTTAGGGTGGTTCTTGTGATGTAAATTTTTAATAGAGTTTTGTTGTGAATGTATCAATACGTTACATCGTGTGGTTGAGAGAAATAGCTGCACATCCTCTCCCACTACTTTTTATTATATCGCGAATTGACGAAGCTTTAATGAATGCTTTTCTGCAGAAGCATGAGCTTTGTAAATACATAGGGTGATTTCTGCTTAATGAAATCTATAAACACAGGGCCTACAACCTATAAGCTATGCAATCTCTGACTCGTTTGAAGAACACAGTGGTGGTAACTGTTGATGCATTAGATTTGGTTATGTCTTGCTCTGCACGTTATAAAATGTATGTCAACGCGCCAGCTACTGTTTCTTTGTACTGCTGCCTATATATCAGTGGGTGAGGGAAGTACCACAAAATTGTGCCAGACATGTTCTCGTTAGAGTTGTAGCTTGTGGAATGCATATGATGCACGAGCTTCTGCTTAAAATGCTTCCACCGCAGTATGTTACTTGTATGATATTCTACTTTACTTCTCTGCCAGCAGGGAAAATTATTTTGTACTTCTGCGTGTTTGTGCAGATGATGTGTCTGAGGTGTCGCCAAGCACAAGCAGCTTTAGTGATACAGCTGCAAGCTCAGGAGACTTTCCTGGTCTATGTTTGGTTCATATAATGCCAGTGAATATTTGTAGGTTTTCTTTAAGACAGTGGCTGTTATTTGGCTCATGGTAATAATGGAAAGTTTCAAGAACAGTCAAACATCATGCTGTTTGATTTTTTGGACTATTTACTCAACCACCTTCATGAGTGAATGTATATGGCTTTGACATGAAGAAATCTTGATCTAGTTTTAATTGTGGTCATGGTGGCTTTGTTTAGGAATACTGTCTGTGAATCATGATGATTGTATTGATGGGAACACATCAAATGGCTCATTGAGCCGGCGTCTGTAGCAGCGAAATGGCACCTAAATTCCCATTGGCTACTTTCACTTGCTCTGCTCGACGGAGCAGAGCGGGTGAAAGGGGACACCTGCTGCCGCACCAGGTGTTGCGTGAGGGGAAAGGGCAGCGCCGCGATGCCACATCGCCCTTGCTCTGGGAAGCCTGTGTTATCTGCGCGTTCCTTGTTCGGAGAAGCTCTTGCCTGTGTTCTAACTTTGCCTCGGTAATCACTGTAAAGAAATTAATGTATAAAAAACGATAAATTCTGAAGGAAGAACGTTGGTAGTAGCAAGTTTCAAACTTACCACCCTCGTAGAGAAGCCGAGTGTCTTACGCACTCGGGTAAACCAGGCCTGCTATCTAAGCAGGCCTGTGCGCTCTGCTTTATATCATGCTACTCCTTTGCCAAGCCCAGCATAACGAAAGCGGTGATGTCAAAATCACCGCGGTTTACTCTGGAGCGTCCCCATTAGATTCTATGGATAGGGTAGCAGGATGTTGCAGGTTAAAGTGCACCGGCCTTTTGCCAACTAGGTGGCATTGGCCAAGTGTCTCAACGTGCTCACTTGCCCGTGAGGAGTTTGTAACTCAAAGGACCGCTCAACAGCATTCAATTGGATGTTAATGTTTTTGCATTCACAACTCATGATGGCAGGGATGGCTCAAAGGCCTATAATAAGTGCTTAAGTGTCCTCGGATTTTTTGTTTGAATGTATATTAGTGTTTTGCAGCCTCTTAATGCACTGTTGAGTATGAGGTTACCGGTAAGAAAGTGTTGTATCAAGGACTTGTTGTACTTGTAGCTTTATTAATACATGTATATTTTTTGTCTGTTACAGTTGCTTGCAACCGTGCAGCAAGGGGTTGCCTGTCAAAAACATTTAGGACAGCCATCCGACGACTGCAGTCTAAGGTAGCGAGCTGCTGGTTGACTATCACACGGTTGCGGAAGAAGCAGAGCAAGCTACTGCCATCCGGTTCAAAGGCACTAGGCGCGTTATCGATAGTCCATGTGTGACGGAGGAGGATTTAAAACTTCTGTGTACACACATACGGTTGCAGCAGAGGGGCAAAGGCAAGCACTTCCCTGTTTGACTCGAGAAGGTTGCTTTTCATTTGAACTTTCGTGGACACCTCAAGCTTACCTTTTCTTGGTACCAGTTTTCTCTCTGCCTACACGGCGTTCTCTTACACGGGTAAAGTTAGAATCTCACCAGGCCTGATTCCTGTAATTATAGAGAGTATTTCAGCTAGCATTCAGGTATGGAATGCATGCGATTGCGTGTGCACCCTCATTTTTGATGAACTTGTCTGAAAAAGAACTTGTCTTATTTGGCAGGTGAAGATATTGACCATCGGTTTGTAGATCATGGCACGAAACGGTCATAGAGTATTGCTGACAGAGCCATGGTTGTGCTTCTGGCTGGAGGTGGGTTCAGCCAGTTGCGTTTACAATAGGATATGTATTGACATCGCCAAGTGTTATGAATAAATTATTCATCTCGATTACTGAGCAATGTAAAGCCATCAAAATTATTGTGAAAGCAGTGATTTGTGATTAAGTTGGCATTACTGTTGGGAAACTGTTTTTTGAAGTTCTTGGTGAGCGAGTGAATTTCATCTTTGATGTGCCTCATCTGATTAAAACCAACTAAAACAATATCCAAGCTCATAAGTTTCTCATTCGGAACGAGATTACAATTTAGTTACACATTGAACGCCTCTACAAATCCATGCATGAATTACGGTTGCGGTTGGCTTCGAAGCTAACAGAGCAGCACGTCTACCAGAAGCCCTTTACTTACATGAAGGTTAGCAGAGCGGCACAAGACCCGAGCGCCTCTGTTAACATCGCAATTGTGGCATTAGTTTACGTCAATGAACTTCCTGCACCAGCTATAGCTACAGCAAATTTTTGCGAGTGTATGGATAAGCCATTTGACGCTCTGAACAGCTCAAGCCCCCCCAGAAAAGTCACAGAAGTCCTGATATGCAGTTAAAAACATTCAATGTGAAATAATTAAACTTAAGATCAGCTTCTGTGGATTCAGAACTTCCTGCACCAGCTATAGCTACAGCAAATTTTTGCGAGTGTATGGATAAGCCATTTGACGCTCTGAACAGCTCAAGCCCCCCCAGAAAAGTCACAGAAGTCCTGATATGCAGTTAAAAACATTCAATGTGAAATAATTAAACTTAAGATCAACTTCTGTGGATTCAGTTTTCTGGCAGGCATCAGCCGCGAACAGTCATTAGATGGCAGATAACAGTTCAGGCTGGGAGGATCTTGGGAGGATCTCTACAAATTGCAAATTCTTCTACTTGCTAACTCGGCTGCAGCAGAATCCCCTGGAGAATATGCTTGGGTACATTAGGCAGAAGTGGGTTCAGCAACATGGTCCTTCAAAATGCTGTTCATTGTGAACAAGGCACCTGCACCAGGTTTCAAACTATTTATTTTTTTTGTAACATTCACCGAGTGCCTTAAGGGGGAGGAGTTCAAGTACGAAGCAGTGCGCACTACGGTAGTCTCGTATAGGTTATTCTAGCTGGTGTTCGGGTAAAACAGTTTAGTGCCTGTGTTGATTTTGCACACCTGACTGAACTGATACGAAGGGGGTGGATAAGGATTTAAGTGCGAAGCAATGTGGTGCGCTCGGGAAAGTGACTGAATTCTGTGCGTTGGCAATTGGATACGTAATGTCAAAAGTATCTGTGGATGTCTGGCGGGGGCGCGGATTTAAGTGCAAAGCAATGTGGTGGTCTCGGGAAGACTTTTTTTGTGTGTGTTGACGATTGGATAACATAATGTCAAAAGTATACGTAGATGCGTGCAGGGGGGGAGGGCAGCTTGAAGGATGGGGGAGGGGGTGCGGATGGAGGTGCAAACCAAAGCAATGTGGTGGTCGCGGGAGGATTACCCCAGGCGTCGTTTTATTATCTGCTTAATGAGCATGTTGCAGAATGAAGGTTAAAAATGCTTTGAGTACCGGCCTAAGGTTTAAAGAAATATATTGCAACATGCAATATTTGTCAATATAATTGATACTTATGGGACAGTACTGCTCCTTTGTTCACAGTGAAAAGCATCTTGGTCTACTTATGCGCTTAACTAGGCGGTGATGGTTGAGGGGGTGAGGAGGGGTGAGTAGTAGTGGAGGGTGATGCGCCCCCCTGAAGTGCGGCCTTGGCGGGAAGCGTGGGGGCGGAGCGTTCCATGGACCTCTCGAGTTATTGGTTAACAAGGGGGACCACCAGTGGCCGTAAAACATCAAATATGTTGAGACAAAAATGTGCTTTACTTGTGCAGAAAGTGCCTACTCGTCTAATTTTCCTTCTTGGGCATAAAGCATGTTTTGGGTTGTCTTTCTTGTTTTTTTTTAAGCAGCAACATCGATTTTTTCTGAACAGGTTGTGTTGTGTTGATTGCCTAATGGGGTTACTTTGTCACTCATTCAATTTGCTTTCAGTACACAAAATGGGTCACAAATGTACAAGTTCTGCATTCTTATGAAGTGACATAAACATTACTTTGAGTTTTCTCTGCAAGTTTCTGTATTGCCCCCAATGCCTGATGTTTTGTTATGTCAGTATCTATCAGCTTTCTTATAATGTGCCAAATGGTGACTGTATACAGTGTTGGTGTTCTTGTATATTATGGAGCGAAATAAATATAAAAGCCACTGTTGGACAAACTCTGTGGGAGAGCTGCGTTTCCGTATATTCTCAGATTTTACAAAATGCTGCTTCCAGCCCTGAGCAACGCATGCTTAGAGAAATAACCGCTTCAGTCACGGCGTACATGTTCTTTTGTATGCGACTTACTTTTGCCATTTCTGTGCAGTGGTTGCAAGGAGTAGACAACGGACATTAAGGTTTGAGTAAATTGAGCATTCTGCTTTGCTAAAGTGTACCCATTTCACTTCTGAGTGAGATTTGTCGCTTCAGACAACTGCATGGTGAAGGTACTACTGTTGGATGGGATGTTTGAAGCTGGGCGTTTCAGTAATAATTGTGAAGTATCTTTTTTCAATTGTTGTGATGCTAGCACCCGATAATTAACCTGGGCATATAATTCGAGCAGGTGATTTAATATTTTAATGAAGAAATGTATAACTGACTACAATACATAAATATTTAATTACTATCTAATAATCACGGGTCACTAAAAAAATGCAGAGTCAATCTCCCACCTTGACTTGCTTTCTGTGGTGTCTCCAGCACCTTGGCATACATGTATGTAAATTTCACACATTGACAGTCGATAGTAATTCGTGACTGAAGGGGATGAAAAGCGTGTGCCTGAACAGTAGGAAAAGCTGATCAGTGCAGCCGGCATAAACCAGCCAGCATTCAAAATGCGCGCCTAAACTGAAACTGGAAGTGTGGTTCAGGTTTTCATACCAACTGCTTGGTGCGCTACAGTCAGTTTGGCTGCGGAGTGTCTACTCTTGTTGAATGTCTCTCTCTATGGCTACGTGCTTTCATGGTTTCCTGCTCAACTGCTTTATCATATACAAGTCAAGGCTCTTTTTATTGCGATAGCAATTATATGGACACTCCAAGCGCATTTTTGCCGCCGCCTTCGTAGTGATGTTCTGTATAAAGTCCAATGGCGATAAAATCGTTGCCGCGCGACGTGCAGTGTGTGTCCTAATGAAAGCGTGCGAGGGTGAGTCGATAATTGCAGCATCTCGCGCACGCGACGGAGGAAGGCCGCCGGAAGCGCACACTCTTCATTCACGCGCGAGGAACGGGGAGAAGGCGATGGAGACTGGAGGGGGGGGGAGGGGGTGCGTTCTGATTACACGGCTGCTGCTCATGGAGCTATCTTGAAAGCAATCTGCGACGTGGCCGAAGTGTGCGCCCGCGAGAGCCTCATCTTCAAAACGATCTGCGATGGGCCAAAGTGCATTTGCCGAGTGCCGGTAGCTTCGTATGTGGTGTGCTTTCGACGTTTAGTGCACGTTGAAGCGAGAGCCAGCACCAAGGTCAATTTGCTCGCTGCTGCTGGTGCGCTTTATCACTCCAGCGTTTTGACGAGCTCCCGCGGTCATCCAGCGAGGTGTGTTCATGTTTACCTGTGCGTGCGTGACACCGTGCTTGTTTGTTTAGTTAGTAAGCGAATATTTACAACTTTACACAGCCGATAAAACTACTATCCTCATTTCGTATAGCTGTCTACTAATTTTCTGTCGCAATCGATGCTTTGCCTTTCAGGCGAAACTGTGACTTTTTTTTTAGCCTTGCCAAGCTGAGTGGTAGGATATGCCACTAGTGCTCTTATTAAGGTCTGTGTGATTCAGTCAAGTTTATTTGCACCTTCTGCACCTATTTATGTTGCACTACATCTGGGCCCTTGATTGTCCCAGGTACAGCAGCGCACCCTGAACCCTTTCTTAGATAGCACGGGGTGTAAGGCTGTGTGGCCACCGCTGTACGGTGCACCCTTGAACCTTGCAGCAAGTGGGTGCAGGCTGGCACAGCACATCCGGCACTACCTGCACCTTTTTGTTTCTGGTGCCGTGCACTTTTTCTGGATCGAACCATCTTATAATAGTGCTGGCACCCTTCTATGTCACCATGAGTCGGTGGCATTTTTGATCACACAGGGAGACCACATAACTCGAGGTGCTCACTCGCAAACTCGTGCACGTACAAAATTACACAAAAGCACTCGTGTGCCGCCATGCAATGTTGACGCGAAGGCTCTGCTGCTAGTTAGCGTGAACCTTGTCTATTTCGCAATATGCATAGAAATAGTGCAATTGCATAATAATATAAGAACTGCAATTTGAAACAATAAGTATATGTGGTGCTTAATTATAATTAACCGACTTACAGTAATCTCATATACTACATTCGAAACACCAAGATTTCACTGCCAGTTCGCACAACTTATCACGACTTTCTGTGCCAATTAGTAGATATAATTCCTACTTAAATCGCAAACATGCTCAATTCTATTAGTATAATTCATGGTATTTTCATTTCCATCAACATCTCGCAACATGTTCTGGATGATTGTCGGTCCCTTTAAGCAAGTGGTATATAGTGGCCTCGGCTGTGGTGACATGTTAGGAATGAACCTTGAGTAGAAGGGTAACCGTCCGGATTAATTTTTTAGAGCCAGCCCATTCCAAGCAGCTTTAAACTTTCCAGTGCTCGGCTTAATTTCACTGGTGCTAATATTATGACCTAAATATGTGAGTCTTTGAAAAACTTGAATTTTTCTTGCTTGAGGTGAATGTTGTGCTCCCAAAACCGAGTCTGAATGGCTTCAACATGTTCGAAGCACTCTCTTTTGGATGCTCCGATGATCAGGACATCATCCAGATACCAGGCAACACTCTTCAGACCTTTTAATACTTAATCCATAACCGGCTGGAATATGGCAGGTGCACTTAAAATGCCATATGGCATGTGAAGACACTGAAATACGCCGATGTATGTGTTAAGCATCAACATCTTCCGATAGTTGGGGCGCACTTCTATTTGTTGGTATTTGATGGTGAAGACCTTGCCTTCCACAAGTACTGCTAGGATGCCCTCTACTAAAGTTAAGGAATAGTACTCCGTCATTATTCAAGGATATAGGGTAATATTGAAGTGTCCAAAAAACCTTGCCTATGGGTCCACCTTAGAGATGACGACCACTCGTGTAGCCCAGTTTCTTTAGGCCACGGGAACCAAGTCACCATTGCACGTGAGCTGTAGAATTTCTTCAACTGCTTCCCGCAGAAAAAAGGGAACCAGTGGAGCCTTGCAGAAAACTGGTCTGGTGTCTTGCTTTAAGACCAGCCATGCCTTGTGTTCCTTTCTTGGTCCTGCTTCTGTTAAAAAAAAAGCACTTGTGCAGCAGCTCCTCCAGTCTTCTGTCGGTTTGCGCAATGGAGGGTTTTGCAGTCAATCCTCAGTTCCCCAAGCCAGTCACGGCCAAGTAGGGACGGCTTCCTTTCAGGTACACTCGTGACAGGCAACATCTTGCATTGTCCTTGGTAGACCACAGGCACTTTCGCTTGCCTTATAATTTCTAGTGGTGCACCTCAGTACGTTCCAAGTTGCAGTCCTGTCTTTGATTGGTGGATGCAAAAACGGCAAGGTTGAAAAGATGCTCTCACTATTGATCAAAACTATTGACCGGCCTACCTGCAATGTGCGATTGCTCTTGGTAGGGGGGCTTTGCTTCCTGGAGTGTAGTGTTCTTTCGGAACTTTGATGATTTTGTCGTATATTTGTTCTGGCTTTGCAGCAGCTAGCAGCAGGTCCTTCAGTGTCTTGTAGGTTCTTTTACCAATTGCTGTTATAAAGGCAGATTTCTTCAGGCTGTCATCCTTGTCTTGTGTCATCTTCCAGTAGTGGTCGAATCTTTCTATATAAGATGTGAAATGTTCACTGTGACATAAGGCTCAAAATCCAATAACCTTGCCATTCTGCTCGCTACTATCTTGGCCAATGTTTTCCGGCCCATCCATATCGCCACTTGTGGTAGCGTGCATTCTGACGCTACGATGATGGCAGGAATAGAAATAGCTTTATTCCCAAAACTTGTGCTGCTTATCTAGATATGAACAGGGGTGTTGCATGGATTTCATACTGTCACAACAGGGGCAACTGAAGATTGCTGAGAGAGACCTTCATCCTGCAGAAGGCATTAAATAGGCTCAAGATGGTGACTTAGCTACCTTGCAATCAGTTTGCATTATTCAGACTGCCACATTTGGGACTACTGTACCAAAATCACTTTGTTGTGTTCCACTGCTATGCATTGTAATCTGCCCTGCAGCTGATTGTTGTATTTGCCACTTGTTTTTGATGCTATAACAGGACTGCAATCACTCCAATGATTTTTAGCAGGCCTCAGAATGGGGATGAGCCAAGGTGAATGCATCCCTGTTGCCAAAGTGGCATGCCATGCCCCTCTCAAGGTTGGCCAGGCCACAGTTGCCGTGCAGTGCAGCTTGCCTGTGGCCGACAAGTCTGTCGGGTGCTCCTTCGAAGCAGGAAGCAAGTCGAAGAGCGTGCAGACTGTAGATCGGTCAAGCTTCACCTCAGGTAGGCAGTGATTAAGACAGCTGTGTTACAGTGTGTGCACTTAGCCATGAGCATTAGAGGGAGGGAGGCTGAGATCACCCCCCCCCCCCCTTCCTTCGAATTCCCGGACAATGGGGAATTACAATGGGGACTAAGAATCTCTGGCACATGTAACATGCAACTTTTGGCAGTTGACATGACAGCATCTATTGTAGCCTCCTTTGTTACAATTTGATGGTCTTTTGCTTCCACTTTCCACTTGGCTCGCCCATATTTTCGGGTGAAGCTAAGCACACTACAATGTGAACGAAGTTCGTCTTGTTCGAGCTGCACATGACCCATAACACAGTGCACCGACTAGGCAGCTGGGGCAAATTCGCAAATTGCATTGAGAGAAGTGGGGGCACTTTTTTTTGCATGCTGCACGCAAGCAGCACCATCAATACGTTTCACAGCACAGCCAGGCACCTAGCTTTGCCAGCTGTGCTCCGCAGTGAGCAGTGCGGTATGATAAGAGCAAAGTGCAGCTTGTGTACGGCCACCATGGACATGGCTAGGCGCGGAGGCGAGAAAGATGAGTGTTGCTCGACGGCGTATTCAACGCGGCAATCTTGAACTGCCACGCAGAATAGTGCTGAACTCGGCGGAAAGAGATCTGCTTGGTGCGTAGCGGTTCACATTTTCGGTCTCGGAGACTAATCTAGTTTTATACCTGTTTTAAATACATTGATTTTTATGGGTATTTTAAGGGAAATTGCATTTACTTCGTTACATTCATTATTTCGTTATATCCAAGGTTTTAAATACATAGATCTCTATGGGGAGTTTAAGGGGTACTGCATTTACTTCGCTACATCCATTATTTCATAATACCCCATTTTGCTATATTGAGGTTCGAGTCTACACACGACGGTGTCTGCAAAGAGAAGGGGAACCGAGGGGCAAAATTTTTTTTTAGACAAAACCATATGACACCAACCAACAGTCTAGCTAAGGACGTGTTACATAGCACCTCCTTTGGGTGGGGTGATGCCTTAGTTGTAAACTTCATGTGAGGGGGGATGGGGGGGGGGATCAGGGCCAGAGCTTTCCGAGGGAAAGCCTTAAGGGTTCCTCGCCGTTTTTACAACGTATGCACTCTAATGGAACCCACAAATTTCCTTTGTGAGTGTCCACACATGAACTGGGCAATCCTGTGAGAGCATTTAAAAAATGAGCAGTGAAACAGCGGCTGTCCCAAGGGCAGGGGGGATGTAGCCCATACCCTCACCCCTCCTTTGAATGACACTTTGTGCAACGTAGCCCTGTGCCATGAGAAATTCGGTGCAAGGAGTGCACTGCTTTTGGAGAAGGGGGATATAAAAGTCCAAAGCGTGGATTGCTACAGTTTGCCCAGATGGCACCATTGATGAGGCAGGTGACGGACCAGCAGGGATGGCTCGTGCCAAACAAAGGAATTCCCTCACCTGGCTAGGTATATCGGCACGGATGGACTTTTCGGTGTACGCTTGCCACAGGGCTAGAGGTTTATAGCCGAAGGGTATATATTTTCGGAAGCAATGTTTGGAAGAAGGCTGAAAAAAATGGTTCGAGTCCTTTGTTTTCATGACTACATATGGCAGTTTCTGTAGTAAGAGAAATATCATTTGCCTGTGTATTCCTTTACATTGGTTTGCTTTCTTCCTTGACATGAGCTTTGCATTTTACTTTTGCTGCAGGCAGAAACACATTGGACGCATGCATAAAGGGCACATTAATAAAAAGGACTGAAGGAAAGTTGTATGTTTGCCACACAAGCTGCGCATGGCCAGCGCCTATGGTGTGCATTGAAGTGCGCGGAGTAAAAGCTGTATACAATGATGTTTGACGTTTGTGAAATGTTTGCAATCATGTTTAACCTATTAGTTTGATTAATTCCACTATTGAAACCATTTTCTTGAAGTTGCTTCCGCATGTGCACCTGTCTGCTAAAGTGTATGTGGACACTGCTCTTGTGTTGGTGCCTTGCCTAATTGGGCACAGAGCTTCTCTCTTGTCAGAGTATTTTCTAATTGGCCGGCGTTCGGGTGCTTTCCAGTGATGACAGCGCCCTCATTGGAAAGGACATGGGTCACTGTATTTGCCTTTTCTGATCACGGGACACTGGCAGGCGCCGATGGCGTAGGCTAACTTCCAACCAGCTATACGTTAGTGGTAGTGAACTTTTGTTCCGGTATCTCAGAAATGAGGAGCTATTTCCTCTGTCCTCAGAAAAAGCTCCGCAAGTATTTTTTTTCTTTTTCAGCTTCTGTGAAACAAATTATTTATTTCAGAGAAAGCACGTCGGAGTTGCCTTTTGAAATGGAAACTCCAACGAGCTTTCCTCCAATCACTGCACGTGTCGAACCCATCTGCCCACAGAGGCACGAACTCTCTTCAAGCATATTGCTCACTCCCTGGTGTAACACATGTTGAAAGGCGTCAGACAGACGTTCAAGTAGCATTATTGTACCACTTTTGGTAGCAACATCTCTCTTTCTTGCCTCTTCCGGAGTGATTCCTGAACCGTCTGTCTATGTCTCAACGATCCTGGGAATCTTTCAGTACTCTATAAATATCGTTCAAGTTTCATAGAACTTGAACGATAAACACTGAACCTGACATGGGACTGTGATCGACTGATTCATCACAGGGATCTGCGACAATTCCAATTGCACATGAAAACCTTTGTCCTTTCGCAGGAGTTTGGGAAGCCCGGCAATGGCTACAGCAATAATATTAATTATAAGGAGCACAGACAGGAAGCAAAACTTTGACAAGACATTTTCAGGAAAGTGTTTATTGATATTTTCAGCTCTCCTGTTTATTATTAGGCACGGCAACGGTTAATGCAAAAGACATGTTGATTAACTTGAAGGTAAACGCAATTTTAAGAACCTCAATTTCCCGTTCTATCGTTGGGCTAATCTTTTGGCGTGATTTTGCCTGCACCATACTGTCGTATTACTGCCTTGCCGTATGCCAAGCGCAGCCGGGCTGGCTGCAGGAAAAAACTTAGCGTTCACTTCGATGAAGGGCGTGATAACAACAATCTTTATTTCATGCATGTATAGGAACACTCATGTGACAAGTGACGTCACGTACAAACACCGCTCCAGACTTTCGGGTGACAGCGCCAGATAACGCAGACACATGACATGTAGCATCGGTGCTATTACCACGTCGGCCATTTTTGTTTAAGAATATGCCGTCAGTTGCAACGAAACTTAGCAGCACAGCCAATGAAAGTTGAACACTTATAATGGAAACAAACAATGCGCAGAAGGAAATAACAGTCAATTACTGAACCTGTAGCGGTCTGGCTGTTGAACATGATGACCAACTCGTGTTCTGTATTCAGGAGGGTCAGTTCGCGGCAATGAAAGACTAGATGGGTCATGAAGTGTCTTGCTGTCTGTAGCAAGATTAGATTCCCGTTATATTTCCACCCGACTATCATATGCCTGTGGAAAATCATAGCTACCTTCATTGTCCTCGCAGTCATTCGGCTGTGAAACAAAGCGAACCAAGAATTTCCTGTTTCTTTCTAGAACTACGCCAGTGGAAGTTCTAACCACATATGACCTCGGCCGCTCTGCAAGATGCAAGACTCGTGCCTTCGCCTTGCAGTCTGTCACCCAGATTTCTGTGCCGGGTTTGAGGGCGGGCAACGACATAGCCCTATGACGACGTTTAAAGTACCTACGCTGCCGCTGTCGAACAGTGGTATCGCGGTTTCTGAACTTGCTCAGGCTCACCGTCGGGGGCAGAAGGCTCATTGGAGAGACAGGTACCATTGTGCGTAGCCGCCTGCCTGTCAGAAGTTCTGCAGGGCTTTTTCCAAGTGGCCCCGGAGTATCCCTGTATGCTAGCAGCGAAAAATATGGGTACTTTGCTTTTGTTATCAGACATTTAATTGTTTAGACCATCCTCTCAACTTCTCCATCGGCCTGGGGGTATCTGGGGCTCGACGTCACAGCACGAAAGACGTAGTCACGAGCAAGCAGCTTATATTACTGAAACACAAATTGTGCTTCATTATCTGGCATAGCGACCTCCGGTATTTCATGTCTTGTAAAGAAACGTTTGAGGTGCATAATGACAGTGGCCCTTTTTTGTCGAAGATAGCAACCAGAAAAATAGTCGACGACCACCAAATACCATTTTCCTTGAATATAGCAGAGATAAATGCCTAGCTTTTGCCAAGGAAGCTGCGGAGTGGTTGTTGGAATCATTGGTTCCGACTTTTGCTGCCTAGCTCAGCACATGCGCGGTAATTAGTCACCAAAGCTGTCAGTTCACAGCTCAATCCAGGCCACCATACCGACTCTCTGGCTCGAGCTCTGCATTTTTTGATTCCCTGCTGACTGTCGTGCAAGCGTATGAAGACCTCTGTAAGCAATTTTTGTGGCATCACCATCCGCACACCTTTCAGTAGCACGCCTTCAGTGACTGTCAGCATGACTCTTTCTTGCCAGTATGGATGCAAGACCATTGAAAGTGACAACAACTTTGGCCAGCCTTTCCGGCTGAATTTTATGAGTGCTTGACAGACTTCATTGGCAGCTTGTTCTGCTTTCACTATTTCCAAGAGGCTGGCCTCAACGGCGTTTGACAAACAGCCAGAAACATACTTGCTGACGTCACCAATAGTCAGGGCACGGTCAGTATCTTTTCCACAAATTGGGGCCCTAGACAGGACATGCACCCGGGACATGCACAACCGCATAGCTGAACCACATGAGCCTCATGCGAAAATGCTGAATGCGAGGTGGTAAAACATCTAAAGTAGACTTTCCCAACAATATTACAAGTGGTTTTTGGTCGGTTTCAAACAAAATTTCAAGACCTTTGATGTACCCTTCGAATCGTTCTGCCGCCCAAGTCATTGCCAATGCTTCCTTTTCAATTCTGGTTTCAATTCTAGATATCTGGTTTCGACAGGCGTAAACGAGCGCAAGGCAAAGGTAACTGGTCGTTTTTCGTCGTTTGGTTGAATTTGCATCAATACCGCCCCCAAATTGAATGATGACGCATCAGCGGAAAGAATTGTAGGGTACTTTGCATCATAGTTAGCCATGATGCCCGCCGAACAGATAACGTCTTTGACGTATGCCAGCGCTTTCTCTTGGCCTGGTCCCCACGTCCATTTAGAACCCTTCCAAAGCAAGTGACGTAATGGCGCCGTTTTCGAAGCCAAAGCTGGTATGAATCTTGCCAGATGATTAGTCGTACCAAGCAGCTGTCGAACGTCAGACACATTAGCTGGCATCACCAGTTCTTTGATGGCACGAACCTTTTCGGGGTCCAGCTTGATTTCATCTCAACTAAGCACACAGCCAAGAAACCTATCTCAGTTACCCCAAAACAACACTTTTCTTTGTTAAGCCAGCACTTGTGAGATGACCTAAAGTTAGACGCACACGCTCATCATGTTCAGCCTTTTCGCAACCAAAAATGAGCACATCATTCATCATGTTTACCATGCCTGGGATTCCTTCAAGTATCTGCAACATTTTCTTTTGAAAAAACTCGGGTGCTGACGTTATTCCAAACGCTAGTCTCTTAAAACAGTATCTTTGCGGATTACACCATCTCACTCCATATGCTCTAGCTCCTGCTTAACTCGGTCACGCAAGGGTAAGGCAATGCGACATGCAACGTGAATTGCAAAAAGTATCGAGTTTGGCTTCAGTCTAATTTTGTATTCTAGTATTATAGCTCCTAGACCACTGAAAAGCTTCAGGTAGGAAGCTTTGAGGGCTGATGCGCCACTGACCGTGTCGGCAAACTTAACAAGCTCGAAGGCTTCCAGTGTTGGGAGACCCAAAAGTCTACAATAAATCCCTCTGAAAGATCAACTCTGCAGCCCATTCAATTCCTTGAAAACAATTTACCAGCTTCCTACACGTTTTGTCAGATAGGAATGTGAGGCTCACGCCAAGAGAGCATGTGCTAGTATCAGTGGCCTCTTGATTTTGGGAAACAGCTAGAAGTCGCAGGGGGCCATATCAGGAGAGTAAGGAGCCTGTTGAACTACAGGTGTCTGGTTCCTCACTAAAAAAGTCTGAATCAAGTCCGAGGAATGTGCAGGAGCATTGTCATGATGGATGCGCCAATTTCCCGTTGACCACAACTCTGGTCTCTTGCGCGCGCCGCACAACATCATGTAGGCGACGGAGGACATCCTTGTTGTACTCTTTGGTGATTGTTTGACCCTGTGGTGCGTACTAGTGGTGTACCACACTGCGGGAGTCAAAGAAAGCAGTCAGCATAACTTTGACGTTGCTGTACACTTGGCGGGTCTTCTTTGGTCTTGGTGACGTGGAATGTTTCCACTGCGACAACTGGGATTTCGTTTCCGGGTCGTACCCGCACACCCAAGACTCGTCACCAGTGATTATGGTGTTCATGAAGTCATGGTCACTGTTTGTGGAATCCAGCATGTGCTGTGAGACTTCAACACGAAGTTGCTTTTGCTCTACCATGAGCAGCTTCGGCACGAATTTCATCACAACTTTCTTCATGGCCAAATCTTTGGTCATAATGGAATGTGCAGAAAAAGTGCTGATGCCCACCTCTTCCTCAATTTCTCGGATAGTCACACGACGGTCCCACATCACCACAGCGTTCACTTCGGCAATGACATTTCGGCATTGATGGGCGGCCAGAGCGTGGCTCGCTCTCCACCGATGTGTGGCCGTCTTTAAACCGGTTGTACCACTCCTTAATCTGTGTGCTGCTCACAGCATCGTCACCGAAAGCCGTCTGAATCTTCCGAATGGTTTCCACTTGGCTGTCACCCAGTTTCTGGCAAAATTTGATGCAGTAGCGCTGCTCCAGTCGCTCCGCCATTTTCCTTGCAATAAAAAAACCGACGAGAGCACTGCACACTACCTCACTCACACGCTGCGTCCCAGCGACTGTCGCTATCAGCAGGTGGGAAAAAATTCGTGCATGCGCACGAAGGTTCAAGGTCGGCTGATGCAAGCGTGCTTGTTTCATATCCATGAGGTGTTTGCAGAAAAAAAAAATATGGTCGGATACTTTTCTAACAGACCTCATATTTGAATCAATCTAAGCGTGGACAGCTGGCCTAGTTGGTTGTGATTAGCATTATGAAACATCGTTCCAGTGCACAAATAAACACGGATGAGCAGAGAAAGACAACATGACCGCAGGTGCTTTTTTTTTTTTTCGCCGCACTTCAACTGAATTTTATTCACGGAAAACAGGGCTTTAAGTACACAGGGGGGGCGCTGCTGACCAGCGGTCGTGTTGTCTTTCTCTTTTAGTCTGTGTTTATTTGTGTGCTGGAACGATGTTTCACAATATACCGTACTTTCCGGCGTATAAGACGCATTTTTTTTTTCAGATTTTTTCGTCGGTGCGTCTTATATAACGATGCGACTTATATACAGTCAAAATCGGATTGGATGCGATAGCCCCGCCCCTTATCGAGCGGATATGAAATGATGCTCTACTGCGCGTTGCCTTATGCCATGCACAGCAGTTTTTTTTTTTTTCAAGTCACATCAACATTGCACTCGTTGCTGTTGTTGTTGCACACTTTTCGTGTGTTGCCTTGCTAAACATGGCGCCGTGTGCAAAGCAAAGTCGGCGAAGTTACGACGCGAGATTCAAGCTGCGTGCAGTTGAGCTTGCAGTGGTGTGTGGAAACCGAGCAGCAGGGAGGGAATTCCAAGTCAGCGAGAAAATTATCCGGGAGTGGCGCAAAGCCTCTGATGTGCTCCGGACAATGAAGTCAACGAAGAAAGCAAACCGCGGCATGAAGGCACGTTGGCCGGATCTCGAGCATCGTCTGCGCACGTGGATACTGCAACAACGAGCCGAAGGCAGAGGGCTTATTGAAACTCATGAGAGTGGACAAGACGAGAAAGAAGAAGACGGCAGGCTCCAAAGGCGCGCGCGCTAATAAAAGCAATAAAGAAAAAAAAAAGAAAAATCTTGATTTCGTTCGCATCGAACGCAGCTGTCTCGTCTCGTTTCTGCGACATGGTGCCGTGACCAGGATTTAGCAGCTACTCCTCTTCCGACTGGCCACGGACTACCAGAACGACGGACTGGCCACAGAAGACGGACGAAGAGGAGGCCCGAGAGCGAACCAACGGCAGCGAGACGAGACATCGACGGCAAGGAGCGGCACGGACACAGAGGGCGACCAAGATTCAGATGACGTCTCGCCGCTAGAATCTGTAAGCGACCAGCAGTTTCCTCAGTTATTCAAGATGAACAGAGAAGTGATTTTGAAGAAGCGAAAAACACTGAGGACGCAAATAACAAATCTAGTGAGCGATGCTGAAAAGAAACTGGAGGAGAATCAAGATCCTACAGCGATGTCGCTGATAGCCAGCCAGATTAAAGGTATTGCAGACTCGCTAAAGAAAGCGGACGAGCAGATGGAGCAGTTCATAACGCCCGAAACAGCTGACTCGGAGTTTGCGAAAACAAATGAGTACGAGCTAAAGATAATAAGTGCTCTGCACAACATCAACGCGTACCTTTCTCGGCAAGAAGTACGGCAAGCAGCGAGGGAGCAAACCAATTTCAATGGCGAAGCTAGACAATCTCGGCAAGCAACAATAGTGAAGCTACCGAAGCTGGAACTAATGAAGTTTGACGGCGACAAAATGAAATGGCAGAGATTTTGGCGGCAATTTGAAACAGCTGTACACGAAAGAACCGACTTTAACGAAAATCAGAAATTTACGTACCTTCTGTCATCACTAACCGGAAAAGCGGCAGCTGCCGTGGAGGGACTACAATTTTCCGACAGTAACTATAGCAACGCCATTGATATACTCAAGAAGAGGTACGGAAAAGATGACGTGCTGGTAGAAATGCACATGAAAGAACTGACTAACTTGAATACAGTAGCAAGCTGCAACGACATTGACGGTTTAAGAAAGCTGTCACAAAAGGTGCAAGTGCACATACGTGGATTGGAGTCCTTAGGATTGAAAAGCGAGTCCTATGCATCGATGTTGCTTCCGATCCTGAAAAGAGCTTTGCCAGTGGATATGCACATTGGATTCCAGTTAAAACAAAGAGAAGCGTTCAGTGGATCTTCATCACGAGATCAGAATGTGGCTATACGTCAAGAAGATATTCTTAGGCGCTTGATGAAATACATCGAAGATCAAGTAGAGTGCAGAGAGGACTTGTCAACAGAAAGGAGAGAAAGCTACAGCCACAGGGCTGAGAGTAAGCAGCATACAAGAACTGTTAATTTTCAAAGTACAGCTGCAAAGTTTTGCATATTTTGCGACAATACAACTCATTATACTGATGATTGTAGGAAAACAATGCCTTATGAAGACAAGAAAATGAAGCTCAGAGAGGCAAACAGATGTTTCCGCTGTACCAGGCCTCGCCATACTGCTAAAATATGTAAGGCAAACATTAGGTGCAAGATATGTCGAAAATGGCATGCGACGTCTATGTGCCGAAGCAAAGAACTGACAGCACAGTGTACAACATCTACTCTTGGTGAAAGTGAAAATCAAGAAGAGAAAACATCTACATGCCAGTTTATGAACAACTCATCAAGTGTATTTCTGCAGACTGCAGTTGCATTAGCAGAAGGTAGAAGGCAGTCATGTTATTGTCGTGTTCTACTGGATACTGGCAGCCAAAGATCATTCATACTGAAAAGCCTATCTGAGAAGCTTGGCTGTAAGGTTAAAGGAAAAGAAAGACTCACGATAGGCTCATTCGGAGGAGGACAAAATGAAAGAGTCATGAATTCAGTTGAAGTTAAACTGAAAAGTATCTCCAGTAGTGAAGAAGTGGTACTGGAAGCACTGGAGGTAGACATAATTTCAAAAGAAAGATTACCGTTCCTGCCTATTTCACTGCAAAAGAAGTATGAAGAGGACGGATTCAAGCTGGCTGACGTTTCATGTAAAGGCACATCATTCATAGAAATTGGAATACTTATTGGATCAGACCAGTATTGGCAAGTAATGACAGGTTGGATCCGAAGACTAGAAGAGAGGTTGACAGCAGCAGAAACCATATTCGGCTGGACAGTACAAGGTGAAGCTAGGATATCAGCAACAATAATGGAGAAGTCAACCGTAATGGTACTTAACGTCAACGTGGATAACTGCGACATACAGACAGAACTCAGGCATTTCTGGGATATTGAAAATCTAGGCATAAAGTGCCCTGAGAAAGAAACCAGGAGAGAAGAGGCAGTGATTCAGCACTTCAAGAGGCACTTAAAATTTGAAGAGAAGCGATATTCTGTCAGACTTCCATGGAAAGATAACGTAGAACTTGATGAAAACAAGAGCGTAGCTATGAACAGATTACGACAATTCACTCGACGGCTACAGAAGGACGAAAGCATACTCTGGCGCTACGACAGTGCTATCAGAGATTATTTAAATAGTGGAGTAGCAGAAGTGGTCGACGAAAAAAGTAGACTGATGACACACTGCTACTACATGCCGCATCAGGCAGTGATAAGGGAAGATCTACAAACCACAAAGATAAGAATTGTGTTTGATGCATCTTCATCGTCGACAAAAGGGTTTTCTTTAAACGATAACCTCGAAACAGGACCGAATCTCAATTGTGATCTGGTGCATATGCTGATGAACTTCCGACACCATCACATAGCCATGACAGCTGATATAGAGAAAGCATTTCTGCAGATTTCAATACACGAAGAAGATAGAGACGCATTGCGTTTTCTTTGGTGGGACAGAATTCCAAGCGGTAGCGACGCAAAAGTCGTGACATGGAGAATGTCAAGAGTTACGTTTGGGACAGCTCCGAGTACTTTCTTACTTGCAGCAACTGTACGAAACCACCTAAGCAAGTTGGAAGATAGCTTTCCGGAAACGATTAAGCAGTTGAAGAACAACATTTACGTCGACGACGTGATACTGGGAGCCAACTCATCAGAAGAAGCCGAAAAACTTTATAAAGAGTCAAAAGACATTCTTCAAGAGGCGTCAATGACACTCAGAAAGTTCAAAACTAATGAGCCTGGATTACAGCGAACTATAAACATACAAGAGGAAAACACAGGCATGGAAACCTCAACCCAGATAAAGGTACTTGGCATCAGATGGAACTACGAGGAAGATAGATTGTTGTACCTCCCATCTTTTGACACAAAGGACATCGATACGAGCGGTCCAATTACTAAGAGGCAAATGCTACAGCTAACAGCAAGAATATACGATCCTCTGGGCGTCTTCACTCCATTCACAGTGACAGCTAAGCGACAAATACAAAACATGTGGAGGAAGGGAACATCTTGGGACGACCCACTACCAGAAGATGAAACGGCGTCGTGGAGGAACTGGATTCAAGAGCTACGATTAATACATGACTTCAGCATACCTAGATGGTTTGATATTAACCAAGGCAGCCAGCCTCTTCACACGGATCTTCATTTGTTTTCTGATGCAAGCCCGTACGCTTACGGAACAGCAGCCTACTTGATAAATACCTACGAAAACCAAAAACAGTCTGAGCTACTCATATCAAAAGGACGAATAGCTCCAATGAAAGAAATGTCTTTGCCAAGACTCGAGCTAATGGCTGCGACGTTATCTGCACGCCTCTCTGATTATATCAAAAGAGGATTTGTAAGAAAATTCAACGAAATGAGATATTGGACAGACTCGACCATTGTTCTCAGTTGGTTACGCGGAAAGAAAAAACGAGACAATTTTGTCAAAAACAGAGTGAAGGAGGTAAAGGAAAAAACGAAACTGTCAGAGTGGAATTATGTTGCAAGTGAAGAAAACCCAGCTGATTTGATGACTAGAGGTGTAAGCGCAGAGCGTCTGATAAACTCAGAGCTATGGTGGCATGGTCCAAAATGGTCAGTTCTGAAAAAGAAAAATACAGAACAAACAGAAGCAGAAGACGACACTGAGCATGGTGAAAGTTATGCGATTAACACATGCACCTCAAATACGGCAGTGATTGACGCGGAGAAGTATGGCACATACATACGCTTACTCAGAGTCACAGCTTGGGTTCTCAGGTATATCCGGAATATACGAAAAAAGAGACCGATCATCGGAGATCTGAGTTTTGAGGAACTGAAGAATGCTGAGACGACAATAATCAAGCTAGAACAACAACATATACGAGAAAACATAGTACAGAGCAAGAGCATTCCTACGAAGACAACAAGGATGTTTCTTCATGGTACGGAAGTCTTTGAAGACGATCAAGGTCTGATAAGACACAAAGGTCGGCTACTTCAAAGTGGATTATCATACAACGAAAGACATCCTATTGTGCTGCCAAAGTGGACGGCTGGTACAAAGCTGCTGGTACGCCATATCCATCAACTCACGCTGCACGGAGGAATAAGCGTCACATTATCACAGCTTCGAACTAAGCACTGGATAATACAAGGAAGACAGCTCGTGAAGAAGATAATTCATGGATGTCTAAAGTACCAACGATTTGACGCTAGACCACTACACCAAGAAACAGCACCACTTCCTGCTGACAGAGTCAACGAGCGACAACCATTTGAAGTGATCGGAGTGGATTTCGCGGGTCCGTTACTTATAAAGGACGCGATGAAAGGTACTACAACACAGTATGTTGCAATATTTGTATGTGCTACCACACGAGCTGTACATCTCGAAGTTGTGGACAACACGACAACAGAAGCATTCTTACATGCATTCCGAAGTTTTACTGCGAGACGAGGGCTATGTTGCATCATTTACAGTGACAACGCAAGGACGTTCAAGAAGGCCAACAGAGACATCAATCGTATGATAAAAGAACTACAGAAAGAAGTCTCCAAAAGAGCAAGCCAAGGGGATCAAATGAAATGGAAGTACATCGCAGAACAAGCGCCTTGGTGGGGAGGCTTTTATGAAAGGATGGTACGAAGCATGAAATCAACAATGAGGAAAGTTATTGGGAAAAGACTGTTATCAAGAGAAGAGATGCAAACACTAACAACTGAAGTTGAAGCTGCCCTTAATAACAGACCATTGACCTATGTATACAGCGAACCAGATGAACCTCTACCTATTGTGCCGGCTGATATAATAGGTGGAAAGCATAGGATCAAAGACAGTACAGAAAGTGAAAAAAAGATCAGCATAGAAGAAATGTGGAGAAATAAGCAAAAAATTACGAAAGATTGGTGGAAGAGATGGAACAAGGAATATCTGAAAGAACTGAGAGAGCAGTGTAACGCAAGAAAGCAAGAAATGACAGTGAACCAAGGAGATATCGTTTTGATCGGTGCACGTGCTCCTAGATCCTTCTGGAACCTGGCTAAGGTCATTGAAGTATATTCTGGAGTCGACGGGAAACCGCGCTCCTGTCTCTTAAGATCCAAAGGAAAACTCGTTCGGATACCTGTTCAACACCTATACACACTCGAAGGTTGCTTCCACTGATGAGAAGGAAACTTTTCGCGGCCGGAAGCTATTGAAACTCATGAGAGTGGACAAGACGAGAAAGAAGAAGACGGCGGGCTCCAAAGGCGCGCGCGCTAAGAAAAGCAATAAAGAAAAAAAAAAAAAGAAAAATCTTGATTTCGTTCGCATCGAACGCAGCTGTCTCGTCTCGTTTCTGCGACAGGGCTGTCAACAGTGCAGCTGCGTTTGAAGGCGAACACCCTGGCAACAGAGACCAATGCTGCTGGCTTCGAGGGTGGTCCATCGTGGTGTTTCCGCTTTATGCGGCGGAATAAGCTGGTCATGAGAGCTCGAGCGTCAATGTGCCAGAAGCTGCCTGACGACTTTCAGGCACAGCTTGACAACTTCAGCTCATTTGTAAGGGAGGAAATTGAGAAGAAGAATGTCGGCGCAAGCCACATTGTCAACATGAATGAAGTCCCGCTGGCTTTCAATATTCCGCTTGGGAGAAGCATAGCCGAGAAAGCTGAAAAAACTGTTTCGGTGAGGACAACAGGCCATGAGAAGTCTCACTTCACCGTTGTTCACGCTTGTTAAGAAATGATGGGTGTGTGGCTTGACTGTTGTTTTTCAGGTCGACCCGATGGATTCTTTCACGTGATGCCAGGAATGCTGGTGATGGACAATATACGGGCGCATATCACCGATTATCAAGAAAAAGATAAGTTCAAAGAACTGCATCCCAGTCATCATACCTGGCGGCATGACGAAGATGCTTCAGCCACTCGACATTTCTGTGAACCGCAGTTTTAAAGCGGTTCTGCAACGTTTGTGGGAGACCTGGATGTTGGAGGGGGAGCATAGCTTCACAAAAACAGGGTGCATGCGGCGCGCGGACTATGCAGAAGTGGCCAAATGGGTTAGTGAGGCATGGAACTCAATTTCTGAGAAAACCATTGTTTCAGGGTTTCAAAAGGCTGGGTTGATCCCGTTCACGGGTGATTGCGATGTTGAGTTGGATACTAGCGAGTCGGAAGACGACAGTGATGTGCCAGCCGAACTGCAACCTGAAGTAGCTGCATTGTTTGTCAACGACTCGGAGGACGATGACTTCGATGGCTTTGACTGAATGCCGTGATGTAAGCCATCATTTACACTGTTTATGCTATCAGAATAAAGTACTTGTGTAAAGTACTGTCTAGACATTGGAAGGCGCTTGCACGCGTGTCAGCGCTGCCTACCGCGGTACACGTGGAGAGGTGGCGACCGCTGCAAGCGCGTATTTTTGTCGCATTTCCTCGCGATCTGATCCTCAAGGAGTTTTTAAATCGCTTACCGAACGAACAAGTGCGTCTTATACACTGGTGTGACTTATATACGTTTTTTAATGAAAAACGGCCGTTTTGAGGGGGGTGCGACTTATACAAAGGTGCGTGCGACTTATAGCCCGGAAATTATGGTAAGGTGATAACGATAATGCAGGAATTAATCTTTATGTTCATAATTGATCTAAACACTTCAAACATTCAGTGCACATTTCCTATAACGTGGCTGCTATCCTCTCCTAGATTAATATTGCTGCCACCTTTTTGGTTTTACTTGGAGGGCAGGAAAACTTTGTAAACCTCTCATATAAAACCTTAAGGCAAGCAGAAAATGAGTGTTTACAATTTAACCTCTAATCAATACACGCATTACAATTTGTCCTTTAGTCCCCCTTCGCATGTTTCTCATTCTCAACAAATATAAACTTGGTGAATAATTGAGTTCTTCCTTTGAACACCATCAACCACAGATGCGCATTTTCAATCGGTTCTATATAGATGGACTAACAGCTTGGCTGCAAAATGCAGCCCAGCGCAACATTATTAAAGTGGTCTGGCAGAATGCTTAAGCAGCAATCTGTGGGCTGAGCTATAGCAGTTTCTTGACGCAATACAGCTATCGTGAGTTCACTTCCATTCGTTGATCGCTTGAATGTGCCCACATGTACCCCGGCATACTCTTTCGTTACCCAAAACAGTCCACGATGACTGCCACTGTGATCGAATTATCCACCAAGTCGCCAACTCTTATATCAAGTGCAACTGCTGACAATAGTTACATTTGCTTAAAAATAATTTTTTATGTGTGGAAACAAAGCTAACCCTAAACAGCATTGGCACTTGGAAGCAGTGAACATTTCATAATGTTCATGGCAGACATACATTGGAGCAGCCGCTTGTTGAAACCTACCCCTTAAAAGCATGTTTATACTCGAGAATAAATGTTTGTATACGTAACTGTACTTTCAGAGCTCAAAGAAATGGCACGGCAGTTAAGTAAATGGCACTGTTTGCTCTTCTTCTTCCTGGGGTTTTATGTGCTAAAACCAGTCCTAATTATGAGGCACGCCATAGAGGCTCCGAATTAATTTGGCCACCTGGGGTCCTTTAATGTGCACTACAACGCAAGCACACAGGCGTTTTTGCACTTTGCCTCCATCGAAATGTGATCGTTGCAGCCGGGATTCGATCCTGCGACCTCGTGCTCAGCAGCGAAAGCACTCTTTGTTCTCTTTGTAGAAAACGACTCTTCTCTGTCAAGAAAGTTGTGACTACAGAGCTGCTAGTTTCAGCTTCCATTGCTTGGTACAGTTTTTTCTGAAGAGCTGTGAAGCTGAGCTGGTTCTAGCGCCGCTGGAAAAGACAGCAAATTCTACAAATGAGGTCATTAAGTGGGTCAAATACAAAATAATTGAGCAAATAAAAAATTTCGGCAGGACATATTTTACAATGGATGTCAATATTAAAGCGTTTAGCATTGAAGCGATGTAGCGACACACCGTAGTAACACCACCGAAACGCGTCATGTATCATGCATTATGAAGCCTGACTCCTCACTCGTGCTGCTACAGTATAGACCACTAATAACGTAACTGCTTATAGTGCAGGACCGGATATAGTACGGTCTTTTCAGACTCCTGTTAATTTTCCTATAGCACTCCATGTATATGCATACCGCTTACAGTGCAGCCGCATGAGACGAAATACCGGTTATAAAGAGGCTTCCGCGGGAAAATCTCGCTGACAAGGGCGGTAGCGAGCACGCTTAACGAGGTGCACCCACCGGTAGGAGAGGAGATCAACGAGGGCGATGCGGAGGAGGAGCATGAGATGTGGAGCATGAGTCCAAGGGCGATAAAATCGTCGCTGCGTGCCGTATGTGCGAGTGAAAGTGCGCGGGGGACGTGCATGGCTTCACGGAGAGCGAACGCACAATGGAGATCAAACGCGACTTCTATCGCGCGAAAGGCCGTGGGGATATGGGAGGGAGGGGTGGGCGACACTGTGCTGTGGCACTAATGTGTATCTTGCAACTGGACGCTAGGGAATTGGCGACGCAATCTCCCACGCGAAAGGAGCAAAGCGGGAAGGCAGCACGGGAGAGAGGGAGGGGGATGGCGGCGGCTTCTCCTCTGCCAACAAATGTGTTCGCGCCTGTGCCGGCTGTTGGTGTTGTCGCGCGCACCGTATCTTAGCGATCTTCACACGGCTCTGACCTTTGTATGCGCTGTGCTTACGCCGCTCAGTTTCCGTTGAAGTGATAGGCCGCACGAACAAGCTTTGCTCGCTGCTACAGCGACGTTTCCCCGCGGCCGTGTTTTGACAGTGGTTGTCTGCGCTCATAGAGTCTATTCATGTTTGCTTGTGCGCGTTGACACCACGCTTGTTAATTCAGTTAGTAAGCGAATGTGTCAAGTTTATGCAGCCGATAAAACTACTGTCCCTACTCTTATAGCTCTCTACTAATTTGCTATTGCAATTGATGCTTCGCCTTTCCGGTGAAACTGAGACATTAAAAAAAAATTATCACTTTGTCTGCCTCTTGCGAAGATCGTAGGTACTTGGACATTAACGTTTCAACGTTCGTAAATTTAAACGGATGCAAAACCCCAGTTGCACGCTTCGATTCTCAGATACCCGTGGCTGCTTGGTCTACATATTTTGCATACGTGCAGGGCTTGAAAATCGTTGTTTTGGTTATAGTGCGGTAGCGCTTATAGTGCAGATATTCACGACTCCGGCGACTTACGTTATAAGCGGTCTACACTGTATTGACATGCTGTGCTATCTGGTGGCACTGCCATAGATTCCGTGTGTGGTGCTTACGAATATATTAGTGGTTGTTGCCAACAACGGAACGTTGCTTCCAGTCATCAACTTTTCTACTTCGACCCATATTCTTCCTCAAGGAATTTCACTAACCGAACTGTTACCTCTGGAAGAAAGTACTGTTTCTGCATTCGCTGCTGAAGACTGAGACCGTGACCCAACCTGTCATACCGGCGTCAACCAAGGCATTTCTGGACAAAATGATATCTCCCGACCTCTTACCTTCCCAAAGTGAAGCACTCCGTGGTGTCCTATTTTCTTACCTTGGCATTTTTGATGTTGAGAACAGTCCACTAGGCCGTACACATGTCGTGGCCCATTGCATGGGCACTGGAGATGCCAGCCCCCTTCACAAGCACCCTTACTGAGTGTCTCACTCTGAGTGCCAAGTAATCCAAAAGGAGGTAGAGAAAATGCTTGATAAAGATGTGATGGAGCCTTCCTCTAGCCCTTGGGCATCCCCTGTAGTGCTTGTGAAAAAGAAGGACAATAAATAGCTGGTCGTATTGCGTCGATTATTGCCATCTCAGTCGGGTAACGAAGAAGGATGTGTATCCTCTCCCACGAAATTAAGTGTATCCTCTCCCTCTCCACGTAACATTATGTTCGGAGAAGATTGTCTGAATATATATATATGATGCAGGTTTGGTTCCCCCAACACTGGAGAAGTTCTAGAGGATTTGTTCTTGTCAGTGAAGATTGGCCAATACCCAGCGACATGTACCCAGTGACCCAAGGTGGCCTCAGAGAAATTTGTCACCCACTCTTGCACATACCCGGTGATTCAAATTGTTGTCAAAGAGGTTCATTGAAGTTCGAGATATACCATTGTTGCCAGTTGGCATCCAAGAGTTTCACTGAACAGTGGCACATACCTAGTGACCCAAGTTGTTGCAATGGTTGGTTTGGAGCTCTGTTACCTCAGCACAGCAGCCCAATCTGCAACCCATTAGACCACGGACTTGGACCCAGTGGCCCAAGATGGCGGGAAAACAGTTAGAGACATAGCTAGTCAGCCCTCGAAAGCTCGTGAAGTACCCTAAGAATGCTAATCACATTAGAAGGTCCATCAGCCAAGCTGTGTTCTGTCAAACCTGAAATGACTCAAGACCTTGCGAAAGAAAAGAAAGATCATCATTAGCCTTTGTATTTATGCCTTTTTTTTCATTTCTTTATCATTTTGGAATAAATTGCACTTTTTTTTTTGTGCAGTGTCGAGGCCTTCGGTTTCTTCATCAACGGCCAAGGGTGACAACTTACGACAGGGACGCCGCCACCGCTGTCACTTCTGTGACTATGAGACCAACAGGCTGTGTCATCTGGAAGCACACGTCAGGATCCATACTGGAGAGCGTCCATTTAAGTGCCATTTGTGCCCTCAGAACTTCTCGCAAAAGCCATCCCTGACACTGCACCTGCGCATCCACTCGGGCGAGAAGCCATTTCAGTGTCCTTCGTGCCCTCAGACCTTTTCACGAAATTCTAGCATGAAGATTCACCTTCAAACCCACACAGGTGAGAAGCCATTTCAGTGCCCTTTATTCCCTCGGACCTTCTCGCTTAAGTGCAACATGATTCAACATGAGTGCAGTGCAGTTTGCAGTGCTATACAGTATGCTTCGCATTGCACTGAAAGAGAAATAGGTACCGTAATATTTAGTTTGCAATCCCTTTTTATTACAACCTTTTTTGGGGGCATTTCACATTAAGGCGAAAGCCTTATATGGCTCATGGGTTGAAAAATCTGATGTCTGGCATTATGGCACCAAAATTCATGATGTCACCATGTGTTGGTGGCACCAACAAAGGTCGTTAACTCTACCTTAACTAAGATAAAGTTAATTAAGGCACTCAAACCCAGGACCTTTGGTGGGAATCGAGCCCACTACCTTTGGTGTTACTTAAGGCAAAGATAATTAATGTGCAGTTAACTAAGATGGCGTTAATTAAGGCACTCGAACACATGACCTTTGGTGTAAATTAGGGAGAAGTTAATTAAGGCACTCAAACCCCTGACCTTTGTTGAGTGGAACCCTCGACCTTTAGTGTTAATTAGGGCAAGTTAATTAGGATATTGTTAAGGCACTCAAAGCCACAACTTTTAATGGCAGTTGAATCCATGACATTTGGTGTTAATTAGGGCGAAATTAAGATATAGTTAATTAAAGCACTTGAACCTACGACCTTTGGTGGAAGAAAACAAGTAATAAGAAGTAACAACGCATTTCAATGAGAATGTCAAGTAATTTAATTAATGTCTCGTGAGCGTGCAGGCTTTTGCCTTTATCCTCTTTAGCGTATGCTAAAGTGACTGTAAACTTTTTCCAATTATATGTAAGAAAGCAGCTGGTACTGCAATAAAGGCTTCTTTAATAACCTGTGTGTCTGAGAAAATTACAGCTTTTCAAATATATACAGTTTCTCAGATATTGCGCTGTATGTGAAACTCTTCCTGCTGAACTTTATACTAGTACATAGCAACTTCATTGTGATATACCGACTAATTGCAAAGCTCCTGAGGACACGGAATTGCCATTTCTGAAGTGTCCTGTTGCGATCATACTTAATTAAATAGTGAAGACACATCTACAGCAGTTGAATTTTGAAAGACACTGGCTGTAAATAAAAAATTAATCCTAAGAAAGGAAGGCTTGTTAAACTAGCACATTCAAGGCATCCCAAACAGAAATCTCTAGCCCCCTTGTGCAGGAGAAGAAAAAGATGCTGAGTGTGTTCAGTTAAGAAAGTTGGTGCATGTCCTCCGACCCCTTTTAGTTTCGTTGTGAAAAAGATCTTTTACTTATCAAGTCCCCAGGACCACGAAACCAATCTTAGTTTAGTGAAAAAAAATTGCGTCTTCGGCAGAAAAATTCAGAAGTCTCCACTAAGCTGGAACCAGTTTTTTGCTAATTGTGTGAAAATAAGATTCCGATGAGATCCCAAAAAAATAATTATTGTAGCTGTGGGTCTGAAAAATTTTGTTGACATACTATGAACAGCGTGCATTGACAAAATGTTATTATCTGGCAGTGTTAGCACTGTTACTGTACTTTGGCATGTATAAGCCGTAACAAAAATGCAAAAAGTTCAACACTAATGTCGGGGTGCGGGTTATATGCCTCAGGTCTGGCTAAAAGCTCATTGACAAATTGACATCAAATAATATGTATTGACAACCAAATGTGCTACGCTACAAAAAATTAAGCATGGCATACCTCAGAGCAGTAGTCTTGGTTTGCTGTTTTTTAATGCTTACATAAATGACCTTGTTTCTTTAGATGGGACCACTAATTGCATTGTAGTGAACGCCATCCGCCCGCCACTATGACTGGCGCGCGTTTAAATGGCTAGTTTGAGGAGCCACTTTGTGACACCATGTTATGCACCTGACAGGTAAGTCTGTTGGTGCACGTGCCCCCCTGTCTCGTGAGAGAATAAAATTTTAGTCTGTGTTTGAAACTCATCGTTTGTGGTATCATTGCTCATTGCCCGCGCTAGAAACCGACAGTGGTGATCCAGCATGAGCATGCACAGGGACACCGACGTGCCTACCGTGTCTGCAGTCCAATTGGGGCTGCCCCCTTTTTGGCCCACCGACCCCGAGCTCTGGTTCATTCAAGTCGAGGCACAATTCGCCGCCCGGATCATCACAGCCGACCTAATGCGCTACCATCACATCATGAATGGCTTGCCGCTATCTACAGCCAGCGAGGTCCGCGATTTGCTTCTCATCCCACCTGCGGAGAACGCCTACCAAACTTTGAAGGAGACACTCATTCGACATCTCGCACCATCCGAATCCAAATGGATACGGCACCTCCTGAACGACACAAACCTTGGCGACCGCACACCATCTCAACTACTGCGACACAGGCAGAGTCTTGTGGTAAGCCTTACAGGTCTCAACAGCACGCTGCTGCGCGAGATATTTCTTCAGCGTCTCTCCAACATGTGCGCATGGCGCTTGCTACGGTGACTGAAAAGGATCTTGGCAAGATGGCCGTCATCACTGACACCATCATGGCACTCGGCAACCCCCTCTGTCTCCGTTGCGAACGTGCAAGTGGAGAGTGCTACCGCCTCCTCTCCCAACAAATTCCTCGAGCTTCGTGAAGAGATCATGCACCTCGTCGACACAGTGGCAGCTTTGCAAGCAAGCACCTTTGAAGCAGTGCCCTTTGAAGCAGCGCACTCCATCGCCACAGCATCCACGACTGCATTGGTACTGGTACCACAGGAAACATGGCGACGCTGTAGGCAAATGCGTTGCGCCCTGTGACTATCCGGGAAAGGTCAGAGGCCAGCATTGAGGGCGACCAATGCTGCAATATTGACGGAAAGTCGCCCATCAGTGTTCTTCATTACCGAACGTGGTTGTGGTGTCCGTTTCCTTGTGGACACAGGCTTGCCCTACGTCTCCAGCTGACCATATGACCGTAAGCGCCCCAGCTCATCTCCGTTACGAGCAGTCAACAACACAACTATCGCTACTTACAGTCATCGCTTGCTGTCTCTCAACCTAGACCTAAAAAGAACACTTTGTTGGATTTTTAGACTGGCCGATGTCAAATTGGCAATCCTCCGGGCCGATTTCCTCCGTCACTGTGGTCTTTTGCTGGATGTGCGCAACCGACGCCTATATGATCCTGTGTCGCAAGCAACAGTTCAAGGCAAGCCCTCAAGACACCCTCCGTTAAGCCCCTACCTTGGTCGAACCAGCCGGAACATCTTGCTTTGTGGCTTATGAGCTAAGCAAAGGCAACACTGCGGCTCAGCATAATGTGCTCCATCATATAACTACGACTGGTCCTCCTGTCCATGCCAGACTGCATCGCATGTCCCCTGAGAGGCTCCGTTTGGCTTGCCAAATGTTCAATCATATGCTTGAGTTTGGTATCATCCGGCCCTCGTCAAGCCCTTGGGCGCCTCCGCTTCACATGGTACCAAAACTGGCATCAGATGACTGGCGACCATGTGGAGATTACCGGGTACTCAATCAAGCAACTGTACCGGACCACTACCCTGTGCCACATGCACTGTTCTATAATATTGTTACGGGAAGGAAGAAGCGTACTGGTATTTACAGATGGGTTTTAATGGCTGCGCAGAGAAGCGAAAACCCAGAATCTTCTTTGTCGTCTCCCAGGGCACCAACCATGTCCTCTTCTTTCCACATTACGCACTGTGACATTACCCCCATCGGAAGAAGCACCTTACTGGTGCGACTCACTGGTTCCAGAAAGGAACGGTTTGAGGCGGCTGACGTGGATGACGTCAGATAGAGGTGAAGGCACGGTAGCATCCAGTGGAGACACTTCATATGTGACAGGCGTCACCTGGCGGAAGATGCGATAAGAGCTGTAGTATCGCGAAAGGAGTTTCTCCGAAAGACCGACACGTTGAGATGGAGACCAAACTAGCACAAGAGCACCTGGTTCGTATTCGACGTCGCGGTGGCGCTGATCGTAACGGCACTTATGACGTGTCTGTGAAGCAGAAAGACGAAGACGGGCAATCTGGCGTGCCTGGGTCGCTGTGGTTATGAGATCACGAGCGTACTCTGTCGGCGAGTCGAGTGTGGTCGAAAGAAGAGTCTCGAAAGGCAAGGTCGGTTCACGGCCATATAGAAGGTAGAAGGGCGAATAACCAGCTGTGTCATGGCGCGAGGAATTGTATGCAAACGTGACAAATGGTAAAGCAGTGTCCCAGTCGCGATGATCGGAAGAAACATACATTGCGAGCATGTCAGTTATTGTCCGGTTCAGGCGTTCAGTAAGACCGTTAGTTTGAGGATGGTAGGCTGTAGTAAGCTTGTGTTTAGTAGCACAGGATCGAAGTAAGTTGTCAATGACTTTGGCAAGAAAGTATCGCCTGTGATCGATGAGAAGTTGACGAGGTGCGCCGTGGTGTAAGATAACGTCGTGACGCAAGAAGTCAGCGACGTCTGTAGCGCAACTGGTTGGAAGGGCTCTTGTAATGGCATAGCGGGTGGTATAGTCCGTAGCGACGGCAATCCACTTATTTCCGTCGTTTGTTATAGGGAACGGTCCGAGAAGATCAACGCCAACGCGAAAAAAAGGGTCGGTCGGTATATCCAGAGGCTGCAGCAGACCAGCGGGATGTACAGCTGGTCGTTTTCGGCGTTGACACGACTCACACGCGGCGACATAGCGACAGACAGAGCGGTTGAGACGGGGCCAGAAAAATTGTCGCCGGATTCGGTCATAGGTCCGAGAGACGCCAAGGTGTCCAGCAGTGGGAACGTCGTGCAGTTGCTGGAGTACAGTCTGCTGAATATGAGACGGAATGACGATTAGCAGCTCGGGCCCGTCTGGGTGCATGTTGCGGTGATACAGGGTGTCATTTTGTAGTACGAACATGTGAAGGGATGGGTCCGACGGGCCAGAGAGCAGGCGTTCGATAAACTGTCGTAGCGAGTCATCGCGTCGTTGTTCAGCCCCAATGTCTTTCAAGGCAGAAAGCAAGAGAACGCAGATCGGTGCGGCATCCACTAAATCGTTCAGTGCATCGACGGCGTGACGATACAGGCAGTCGGCGTCCTGATGTAAACGACCCGACTTATAGACTACAGTGTATGTGTATTCCTGAAGGTGTAGGGCCCAGCGACCGAGGCGTCCAGTGGGATCCTTGAGGGAAGAAAGCCAACAAAGGGCGTGGTGATCGGTTGTAACCGTAAATGGTTGACCATATATGTAAGGTCGAAACTTGCCCACAGCCCAAACGAGGGAGAGACATTCCCGCTCAGTAATCGAATAATTGCGCTCAGACGGGAAGAGGAGGCGGCTGGCGTAGGCGATAACGTGGTTGTGCCCACGTTGGCGTTGGGCTAAAATTGGGCCGATGCCGTATCCACTGGCGTCAGTGTGAATTTCTGTCTGAGCGGAGGCGTCAAAATGGGCGAGAACAGGAGGTGCGGTGAGTAGCGTGATGAGGCGCGAGAAAGAAGTCGCTTGTTCAGAGCCCCAGCAGAAAGGAACGTTTTTCTTGAGGAGGTTAGTCAGGGGACGAGGAACATGCACGAAATTTTGCACAAACTGGCGGCAGTAAGAGCAAAGACCGATAAAGCTGCGAACATCTTTGGCAGAGGTCGGTACAGGGAAATTCTGCACTGCACGAACTTTAGCGGGATCGGGGCGAATGCCTGACGAATCGACAAGATGTCCGAGCATGGTTATTTGGCGGTGACCGAAGTGGCACTTGGACGAGTTGAGCTGCAGGCCAGCGGCGCGAAAAACAGAAAGCACAGATGAAAGTCATTCAAGATGGGTCGCAAAAGTTGAAGAGAATACGATGACGTCATCCAAGTAACACAAGCAGATGGACCATTTCAATCCACGCAAGAGCATGTCCATCATACGTTCGAAGGTCGCCGGGGCATTGCACAAGCCGAAAGGCATCACCCTAAACTGACAGAGGCCATCAGGTGTAACGAATGCGGTCTTCTCACGGTCCATTTCATCCACGGCAATTTGCCAATATCCGGAGCGAAGGTCTATTGATTAAAAATAAGTGGCACCGTGAAGACAGTCCAGAGCATCGTCGATCCGTGGAAGCGGGTAGACATCTTTCTTGGTGATCTGGTTTAGATGACGATAGTCCACGCAGAATCGCCAGCTGTTGTCCTTCTTTTTGACGAGCACAACAGGGGAAGCCCACGGACTGGGAGAGTGTTCAATAATCCCTTTGGCAAGCATTTTGTCAACTTCGCTCTGGATAACTTGTCGCTCAGAGGATGACACCCGGTATGGGCGTCGGCGAACAGGTGCCGCATCGCTGGTATTTATACGATGCTTCACAACCGTAGTTTGACCCAAAGAGCGATCGCTCAGTTCGAAAATGTCGGCGAAGGACTCGAGGAGGTCATGGAGCTCTGCGGCGGATTGGGGGTCGAGGTCCGGCACAATCATTTTTGCAATGTCGTCGGCTGGGGCAGATGCAGAAGGCGCAGAACGAGCACTGGTCGAAGATGTCGCAACAGATAGAGCTGAAATATAGCACTCACGGGACGGTGACAACGTGGCAAGCGACATCCCTCGAGGAAGTACCTGAGGGCACTGGCTGAAATTGAGGATGGGAAGACAGGTCTGATTGGCCGCTGCAGAAATGACGGTGTGTGGGAAGGAGACGTTGTGGGAAAGCAGGACTGAAGTCGCGGGAGTGAGGACATAGTCTCCATCAGGAACAGGTGGAGAGGCGAAAACGGTGATGCAGGTTGCTGCTTGGGGAAGGAGACGAATAAAATCCGCAGAACAAATCTGAGTTGGGGCTTGAGCAGGAAGGTCAATGGAAAGGGGTAGGTCAAGTTGGACCACACCTGCTGAACAGTCAATCAGAGCAGAATGGGCGGTCAAAAAGTCGAGGCCGAGGATCACATCGTGGGGGCAGTGTTTGAGCACACTAAACAAAACGGACGTGTGGTGGCCGACGACACTGACACGTGCAGCACACATTCCGAGCACAGCCGGAGTTCCGCCGTCGGCGACCTGTAGCAGTCGAGTCGGAGCAGGAGTAAGGACTTTCTTCAGGTGCGTTCGAAGGTCAGCACTCATGATGGAAACTTGCGCTCCAGTGTCGATGAGTGCTGTAACAGGCAAACCATCCACATCCACATCCAAAAGGTTCCGATCAGTAGGCAAGGGTCAACAGAGGAATTTCAGGCCGTGATGCTAGAGCAGCATCACCTCCCGGAGCTGCCCCAGTCAGTTTCCCGTCGGAGAGCGGCGACGGTAAGCAGGGGACGGGGAACGACTCAGCTGGGGTGAACGGGAGCGGCTACTGTGCGGTGATGATGAGCGGTTAGTCGCAGTGACTCGAGCATTGTCAGGTGCTTCTTCGAACTCGGTGGGGGGCGCAGGCGGGCGAGGATTCAGTGGGGAGCGGCGGTAGGCGGGAAAGCTTGGTCGAGAGAGGGCCGGCCAGGAACTTCGGCAGTGGCGAGAGATGTGGCGCACACATCCACAATAGAAGCAGATGGGTCGATCATCGTGTGTGCGCCATTCGGCCGGGTTGCGATAGCTCAGGTAAGGACCGCACTGGTTCCGGTGAACAGGGGCAAAAGCAGCAGACGAAGCGAAGTCACGACGGTTGGCGGAGCAGATGGATTGCAGACCCACATTGGAAAGTTCTTGGCGAACCACCGATTGAATAAGGGACACGAGCGGCCGGGAATCGTCAAAGCACTGCGTCACTTGTTTGGCAGGAGACGCTGCTTCAATTTCTTGCCGGACTATATATACGACGTTCTCGGAGGGAGTGGGCTCATGCGGAAGACAAAGGTCTTCACACGTCGATGAAGCAGCGGTGTTGGGTAGATGCGTGAACTGCTGAACTATGCGGCGGCTTTTTGCTTCTTCAAAGCGGCGGCATTCGTTAATGATCTCGTTGACTGTTGTGATGTTCTTATACACGAGAAGGTTAAACGCGTCGTCCGCTATGCCTTTTAAAATGTGACTGGCCTTGTCTGCCTCTGTCATGTTCGTATCCACCTTGCGGCAAAGAGCCAAGACGTCCTGGATGTACGCCACGTAAGATTCAGTGGACGTTTGTGCACGGGTCCCAAGGTCCTTCTGAGCAGCACGTTGGCGGCCGATGGGCTTGCCGAACAAATCACGAAGCTTCTGTTTGCATTGCTCCCAACTGGTAATCTCTTCTTCATGTGTCTCAAACCAGACTCGTGCCGTTTTTTTGAGGTAGTATATTACGTTGGCCAGCATAAGCGTGTTATCCCGCCTGTTGTTGGTGCAGACCCGTTCGTAATTTGCCAACCAGTCATCGACGTCAACGTTGTCAATCCCAGAAAACATGCCAGGGTCGCGGGGCTGGGTTAGGATGACCGTCGGTGGCGTCGACGGGGCCGCGGTTGAAGACTCCCCTTCGGATGACATGGCGGCCAGGTTATGTCCGCTGCGGAGCTCCGTCTTGCGCAAGTGATTACCCCGCACGTCCACCAATAATGTTACGGGAAGGAAGAAGCGTCCTGGTATTTACAGATGGGTTTTAATGGCTGCGCAGAGAAGCGAAAACCCAGAATCTTCTTTGTCGTCTCCCAGGGCACCAACCATGTCCTCTTCTTTCCACATTACGCACTGTGACAATATTTTCCAAGATGGGCCTCATGAAGGCATACCATCAGATACCAATGGCACCAGAGGACATCACAAAGACTGCGATAGCAACACCTTTCGGCCTATTAGAAGTTCTTCGAATGCCATTTGGACTTCGCTACTCTGGACAGAAGTTTCAGCGGTTTATGGGTGGTGTCTTATACGGTCTAGATTTTTCCCACATTTACCTGGACGATCTTCTTATCGCTAGCGCCCCTCCATCTGAACACGAGGAACACCTGCAAACCGTTTTTCGATGTCATGACATCATCTTCAATGCAACAAAATGCCAGCTGGGTGTGCCCAAGCTGACCATCATGGGCCATACTACACAGTCCAGTCACATTAATGTGACCACCACGTACTTTCGACATCCACAATAAATAACAAATCACAGGAGGCAGGTGGCAGCACAGTGCAGTTGAGCATATATAAAGGGTGTGTGAAGGCTCGTTGGTGTAATACAGAAACAGAGCGATTTATCCGACGTCCAAAAGGGCATGATCATTGGCTTTCAGGCGGTGAAAGCATTTCCAAAACGGCTAAGTTTGTGAACTGTTCGCTTTCCACTTGTGGGGAAATACCTCGGTCCCGCAGTCCACGGCAGCAGCTCCAGCCTCGGCCGGCCGTGCCGCAGGGCACCCAGCCGCACCTCGCACGTTCCTCGCAACACTGCTCAGGCATCTGTCCTCTTCTTTGTCCCTGGGTGGCTCCTATCCACTATTCACGTCAGTGTTGCCATCAACGCCCTCGCAGAGAGAGGGTCAGTGTTCCACACTACCCCTCCCTCTGCGAGGGCGTTGACTGCACTGGCCCACGGTGGTCGAACCCGGCGGCATGGACGAGAGATGCCGGGTCGCCATGGGCGACGACGCTACGCACTCATTGAGCACGACCACAATCACCACGAAAAACACAATAACAAAAGACACACACACCGCTGCTCTGCGTTGCAAAATCACTCGCTCACTCTGCCAAGTCGTCACAGCGAGTGCACCACGAGGCACAAAACGAGAAGCAACAAGTCGGCGGTGGGTAGTGTAGTTAGTCGTCGGCACAATGGGTGCAAGCATTTGCTAGTGCCATTCCTTCCTCCATGGCCAGCACTTTTCCCAGCTGCGCTGCGAAGGTGTTGATGGCACAGGCCCACAGTGGCGGGCAGCGACGGCATGACACTCCCACCGGCGGGCGAACCTTGGAGACTGATGCACCGAACGAGGATCGGCGGAGCCGTCAATGTCCGAGTCACCGAGGCCTTCCAGGAACCCGCTGGCCCTAAAGCTGACTGGCTTCCATGACGGACACCTCACGAAGATTGAGCAGAACCAGGTGGTGCTGCTGCCTCGGAGTTGAGATCTAGGAACTAAAGGCCTTAAACCTTGTTGAGGTCTTGCAGAAACCGAAAGGCCTTAAAATGTCCCCTGGCGCACACCTGGTCTGGTTTTCTTATCCGACCTTGTTCTGACAAGTGCATGCAGCAGGTTGCCAGAGGGAGCCGCCGCCCGCTCCATGCCTTGCCACCAGAGACCCACCGCACCACCACCGCAGCAGAGAACCAGAGAACCATGCACCGAGGCACGGAGCCACTCTTAACATGGCATTGGTACGATTGCACTCATGATGTCTCCTGTGCTGGCAATGCCCTTCTCGAACGGCGGCACCGGGAGCTGCAGCAGCACGTAGAAAACCACGCCACCACCAGGACCCACGCCAGGCTCGATGACAGCGATGGAGGAGGAACCGGCGGAATCGCACGTCATCGAACACTAGAGGTGCAGCTCGCACCGCGGACATGGTCACGCGCCATGGCCGGGTTGAAGTCGCTACTAGCCGTGGAACGGGTACCTCCAGCCTTCCCCACTACCATGGTTCATCCCGGAACGCAGCCGGGCCGCACGTTACGGGCGCCAATATGGGAAAACGCTTCGGTCCCGCAGTCCACGGTAGCAGCTCCAGCCTCGACTGGCTGCACCCCAGGGGGCCCAGACGCAGCTCGCGCGTTCCTCACATCACTGCTCGCGCGTCCGTCCTCTTCTTTGTCCACGGTTGGCTCCTATCCATTCTTCACATCAGCGTTCCCACACGCTGTGGTAAAAGTATACCGTGCATGGCAAAATGGGGCTGTCCAAAATCAGTGACGTGGCAAATGTGGTGCACCACGGGCCATAGATGACAGAGGTCAATGATGGCTGCAGAGATGCGTTCAGGTGAATAGACGTGCTACCGTTGAGCAACTGACCACCCAGATAAACCAAGGGGCTGCTAACAGTGTCTCCCAAACTACAGTTCAGCGAACGTTGCTGCGTCTGGGCCTCCGCAGCAGATGCCTGGTTCATGCACCTATGCTGACTGCTGTTCATCGGCGATGAAGGCTGGAATTTGCACGCCAGTGCCGCAACTGGACGTCCACTGAGTGGCGACAGGTGGCGTTTTCCGATGAATCACGTTTTATGCTCCATCGAACAGATGGACGTTGGCGTATACGGCGCGAAACCTCTGAAAGCAAACACCCTGCAGCCATTGCCGGAAGAGTCCAGGCTGGACCTCAACCGCGTTATCTAGCACAGCGGGCCACGGCAGTGGAGTCGGCATGGCTCAACATCCCAGTGAACACCTTCAGGAAACTAATTGACTCTCTTCCTGCACGTCTCGCAGCAGTCCGCTCTGCGAAAGGTGGTAATTCTGGCTTTTGAGAGGTGGCCACAATTATGTGGCTGGACTGTATATTGAGTGCCGGAATTCGCTCCCATCCGGAAAAGGTCAAAGCTGCGCGAGAATTCCCGAAGCCTAACACTAAGCTACAGCTCCATGAGTTCCTTGGACTGGTGCACTTCTATCACCATTTTGTACCTTAGTGCGCAGCTATCTTGCACCCTCTACACAGACTACTAGCTACTGCGGAGAGCACAGCAGGGACCCTCACTTGGACTGACAAAGCGTGCAATGCTTTCTATCGAGTCAAGGAGGCTTTGGCAAACGCTGCTTTGTTCGTGTATCCACAGCCAAGCATACTGCAGTGCATCATGGTCAATGGCTCGACGCAGCCATCGGCGCAGTGCTACAGCAGCTGAGAAACGGAGTCTGCCGCCTGACATCTTAATTCTCGAGAAAGCTTATCCCTTCAGAAGAGTGCTACAGTACTTTCAGCCAAGAGTTGCTTGCCATCTATGCCGCCATCCGGCATTATCGTCACTATCTGGAAGGCATGTATTTTTTTGTGCTTACAGACCACAAACCTCTGACATACACCCTGAGTCTCCCGACATCAGACAGAGGAACACACATTGCCCTTGAGCTAAGTCAGATGTCTTACATATCCGAGTTCACCACAGACATCTGACATGTGAGCGGCGTCAACAATGTGGTCGCAGACACCCTGTCACGCAGTCCTGTCAATGCCCTTAGCCTTTCCGAGGGAACTGATTTGACTCAGCTGGTGGCAGCTCAGCAAGGAGATCAAGAACTCAGTCAGTTGCTAACAACAGGAACCGCACTGAAGTTGCAATGGCTACCTGTGTCCGGCTGGAAAGACCGAGTGTGCTGCGACTTATCAACGGACAACCCTCGTCCTTTCGTTCCTTCTGGCCCTCGTCGTACCGGCTTCCAGTCGCTGCACAAGCTGGCACATCCAGGTGTTCGGGCCACACAAAAGCTAGTGACAGCAAGGTACATCTGGCCATGTATAAATCGAAACGTCCGGCAGTGGACACGAGAGTCCACTGCCGCCTGCCAGCGCTCCAAAGTCCAGCGCCACACCGTGATGCCATAGGCAGAGTTCCCAGCACCGGATGCACGATTTGAGCATGTGCACTTGAACATTGTCAAACTGCTACCACTTTGTAATAGTCAGTCATACTTACTCACTTGCATGGACAGATTTGCACGCTAGGGTAATAAAGCTGGGCCTATTGTACACATCACCACTGACACAATCGCCCATGCTTTTCTGTACCACTGGATGGCTTGCTTTTGCGCACCATCCACAGTTACGACTGACTGCGGCAGACAGTTCGAATCTGCTGTTTTCTCCAGCATAACACGGCTGATCGGCACCTCTCACATAAGAACTACTACCTACCATCCTGAGAGCAACGGCATGGCGTAACGTTTCCACCGCCAGTTGAAAGCTGCTCTTGTGGCAATGGAAGGGCACAGTTGGACCGAAGCACTACCACTCGTCCTTCTTGGCATCCACACAACGCTGAAAGCTGACATTGGCTGCAGCGCCGTCAAGCTGGTGTATGAAACAACACTGCGATTGCCTGGCAAATTTTTTAGGTGAAAGCCCTGTTGCTACTGGCAACTACGCCAGCTGGTTGCAAGACTGGGCAAGCTTTGTGCCAAACCTTCGCGTGAGCTAGCGTCGCGACCCGTCCACATGCACTTGAAACTATGGTCCTGCTCCCATGCGTTTGTACGGCATGATGCAGCGCAGTGACCTCTTCAACCACCTTACGACGGCCCGTTCAAGGTCCTCCACCACACAAACAAGCAATTTACTGTGGACATTCATGGTCGACGTGAGGTCTCTACTAACCGCATGAAACCGGCTCATATGGATAACTCTGAAGGTCCCGTGGCTGTCGCGACTCTTGTCAGAGCAATGAAAGAAGTAACTGTGACTTCCTCGCGAACAACAGTGCAGCGCACACGCAGTGCGACGCGAACCACTGCTCCGATTTGACTAGACCTGTAATGTTCGGCAACTCACTGGGGAGGGAGTGATGTAGTGAATACCATCTACGCTCCGCTATAATGGATGGATGGAAACAACTGTATTGAAAATCAGGCGAAGTTCTCCCATGATGGGACTTGAAGGCCTTGCCTCGTCGCCGCCTACCCGCGTGCCGCTGTAACTCGCGTGTATTTAAATGGCTAATTTATAGCGTCACTCTGTGACGCCATGCTGTGCACCTGATAGGCAAGTCTGTTGGCGCACATGCCCCCCTGTCTCGTGAGAGAATAAAAGTCTATGTTTGGCACTCATCACTCACGATCTCATTGCTCTTTGCCCGCATTAGCAACCTACATCTGTGACGACGACACTAGCACATTTTTTACAGGAAGTAATGAAAACGACCTTGTCAAAACCGCCAGCAGAGGTCCAAGTGCGCTCTTTGCTCCATGTTGCTAAGATTCGAGTTGCCTGCTTTTGGCTGCGCCCAGTCAATTGCCATTTGCGCCAACTTTTGTTTTGTTTTGTAGAAGTTCTTCCACTTTTGTTTTCTTTGTGCAGCATCAAGGCCTTCTGTTTCTCCATCAACGGCCAAGGGTGACAACTTACGACAGGGACGCCGCCACCGCTGTCACTTCTGTGACTATGAGACCAACAGGCTGTGTCATCTGGAAACACACATCAGGATTCATACTGGCGAGCGTCCATTTAAGTGCCATTTGTGCCCTCAGAGCTTCTCACAAAAGCCGTCCCTGACAATGCACCTGCGCATCCACACAGGCGAGAAGCCATTTCACTGTCCTTCATGCCCTCGGAGCTTCTCCCATAAGTCCAGCATGAAGATTCATCTTCTCACCCACACAAGTGAGAAGCCATTTCGGTGCCCTAAATGCCCTCGCACCTTCTCACGTAAGTGCAACATGAGGCAACATGAGTGCAACATGCACAGGTCACACTTTGCTTTGCGGTGAAATAAAAATAGGTATCATGAAATTCAATTGGCAGTTCCTTGAAATTACAACCTTTTTTTGGGGGGGCATTCGACATAATTTCCAGTTGTATGCAAGAAAGCGGCTGGTACTGCAAATAAAGTTTACGTTTATCAATCTGTGTGGCTTAGAAAATTACAGCTTTTCATATTGGGGGCGAGGACATGTCGTGGCGCCGCCACGCGGAGTCATCCATGTGACGTGTTAAGTTGGATTGCTCCATCAGCCCTCTCCTGCTCTGCCGGCAGTCGCTTTTGCATCGTCTTTTATTATTATTATTACTATTATTGTATTTCACTTCGACAAAATCAGTGAAATACTGCTATGGCTTCGTCACTGACAGTATGTTATGTTAAATAACTGTTCCGAAAAAATTAACTTCCTTTTAAAGCCTTAGACCGATTGGCGGCGGCGTCTGCTATGGCCACCAATATGGAAACCACAGAGGCTGAGTCCGTTGCTTTTGTAAAAGAGACTATTGTGTTGAATTCAAACTAAATATCAAATGGGCTTTAGGGTGTGCTTGTGGTAAAGAAGCATATTTTTGTTGCAAGAAAGGCATACAACATGTTCACTGTGTAATTTCATTCATTGTAGGTTTGCATCTACAAACGGGCCACGGTTGACACAACAAATAAATGGCATTCACAAATTTATATTCCTGTTTAGCACCCGTACCCCCGTGGAGCACTACTCAAGTGATTTCTCTGTTTTGTGGGAAGCAACCCAACATGCTTTGAGGTGCATACAGCGCGACCTTTTTCACATGATTTGAGGCATACACACGAGAGCCATATGCACGTGCGCGCGTCATTCATAGAGTTATGCTTTGTTATTTTTCTCAGAGGGGTTCCCTTTGTGACATTGTAACTAGATAAAATTTTACATTTTTGCCAATATGATGACGAGCACACCTCTGCAGCACAATTTTAATATTTATTTGTTGTTTCTTATTGCATGAATCTTATGCGGTTGCGACATGGTGCATTATCGATTGCGATTGAGCCAAATCGGCATTGAATTTTTCGACGATTGACTCCCACCTGCAGCTTTCACAAAGGGGCCAATCGCGATCAAAAAAGTCGGTCCCGATAGGGCTCGTTCACGATTGAAAATGCACCATATGACACCACGACTCTGGGCATAAGGCAGCGCTCTTTTCCACCTTGCCGTGAAAAAAAACAAATGTTATGCTGGCGGTTTGCGGCCAACAAACAGTGCCCAGCGAGTGAAACGCAATACTAGAAGGGCTTGGTTGCCAGCACTTCTTGCATTATCGGTGGGCACTGGGGACACCGAGATGATGTATTTCTGTATCGCATGAAAACGAGTCTTTGTGATGCACGTTTGGCCCATCGTCAATCACATAGTGCTCACCAGTGGCGTAAAAAGCACTGGCCCCCATGTGGTGCAAGTATTGTGTATCACTTGCTGAACACTGTACATGAGCGATCGTCTAACGCCGTCTGCTACTCACCGAACATTTGTGCTCCGAGTCCGTACACAAAGTCTTCCTCATAGAATTGCTTGCTGCAAACACGTGTGTATGAGTTCGCTCTCTTACCCATTCGAAGATATATCAGCTGTGCATCGCGCAGTTTCTTTTCTTTGGGGTAAAAATGAAAGCTCACACCCTGTAGTAGCGCACTGAGGCACGGAGCAGTAAAGTACCATGCCGCCGATAACTTTGAGCGCACTTTCCCAGCTTGTGTATAGTCTCTAGATGTCCGTGCACTTGAAGTGAGTGCAAAACAATGCTGTTACAAGAGAAAAACACTAGGAAATCGTGGTTAGAAAACACCTCCAACCATCCACTTCCCTTCGTCGGAGCAAGGTGGGAGTGATCCAACTTTGCATGTCAAAACGATTGCAGCACCCGCCTCTCCAGTGGTGGGCCTCGCACCCAATATGCACTGCTTCTTGGACATTGCACTGTCTATAAAACTTTCCCTGCCGAACATTGTAGCACTTAGCGACTTATTGTGATTTACCAACTAGTTGCAAAGCTCCTGAGGACAAGAAATTCCCCTTTCTGAGAGTGTACAATTGCCATAAGACAGGCGGAATAATGAAGACATATATCTATAGCGACTGAATTTTAATAAACACAGGCTGTAAATGCAAAATGAATTCTTTGGAACATGGGTTCTCAAAGTGGGTTCCGCGGAACCTACGGGTTCCGCAGGCCCCTGCTCGGGGTTCCGCGAGCCACAGATAAATTTTCCCTGGTCCCGCTCCCGACAAGTGTCTAAAACGGCGAACACGAGGTGCGCTTGATCCAAAGAACGTCCATTACCCATGCCCGAGTGTCAAAAAGCACATCACAGTGCGTAACAGCAACGCGCGAACTGCGCAATAAATACGCAAGCAGCTTGTAGCCACCCAACCTCTGAGAACGGGCAGCGCGCCTAAGCTTTCGCACTTGAATCTCGGAGGCCGTAACTTACCACCATGCGCCTTTCTCCTATTTGTAGATAGGGTAGGTGCCGATAGCGTGCGCGTTGAAGGAAAAAAAAAAAAAAAAAAAAAAACGCGGAGCACCGCAAATGCGCGCCGCAGAAGAGCAAGAACGGCGTAGCGTCCAACCGAAACGAAGCGGCGCAGTCCGCATCGCCGTGGTCCTCAGCGGCAATCGTACGCGGCACGTGACTGACAGCAACGCCGAAGCGCTTCGTGCCTAATTGTGCCTTTAAAGCCTTTATTCTTGCGTTTATCGCCGCGCGTAACACCGCGTTGGCGGATAGCCGCGTGCCTCCGTAAGTGCGTAGTCGCTATCGCTGATCGCGTCGATAACCACCGCAGTTTCGTCCGCAGCGGTTGCGGCAAATAGTAGTTTCGTTTTCACTCGATGCGCGCGTCGGCTGCGTGCCTTCACAACTGCGTAGTCGCCTCCCGTGGCAGCGTCGATAGCGACCGCAGTTTCGTCCGCACTTCTTGCAGCGAAAGGTAGTTTCGTTTTGACTCGGTGCGTGCGTCAGCCGCCTGCCTTCTGAACCGCAAGGTCGCCGTCCATGATCGCGTCGATAGCGGCTGCGGTTTCGTCGACAGCGGTTGCGGCAAGCAGTAGTTTCGCTTTTACTCAGTGCAAAGCTGTCAAAGATAAAAAGCACCGGCTACATCGCGATGGACGGACAATTTGTTGGCGAGCAGCTGAGGGGCGAAAAAATAATCGGGATGTGCGCCCGTTGGTGCAAAGCGCGTCTCAGATGAAAACGCGCGCCGCGAAGGATGTCGCGAGGCCTTCTGCTAGCGCTAATCAGTCATGAGATGAAGAGAATTTCAGCTTCCGCACTGGTCTTGTGCTAAATAGAAACAAGATTTGACTATTCATTGAGTAAATAAAAGCGTGTTGACGTAGTGCAGCATTTGTTTGTTTTCTTGATACCCTCGATAATTCGGTTAAATGGGGGGGGGGGGTTCCTTGGCACTTTATGGAGCTTAGCAGGGTTCCCTGGGATGAACGTACCTGAGAACCCCTGCTTTGGAAGAAAGAATCGTTAAGCTACCACATCCAAGGCACCCCAAACAGAAATCTTCAGTAATAGAAGAAAAAGATGCACAAGAAGTCTTTTGGTTAAGTGTGATGGTGCTTGGGCTGTGTTTATGCCACAAGCTTATCATTCAAGACAATGGTGTTTTCTGAACACTGAACAAAACTCAATTTTGCTCAATGGATACTGACTGATGTACACATAGGCGATAGTGATGCAACACATAATGTATACTCCAGCTTGTTCAGCCACCTTAGAGGATACGTCAGCTATAGAGACAACAGTCAGGATACTGTAAAATTATCATCATCATCATCAGCCTATCTTTATGTCTACTGTTGGACGAAGGCCTCTCCCAGCGATCTCCAATTATCCTTGTTGTGCGCAAGCTAACTCTACAAATTTCCTAAATTCATCAGCCCAACTAATTTTATGCCATCCTCGACTGCGCTTTCCTTCCATTGGCACTGATTCTGCAACTCTAATGCAGCACTGGTTATCTGGCCTACGTATTATACTTGGCCTACCCGGGCTCATTTGTTCCTCTCAATATCAACTAGAACATCAGTTACGCCTGTTTGATTTCTGATCCACATCACTCTCCACCGGTCTCTTAATGCTATACCTAACATTTTTCGTTCCATCGCTTGTTGTGTGGTCTTAATTTGTTCTGAAGCTTCTTTGTTAACCTCCAAGTTTCTGCCCCATATGTTAGTACCAGTAGAATGCAAGGATTGTACTCTTTTTTTTTTTGAGGATAGCGATAAGCTGGACCTCCTGGTCATGATTACTGAATCTTGGTCACATTACCTAGTCACATTACCGAATCGTGGCCAGGAGGTCACGATTCGGTAATGCCTTCCATATGCATTCCAAGCCATTTTCATTCTTTAATTTTCCTTCTCATGATCAGGGTGCCCAGGGACTAATTGCTCGAGATAAATGTAGTTCTGCACTGATTGTACAGGCCGACTGCCAATCATGAATTCTTGGTCTCTTTCCAGGTTATTGAACATTACCTTTGTGTTCTGCATATTAATTTCCAAAGCCACCCTTGCACATTCTTTGTTAAGGTCATCAATCATTTTTGCAATTCTTCCTCATTATTGCTGAACAAGACAATGTCACCTGCAAACCGAAGGTTGTTCAATACTTGCCATTGATCCTCACCCTTAATCCTTCCCAGTCTATTAATTCGAATATGTCTAAGCATGCAGTGAATGCGTTGGAGAGATACTGTCTCCTTGCCTGACCCCTTTCTTGATAGGTATTTTTCCACTTTTCTTGTGGAGAATTAAGGTAGCTTTGGTGTCCTTGTAGATATTTGCGAAGGCATGCACATTAAATTATCAGGGTCAGGAATCCCATCAGGCTGCTATTTCAACAGCTTCTAAGTCCTATCCTTGCGTCTTTTTCACTGTTTCATTTAGATCATTGTATTTTAACATATCATTGTGTGAAAAAGAATGCTCAATAAACTGAAACTAAAACATATGTTTCCTGCACTTGTTCATTAAACAATGCCTCCAACACTGCTGGCATTTCTACTGAATAAAATTCCTTTCCATAATCTATGAAAGCCATTTAGAGAAGTTGGTTGTATTGTGCAGATTTCTCAATTACCCGAGTGCAGACATGAATGCAATTCATTGTAGAATACTGCTTCCTGAAGCCAGCCTGTTCTCTTGGTTGATAGAGTGTCGCCCTGATTCTATTTGAAATTCCTATGGTGAATACTTTATACAATACTGAAAGCAAGCTAGGGGCATTGAATTTTTCACTTCTTTAACATCTCCCCTTTTATGAATTACACCAGCAGCCCATTGATACGTTTTTTCAAAAAACCGCGAAAAAATATGTAACAGCTGGGAAAACATAAGATTTATAGAAGGGGGAAGTTACCACAGCAACGTCAGACGCAGCTCTGAATGGGTGCCAGTACAGTTATTAATTTATTTATTTCAACATACTGCAGCCCCGAAGGGCTATCGCAGGAGTGGGGAAATACAATACATAGAAAAACATAACAAAGAGCACTGAACATCAGTGATCAGTAATATACAATAAAAGTTCATTGAGTTGTAAAGATCTTGTGTAACCAGGCACAGCATTCCACAATTCTATAGAACGGACAAAAAAAAACTGTATTTAAACGCATCGGTACGATGGTGAAAAGTGGTCGTATTCAACTGATGGTGATGTCTGGTGGTTGTAGGTCTAGCAGGTGCGATGTATTTGCTAAGTAGGGGGAATCGTGGAGAGTTTATTAGAGTATATAAAGAAACTTCAAAGATTCGACATGACGACGGGTAGAGAGACTGGTAAGTTGAAGACTAAGAAGATGGCAACTGGGTGAAAAATACCTGTCAAAGCGACGATAAATGAAGCGTACAGCTTTCTTCTGGACAGATTCAATTTTCTTGATATCAGATATGTTGTGTGGGTTTCATACGACAGAGCCATACACCAGTACGAACCAGTGTTTTGTAAGTGAGGAGTGGTGTGCTAAGTGGGGCTGAACGTAATGTGCGTTGCAAGTAGCCCAATCTTGCAAGTAGCCTAAGTTCGATGTGATGCGACCAAGATGAGCCCTGAGTGAATAGACCTAGATATTTATATTGTGAAACATCTTCTAGAGGGCAGCCATTAAACAAATAGATAAATCGAGAAGGGAAGGAACGTTTTGTAAATGACATAGGTACAGTTTTCTGAAACTTGATTTGCATCTGCCAAGTCACACACCGTGATTGAAATGATGCAAATGACTCATTAAGGATAATGTGATCATAAGGAGTTTTAACTGTATGGTACAAAACACAATCATCTGCATACATGCGGATATTAACAGGAATAGTGCTTGGCAGATCATTTATGAAAATCAAAAACAGAAGCGACCTAAAGAGTATGTACTGAGACCGATTCGATAAAAAAGAAGAAATCAAGTTAACTAATGCTTGGTTGTTAAGAATAACAGTAAGCTTTTTCAACAGTTTGGAGTGTGACACAGTGTCGAAAGCTTTTGAAAGATCTCTAAATATTTCGTCAATTTGATCACCTGCATCGAGGGCCTGGATGATGTCATGAGAGAATTCACTGAGCTGGGTCGTGGTGCTAAATCCTCGCCGAAAACCGTGTTGAGCATCCGATAAAACATTATTGGACTCTAGAAATTGAGTTATATGTTTGTAAATTATGTGTTCGAGTATTTTACAAGAATAAGATTTGATAGAGATGGGTCTGTAGTTCAGTAAGGACTGCTTATTCCCAGACTTGAATAGTGGAAGAACGTAAGCTTATTTCCAGGCGAAAGGAACGACAGATGTCGGGAGAGATCTCTGAAAAGTAACAGGTAAAGATCGACTAGTCCATAAAGAGTATCTAATGAGGAATGCATTTTCTATATTGTCGGGACTGCCTTTCTTTTTCGGATCAAGTTTTAAAATAAAATTCAGCACACCCTGGTTCGAAACAACAATGTCGTCAATAGAACTACGCGTCTGCTCTATAAATAGATGTCTCAGCACTTATACCGCGACTGGGAACACCGGATGCGCGCGTGTGATAAAGTTACACTTGCAATGTTACGTGACAGTGACTCCTTTCCATTCTTGATATGCTTCACCACATAGCACGGTTTTATTGTGGTGAAGCTGACTAAACAGAACGTGATGCCATCGTGATGTTCCGTATAAAGTCCAAGTGTGATAACATTGCGGCCGCGCGCCGTATGCTGTAGGTGCGAGCGAACGCTTCCGAGGGTGAGTGGAAAAGTATGGTAACTTGATGCGGCGATGTCTCCCCGCGCTCGAAAGGGAGGACGAGAGTAAGGGTGCGTGCTGTCATCTCATGCACTAGGGTGGAGGGCAGAGATGTGTGTGCGCTAGGACGGGGTAGGAGGAAGGGGCAAGTTAGTGCGCATCTCCTCTTCTACACCAGCAGTGGCGGCTGAGCACGACCGCGCGCGTTTTATCTTGGAGGAATCAGCGCTTGGTCCGAAGGCTAATCGACCGGATAAAGCTGATGGCTTTGTGTGAGCTGGTTTCGGAGCTTCACTAGTGAGCCGAATGACTCAGTATGGCGACTGCTAACTTCGACAACTGTGTCACCGCTGCTTCAAAAAGACGATGCTCAAGGCCATGGTCCCGCTCAGCATCCTGCTCGTGCAAGCAAGAGAAAGCCTGATCGCCCAGCGAAACTCGCTCCCGTGACAACTTCATGTCATTTTCTGTGTCACGCTCTGAAAGCACTACGCGAGAATTCAGGAACACGTTCAGTAAACAGTCAGCTTAAACCATCAATGAGTCGAGGTGCAACCTCGGACACCATTACTCCTCAAGTACCATGCAAAAAGGCCCCAGCATCGTCCCCAATGGCAAGTTCTGCAATTGGTACGGCTCTGGCGACTCCTCCAGAGGTAAGTCAATTGGACGCAGGGACCTCCATCGCTTAGACCTACTAACCTCAAACAGGACTTTGATTTGGGCGAGTTGGTTCATAGTTGGGGACTGCAGTGCAAGGAAGACAGAGACATAGAATACACGGAGCACTGAACGAGCACTGAACAGCGCTTGTTCAGTGTTCCAAACATGTTCGGTACGTGCTTTCTATGTCAGCTGCATTCCTCATCACACCTTTATTTCCCTGTTCCCCCTCCCCCTGTGCAGAGTAGCAGACCATAGCGCGCTAGCTCAGGCCGACCTCTCTGTCTTCTATTAAATAAATTCTTGCTCTCTCTTGTCCCTGTCGTCATTGTGCTGCATTCCCCAACTACTAACCCCCCCCCCCTTCCTCAACCCTCTCACCTTCTCCACTCCTCACCACCACTGATCGTGCCACCACTATAGCTCAGCTTTGTAAGGAAATGGAAGCTAAGATGCTCTCGCAGGTGCAAGCATTGGAGTCTCGTTTGTGGACAGAACTGCAGGCCACCCTAGCCGCAATCAGGAGGACCTCCGACAGGAGCTCTATAGCAGCCGTCACAAATTTAAGGAGAGCCTAGAGTCCATGATGGCCCAGCAGGCTGCCTCTTTGATAAGATTATGCCACAGCACATGCGAGCGCTATGTCCTCAACATAGCACGTTAGAGTCAGCTTGCTTCCACCAATTAAATTGGTGCTCGCAGTGTCTGCTCGGTTCTTTGCAGCACCAGCAGGTAGCACTCGCCTCCACGCAAGCCATAAAATTGGAACTGTCGACCTTGGTGGAGTTAATGTTGTACTGGGGGAACAAAAGAATGGGTTCAGGCCAGGCAGACGCTTACAGGATAATATGTTTGTGCTAACTCAGTCGATAGAGATGTCAGCAACTCAGAGTATACTATATCGATAGCATTTCTAGATGCTAAAGGAGCCCAAGACAATGTCGGCAGGGAATTGTTATGAGATATTCTTAAGCACAAAGGCATACAGGATGATTTTGTGGATCTGCTGAGGGAGATATGTAGAGAGAACCGAGTACAAGTTGTATGGGAAAGTGGAAAAGGTAAAGAAGTGGTGGGAATTCACGAAGAACTGAAGCAAGGATGTCCTCTGTCTCCATTGTTGTTCACGCTTTATGTTAAGGGTTTGGAAACCCTAATTATCATGTAGGATAACTACAAGCGTAATGGACAAACGGTGTATTAGAAGCAGGGGCGTAGCCAGAAATTTTTTTCGGGGGGGTTCACCGGCCCGATTGGGGGGGGGGGGGGGGGGCAAGCTTCTGCTTTCCTCTACGTCACGTGGTCGACAACAAAAAAATATCGGTAGTTTAAACAAACGCTATACATGTATGTCAAAGACATGGGACCGCCCCCCCCCCCCCCCTTCACGTGTCTGTGTGTTTGTGAAGACATTATGTAAAAAGTAAAGTAAGCTCAGTAAATACAGTAAGGACGACAGCTACAGTGGGCGTTTGGAGCAACGGTCTCTCATTGCGCCACTGAATGGACCAGTCTTCGAAAACGCATCATTGAGACGACCCGTGCGATCGGAGAAGACATCATTAATTGGTAATTTCCGTTAAGCATAGATAGCATCGTCGTCGTTGGGGCGAAGTGCATTTCACAAGTCAAGGACGGCTATACGCGTGAAAATGCACGTGTGACCAGACTATACCTACTCCCATAGCAATAGCTTGTTCGCTGCGTTTTTGCGCTAGAAAACTTAAATACGCGCAAAAACGCGTAAGGATTTTTTTTTTTTTCGTAGCTTTCGTCGCCCTGCTCCCTCATACGAGAGGGTTGCATTTCCTGCGGCAAGTGCATGGACCGCTGTGTCTTCCGCTTTGTGCGAGCGTGCAGCCGTCATTGCCTTTACGTCAACAGATTCAGAATTGTACAGAATATTTCACCGCACAGCATACATATGGCATGTGTACGCATTTTAAGTAGTGCGTGCAACTCATTTCTGCTTCACTTACGCCGGTGCAAACAGGAAGCGGCCTTGTACCTCACAGAATCTCGACTGATTGGTGTACTAGTGATGCAGGAATGAACTCCGGTCGTGTTCAGTGCACAGTGCACATAATCAATTTCTCAGGATGCGTGAACTCCGACGAGAACTGTCAGCGCCTGCAACAAGAATTTACTCACGCTGTACTGCGCACAGCAGTAATTCATGCTTGTCGGCTGTCTGTTTCGTGCATTCTGTTGCGAGTCGGTGGAATTTCACTGCTGTCATCAACCCCTTCTGTGTACATTGCTGGTTTGGGATTCCACAACAAAACAGCAACTACCAGCCTTCCGTAATAGCTGGTTTGGGATTCAACAACACAACAGTAATTACCAGCCTTCCGTAGGGGTGCGATCGCAAACAAGAGATGTTTCTCGCGCAGGCTAAGATTCTGCGCGAGCGCGGCCTAACCGGCACCTGAAAAGAAGCGGCGGAAATGTATGCCGGAGATTTTGACCACCTGGGGTTTTAACGTGCACCTAAATCTAAGTAAACGGGCCTCGAGCGTTCTCGCCATCATCTAAAATGCGGCTGCCGCATTTGTTGCTTCATTTGTTGCGCATTTGTTGCTTCAGAATGCGGCCGCCACATTCTCGCCCAAAACTTCGCAGAGTGTCAAAGCCTTAACAAACACTGTGACAGTTTTTTCCCTATTCAGACATGATTCTCTGTAAATTACCAACCCAAACGGAAACGCCCAGGAATGAAATTGTGATAGTAACACCGGTTTCATGAATTATGTGAGCGCGAAGCGACGAGAAAAAAAGGGTGGATAAGTGGGGGGGGGGGCGAAAAAATTTCGGGGGGGGGGGGTTGAACCCCCCCAACCCCCCCCCCCCCCCCCCCCCCTGGCTACGCCCCTGATTAGAAGGTCCCTCGACTGATGTATGTGGACGACATAGTGCTACTAGCGGGACAATACAAGAGATTTACAGACACTTGCAAATATCTGTGGCAACGCAGCAACAAATCTAGGCCTTAAGTTTAGCACAGAGAAATCGGGAATTATGATATTTAATGATGAGACGAGTAATTAAGTGGTGTCAATTCAACAGCAAGTCATACCCCTAGTCGAGCAATATATAAGTACCTCAGCGTATACATAAACAAAGGGAAGACCTACTCAAGCACCCATGAAGATAATCTGAAAATACAGGAGAAGCGGAATGCAGCAATAATGAAACACAGAGCACTTTGGGGCCACAATAAGTACGAGGTGGTGCGTGGAATCTGGAAAGGAGTAATGGTGCCAGTGCTAACGTTCGCAAATGCCATTCTTTGCTTAATATCGGATATCTTGTCGGAGTTGGAAGTTAACCAGAGATCAGTACACTGGTTGGCTTTGGGAGCCCACAATAAAACCATAAATGAGGCAGTGCAGGGTGACACTAGTTGGGCCTCTTTTGAGGTTAGAGAAGCACAGAGCAAAATTAGTTTTGAAGACTCAGGAACATGAATGAAAATAAATGGGCGATACAGATAGAATACCGGAACAAATAATCAGAACTAGATGAGGAATGTGTATGCTGCAGTAAAAATCCAGAGACCACTCAGCACAATCTAATGGAATGCGACGGGATCCACCCAGCAAGGACCCTAGGTAACGTGCCACTCTCAGAAGTGCTTGGGTTTAAAGTGGAAGGAAACATCAACGGATCAGCTGTAGAGATCGATATAAGCAAGAGACGACAAGAGTACTGGTGGAAAAAAAGCAGGGAAAAGATGGATACGACCTGATCGCTTAAAATCATAGATAGCGGTACAAGGTAAATTTTTGAAAAAGAAAAAGAATAATGAGAGGTATACAAAAATGCTAGATAAAGCACATGTATAGTAGACCTGATTAAATCAAGCAGGCTAGGTGACTATTTGTCACCGCCCCGTTTCAAAGGGGATGCCAATAAATCATCATCATTAGCTATATAAGCGCTGGTTCACGACGCGCGCTCTCTTTCTCTCTTCAGCCATGGATGATAACGGTCACTTCTGATAACGGCGCGCCCGCTATGGATGAAAAGTTGAGAGTGGCGGCTCAACTGCAAGCGGAGTTGAGAGCTCGCAAAGCTGCTGCAGCACGGCGATGCAGACAACAAGCGGACCCGGAGTCTAGGGCGCGGGAAGCTGCAGCAAAACGGCAACGCCGGCAAGCGGACCCGGAGGAGCTGAGGGCTCGGGAAGCTTGCGCTTGAACCGAGCATCGACGCCACCAACCTCAGGTAGAGAACGCTTCCGGCGTTTTGCCGCCGCTTCCCGCGCTCTCGCCGCCTCTGGGTCTGCTTGCCGGCGTCGCCGTGCTACTGCTCTGATCACAATAAGGCAGTCTTAATGAAGGGGAAACGAAGTCCGCACCTCAATAGCATATACGACCAAATAAAACAACATTGTATATACTGTACACATGTGTTGTCACTCATTTGCATGTTCGAGTGGGCAATGTACGGGGGATTCACGGTTACCCGAATGATCCCCCGGTGCTTCGCCCACTCATCATCATTCACTTCGTGGATATGCGGTGTTTTTTCCACGTCGGGCGCCTCACTGCAAAGCATGCGCCGCCCCAGCCGCTCGTCCCACTCAACCGTATTCTAGTAGACTATAGCCGAAGCGAAGCCACGACCGGTCGTGAGAGCAGCGCATGGATGGAGTAAATTGAGAAAGAAAGCTTCTCGTTTCTCCATGGTGCAGCGTAGTGCGCTGCTGCTAGGCGGCCGGTTGAGAACATGCGTGCAATCATGGATGGACGCAGTGCCATATCTTTCAGCCGCGTGACGAATTATCTTATCTTACCAGTCGTCGTTTTACCAATTCGCCTTTGAAGAATCAGCAAGTCGCGAACGCGCTTGCACCGCGCTGAAAGCATTAATTACATTGATTTAGGTAAGTAATACAATGGAATCTTAGTACACAGGACAAAATTTATGATATTTTGAAAGAGAAAGATGTAGCCAACTAACAATTATTTCTAATGATATTAATAGCCTATGTCTAGAGAATCAATATGTTGCTGTATGTTCAACTCGCTATAAATTGCTTTGGACACTTAGTTGACACTGAAAAAGACCTGCAGACTTCAGTGACCCCTTCAGCAGAGTCTTTTATCAACGGTGTGTGAAATACACGTGAATGATATGTGTCTCAGCATTGTTTCTCTTTCCAGTAGGTAATGCTAGCGACTCATAAAAAAAAGAACTTATAATAATTTACAACATTTATTGGGGATGGAAACACAGCAACGTGCATGTAGAGGCCATAAATATATATATAATTAACTTAGTATCCGAAGTGAGGCCAAGTCGGAATCACTCGAAATCAGAATCAATAGCAGTCATGTGCAGCAGAGCTTCTACTAGGACTCAGAAAAAAAAGAAAAAAAAAAAAGAGGCTGCACTTTTGCCGGAAAGGCGAAGCAGTATTAATGCTAGCGAAGCATAAGACAATTACACGAAAAAGATTATCTCTGTATTAATCCGTGTAAGAGCCGCATATATATATATATATATATATATATATATATATATATATATATATATATATATATATATATATAGGGTGTTTCAGCGAACACTTTCAAAATTTATGTAAGGTTGCCTGTGGCAGATAGCCTAATTCTAGTTAATGAGCTGGTCTACTCGAAGAGGCGGACATCACTTGCACAAAAAAATGAAATGCATAATCGACTAATTAAGAAAACTTCACTAATTAAGTTTTCGAATAATTACCTGATGGCCCATATTGCAATTTACTAATTGTAGCCATGGAGTTCGCGAGGCTGATCCACTTAGAATTAATTCTCAGGATGACACCAGTTTCGAGATATTAATTCCCGAACTTTGCGGAGAAATGCATTGGCGTTCCAGTTAATTTTGAGCTTCAATGCATGAAGTGACGTTTTGTTAAGAACCTAACTGGAACGCCAAAGCATTTCTCCGCAAAGTTCTGGAATGAATATGTCGAAATTGGTGTCATGCCGATAATTCGTTCCAAGTGAATCCGCCTTGCGAACTCCACGGCCACAATTTGTAAATTGCAATATGGGGTACCAGGCAATCAGTTAAAAACTTAATTAGTGAATTTCTGTTAATTATTTGATTATGCATTTCAATTTTTTGTGCGACTAATGTCCGCCTCTTCGAGTAGACCAGCTCATCAACTAGAATTGTTCTATCTGCCACAGGCAACCTTTAAGAATTTTTGAAAGTGTTCGCTGAAACACCCTGTATATATATATATATATATATATATATATATATATATATATATATATATATATATATATATATATATATATAATTAAATCGAACCGACAAGCAATCGCGTTCAGCGGGATTCCGTTCGCGCTCCACAGCAAATTTCCCGCGCAGTGTACTCGCAACTATAAAAAAAATGTCACAGTTTCGCCCTAAGGGCGAAGCAATGAATGCGATAGCAACACAGCATGCAATGTCATACGAAGTAAGGTGAGCGGCTTTGGTAGCAATATGAATTGTAGTAAACATGAGCTCATTAAGTAAGCAGGTGTGCTGCGGCGTAAGTAGACCGACATGAAGAGAGACTCGATGACCACGAGAAGGCGCGTGTGAAACGGTTGTGTTGATGAGAAGCGCTTCCCGTGGGCAGCGCGTGCGAAGGGACACACCTGTAGCGCTGCACTGCCGATCCGGGCAGCATTGCATGTGTAGCGTGCGTTGGAAAATGTGGCCCGACTATTACTAACTGAATGAACAAGCGTGGTGTGAGCGCGCACAAACAAACATGAATAGATCACACTGAATGACTGCAGACAACGACTGTCAAAACGCTGGCAGCAAACGCATACGCCGCAGCGGCGAAGGTACGTGCGGTCTATCGCTTCAACGGAAACTGAGCGGCGAATGCACGGCGCATAAAGGTCAGAGCCGTGGGGAGATAAGAGACGGTGCGGGCGGAGCGACGAGCGCGGTTGTTGGCAGAGTAGAAGTGCGCCCCCCCCCCGCTCCCTCCGGCGCTGGCTTCCCGCTTCCTTGCTTGCGCGTGGGAGATTGAGTGCGTTCGCTCTCCGTGATAGCGCGCGTCCGCGCGCTCTTCTGCTCGGGCATACGGCGCGCGGCGAAGATTTTATCTATAGGGAACCTCACGGCGACGGCGACGACGACGGCGACGCCGACGGCAGAAATCCGGTTGAAGTGTCCATATAATTGCTATCGCAATAAAAAGTCGGATATATATATATACATATATATATATATATGCATAAGATATATATATGCATAAGCATATATATATCTATATATATCTATATATCTATCTGCATATATATATATGCACATGCATATGCATATATAAAGACTTAGAGATTGACTCCAACCAAATAAGGAAATTTACTAGACCGACGTTTCGGAACCAATTCGGCTCCTTCTTCAGGGGGTATTCTTCGGAGGTGGCGGTGTGCCGCTTTTAAAGGTCCGTCGTAACAAAGGAGAGGAAGGAAGAGAGAGCCTAAGGTGCGGAGACACTTGTCCTGGCACCTGTTCTAGACAGACCAAAGGGGTGGTGGGGTGGGGTGGAGGGGGGGGGGGGGCTTCGGCGTCGCTGGTCGGCTAGGATGACCGGTGCCGGGCGCCCTTTAGTCGCGGGAATTCGTTGACGAGGGACGGGGGAGGGGGGGGGGGAGGACGAGTTGTTTTGGTGTTGCTGACCTAGAGCGGGGGGGGTCCTTTCTTCCCTTCGTCGCGTCTGCCAGGCCATGAACATACAAGGAAGGAAGAATGCCCTTCACGCGGTTTATATTACCCGCCGTGTTCTGAATGTGCCAAGACTCGAGTAGCAGCCTTTTTCGCCAGTTTGTCTCTGTTTGAAGGATTTGGGTTTCTTGGAAAGAAATCTTGTGGTCGGCGTCTTCGGAATGTTCGGCGACGGCGCTGCGTATTCGGTTGAATGTTCTGACGTCGTTTTCATGTTGTCTGATTCTTTCTTTTAGATTTTTGGTTTCCCCGATGTACGACGCCGGACAGTCGGCACAGCTGATTTTATAGACGACGCCTTGAGCTTTTTCTTTTGGTGGACGGTCTTTTGGTTTAGGAATGAGGATATTCAAAGTGTTCATCGGTTTATGCGCGACTTTGAGGCCTTCTTTTTTCAGTATTCGGCTGAGAGCTTCACTGGCACCTTTGACGTATGGGATGGACACTCGTTTCTGTGGTCGAGGGGGAGTCAACGGTTGTAGGTCTCGTAGTTTGTTTTTTCTTTTTTGTTGTCGGGTTGTTTTTCGAATGAATTCCGTTGTATAGCCGTTCCTTTTGAGTTCGTTGAGAACCGTTCTCCTTTCTTTCTTTTGATCTGATTCCAATGTGCAATGAGTTTCGACTCTTCTCAATAAAGAATTTACGACCGATGCCTTGTGGTTTGCCGGATGGTTGGATGAGAAGTGTAGGTAGCGGCCTGTGTGGGTTGGTTTTCGGTAGACTGAGAATTTTAGATTGCCGTTGGTTCGTGTAACTTGTACATCTAGGAATGGTAGCGATCCGTTTTGTTCGCGCTCCGACGTGAACTGTATATCCGGGTCTATGGAATTTAAATGGCTCTGCAGGTTTTCGACTTGCGACTCCTTCACGATACAGAAGCAATCATCCATGTACCTGAGGAAAACTTTTGGCTTCGGGGAAAAAGTACTCAGAGCTCTGTCTTCGATATTTTCCATAGTTAGGTTAGCCATGGTGACGGAAATTGAGGCCCCCATGGGAGTTCCTTTTACCTGCTTGTAGTAGCTGCCTCGGAAGGTGAAGTAGGTATTTGATAGGCATAGCTCGAGAAGGCGGCAGATCTCGTCTACACTCAAGGGGGTTCTCTCGTCGAGTGTGTCGTCGCGTTCCAGGGCATCCCTTGTTGCGGATATAGCTAACTGAATGGGTACTCTGGTGAACAACGAGATCACATCAAAAGAGACCAGGCATTCATCATCTTCGAGGCGTACATTTGATATCAGCTTGATGAAGTTTTCGGGGTTGCGCACGTGGGATGCTGTCCTTCCAGTGAGTGGTGATATAATCTGGTGCAAGTATGTGGATAGTGATCGAAGTGGGGAGCACGAAAAGTCTACGATTGGCCGTAAGGGGATTCCGGGTTTATGGAGTTTAGGCAAGCCGTAAAAGGCTGGTGCGGACCCGTTCCTGCACATTAATTTTAGATAAAGATTTCGAGAGCTTGGGTGGTTTCGGAAAATTTCGACGAGCGTCTTATTCAGTACTGATTGGGTCCTTGTGGTGGGGTCCTTTTTTAATTTTTCGTAGTCCTCGCTGTTAAGGAGGGTGGACGCCTTTTCCTCGTAGTCCTGCGTGTTTAACACGACGGTTGAGTTGCCCTTGTCCGCTGGTAGAATTACAATGTCCCCATCTTCCCTCAGTAATCGCAGCGCTCTTATTTCGTCAGACGACAAGTTTCTTTCTCTTCGGCGGTTGTTATTGCACCTTATTAAGCCTATTGCTTTTATTCTGAGCGGTTCCCGTACTTTAGGGTCCAGCTGCTGGATGCCGCTTTCGAGGGCGGCGATAATCTTGGGCAGGGGGAGGTTATCTGTGGTGACGTTGAATTTATGACCTTTTGCCAGGACTGAAGTTTCTTCTGTTGTGAGTTTTCTCGATGATAAATTTGTTACTGTGTGCTTGTCCAACATTCCTGGTTTTTCGGTTTGCTTGATTAAAGAAGAGAGTTTTTTCTTCTGCGTTTCGCGGTGTTTCTTTTCCTCTGAGGACGCAATGGTCTTCGCAAACGAATCAATTGATGAAAAAAGATGATGGGGTACCTTGTATTCGAGCTGTCTTCTGGCGAAGAACGCATCGACTTCTTTCTTCTTAATCACTGTGTGGCACTCGTGTATCCGCGCTGTCACCAGTCTTTGCTGAGCCTTGTTGATGATGTCCCGGCCTTCCGCTGTGTTGATAGGTTGGCGCAGCTGGAGACTTCGTGGAACGATGTTTTGGTCTTTGCATTTCCGGGTGAAATCTAAGTGGGTCTTGAAGGTGGAGATGCCTTTCAGGGCTTTGATATAGTTCTTTGCAAGTTGCACTGCCTCTTGTCCGAAGTCTGCACGTATAGACTTGAAGCTAAACATTTCGACAGAATTACCTGTCTGGTTGGGAAAATTGATAAAACAAACTACGAGACCTACAACCGTTGACTCCCCCTCGACCACAGAAACGAGTGTCCATCCCATACGTCAAAGGTGCCAGTGAAGCTCTCAGCCGAATACTGAAAAAAGAAGGCCTCAAAGTCGCGCATAAACCGACGAACACTTTGAATATCCTCATTCCTAAACCAAAAGACCGTCCACCAAAAGAAAAAGCTCAAGGCGTCGTCTATAAAATCAGCTGTGCCGACTGTCCGGCGTCGTACATCGGGGAAACCAAAAATCTAAAAGAAAGAATCAGACAACATGAAAACGACGTCAGAACATTCAACCGAATACGCAGCGCCGTCGCCGAACATTCCGAAGACGCCGACCACAAGATTTCTTTCCAAGAAACCCAAATCCTTCAAACAGAGACAAACTGGCGAAAAAGGCTGCTACTCGAGTCTTGGCACATTCAGAACACGGCGGGTAATATAAACCGCGTGAAGGGCATTCTTCCTTCCTTGTATGTTCATGGCCTGGCAGACGCGACGAAGGGAAGAAAGGCCCCCCCCCCCCCCCCCCGCTCTAGGTCAGCAACACCAAAACAACTCGTCCTCCCCCCCCCCCTCCCCCGTCCCTCGTCAACGAATTCCCGCGACTAAAGGGCGCCCGGCACCGGTCATCCTAGCCGACCAGCGACGCCGAAGCCCCCCCCCCCCCCCCCCCCCTCCACCCCACCCCACCACCCCTTTGGTCTGTCTAGAACAGGTGCCAGGACAAGTGTCTCCGCACCTTAGGCTCTCTCTTCCTTCCTCTCCTTTGTTACGACGGACCTTTAAAAGCGGCACACCGCCACCTCCGAAGAATACCCCCTGAAGAAGGAGCCGAATTGGTTCCGAAACGTCGGTCTAGTAAATTTCCTTATTTGGTTGGAGTCAATCTCTAAGTCTTTATCAATTTTCCCAACCAGACAGGTAATTCTGTCGAAATGTTTAGCTTCAAGTCTATACGTGCAGACTTCGGACAAGAGGCAGTGCAACTTGCAAAGAACTATATCAAAGCCCTGAAAGGCATCTCCACCTTCAAGACCCACTTAGATTTCACCCGGAAATGCAAAGACCAAAACATCGTTCCACGAAGTCTCCAGCTGCGCCAACCTATCAACACAGCGGAAGGCCGGGACATCATCAACAAGGCTCAGCAAAGACTGGTGACAGCGCGGATACACGAGTGCCACACAGTGATTAAGAAGAAAGAAGTCGATGCGTTCTTCGCCAGAAGACAGCTCGAATACAAGGTACCCCATCATCTTTTTTCATCAATTGATTCGTTTGCGAAGACCATTGCGTCCTCAGAGGAAAAGAAACACCGCGAAACGCAGAAGAAAAAACTCTCTTCTTTAATCAAGCAAACCGAAAAACCAGGAATGTTGGACAAGCACACAGTAACAAATTTATCATCGAGAAAACTCACAACAGAAGAAACTTCAGTCCTGGCAAAAGGTCATAAATTCAACGTCACCACAGATAACCTCCCCCTGCCCAAGATTATCGCCGCCCTCGAAAGCGGCATCCAGCAGCTGGACCCTAAAGTACGGGAACCGCTCAGAATAAAAGCAATAGGCTTAATAAGGTGCAATAACAACCGCCGAAGAGAAAGAAACTTGTCGTCTGACGAAATAAGAGCGCTGCGATTACTGAGGGAAGATGGGGACATTGTAATTCTACCAGCGGACAAGGGCAACTCAACCGTCGTGTTAAACACGCAGGACTACGAGGAAAAGGCGTCCACCCTCCTTAACAGCGAGGACTACGAAAAATTAAAAAAGGACCCCACCACAAGGACCCAATCAGTACTGAATAAGACGCTCGTCGAAATTTTCCGAAACCACCCAAGCTCTCGAAATCTTTATCTAAAATTAATGTGCAGGAACGGGTCCGCACCAGCCTTTTACGGCTTGCCTAAACTCCATAAACCCGGAATCCCCTTACGGCCAATCGTAGACTTTTCGTGCTCCCCACTTCGATCACTATCCACATACTTGCACCAGATTATATCACCACTCACTGGAAGGACAGCATCCCACGTGCGCAACCCCGAAAACTTCATCAAGCTGATATCAAATGTACGCCTCGAAGATGATGAATGCCTGGTCTCTTTTGATGTGATCTCGTTGTTCACCAGAGTACCCATTCAGTTAGCTATATCCGCAACAAGGGATGCCCTGGAACGCGACGACACACTCGACGAGAGAACCCCCTTGAGTGTAGACGAGATCTGCCGCCTTCTCGAGCTATGCCTATCAAATACCTACTTCACCTTCCGAGGCAGCTACTACAAGCAGGTAAAAGGAACTCCCATGGGGGCCTCAATTTCCGTCACCATGGCTAACCTAACTATGGAAAATATCGAAGACAGAGCTCTGAGTACTTTTTCCCCGAAGCCAAAAGTTTTCCTCAGGTACATGGATGATTGCTTCTGTATCGTGAAGGAGTCGCAAGTCGAAAACCTGCAGAGCCATTTAAATTCCATAGACCCGGATATACAGTTCACGTCGGAGCGCGAACAAAACGGATCGCTACCATTCCTAGATGTACAAGTTACACGAACCAACGGCAATCTAAAATTCTCAGTCTACCGAAAACCAACCCACACAGGCCGCTACCTACACTTCTCATCCAACCATCCGGCAAACCACAAGGCATCGGTCGTAAATTCTTTATTGAGAAGAGTCGAAACTCATTGCACATTGGAATCAGATCAAAAGAAAGAAAGGAGAACGGTTCTCAACGAACTCAAAAGGAACGGCTATACAACGGAATTCATTCGAAAAACAACCCGACAACAAAAAAGAAAAAACAAACTACGAGACCTACAACCGTTGACTCCCCCTCGACCACAGAAACGAGTGTCCATCCCATACGTCAAAGGTGCCAGTGAAGCTCTCAGCCGAATACTGAAAAAAGAAGGCCTCAAAGTCGCGCATAAACCGATGAACACTTTGAATATCCTCATTCCTAAACCAAAAGACCGTCCACCAAAAGAAAAAGCTCAAGGCGTCGTCTATAAAATCAGCTGTGCCGACTGTCCGGCGTCGTACATCGGGGAAACCAAAAATCTAAAAGAAAGAATCAGACAACATGAAAACGACGTCAGAACATTCAACCGAATACGCAGCGCCGTCGCCGAACATTCCGAAGACGCCGACCACAAGATTTCTTTCCAAGAAACCCAAATCCTTCAAACAGAGACAAACTGGCGAAAAAGGCTGCTACTCGAGTCTTGGCACATTCAGAACACGGCGGGTAATATAAACCGCGTGAAGGGCATTCTTCCTTTCTTGTATGTTCATGGCCTGGCAGACGCGACGAAGGGAAGAAAGGACCCCCCCCCCCCCCCCCCCGCTCTAGGTCAGCAACACCAAAACAACTCGTCCTCCCCCCCCCCCCCTCCCCCGTCCCTCGTCAACGAATTCCCGCGACTAAAGGGCGCCCGGCACCGGTCATCCTAGCCGACCAGCGACGCCGAAGCCCCCCCCCCCCCCCCCCCCCTCCACCCCACCCCACCACCCCTTTGGTCTGTCTAGAACAGGTGCCAGGACAAGTGTCTCCGCACCTTAGGCTCTCTCTTCCTTCCTCTCCTTTGTTACGACGGACCTTTAAAAGCGGCACACCGCCACCTCCGAAGAATACCCCCTGAAGAAGGAGCCGAATTGGTTCCGAAACGTCGGTCTAGTAAATTTCCTTATTTGGTTGGAGTCAATCTCTAAGTCTTTATCAATTTTCCCAACCAGACAGGTAATTCTGTCGAAATGTTTAGCTTCATATGCATATATGCATAAGATATATATATATGCATAAGACGACGAAGTCGAAGATCCCGCGCCGGCTGGAGAACCGTTTTCTTCGTGTCTGGCTGCTCATACTGTTGCTTGCGCTTGCCTTAGCGCGTGACAAACTGGTGGAGGTGCTGGGTAATCTAATCTATGCACCAAACCCCTCCGAGCAGCAGGAGCTCCAGTCCCGTACCGGTGGTTACGCCTGTACACCGCGCCAGCAGAAGGATCCGTGGACAAGCCCCTGAGTTTGGACTCCTCCCAGAGACAATGGCAGCTCCGACCATCCCAGCCGGTATGGAAGGCACCTTCTGACTCTTACCAACCTTCTGACCGCCTCTAACGGCCTGTCTGCTTGGTCAACAGAATGCGACGAATATTTTCGAACGCTACAGCGCTTACTAACGTCGCCACCAATACTCCGTCACTTTGACCCTAATGCGCCTACGGAGATCCATACTGACGCCAGTGGTGTTGGCCTTGGTGCGGTATTGGCTCAAAAAACACCAGGATACCAAGAATACGTCGTTGCCTACGCGAGTCGAACGCTCAAGAAAGCCGAGTGTAACTATTCTGTCACCGAGAAAGAGTGCCTCGCTATAATTTGGGCTTTGGCTAAGTTTCGTCCGTACCTTTATGGCCGCCCTTTCGACGTCGTCACGGACCATCATGCTCTATGCTGGCTATCGTCGCTGAAAGATCCCTCGGGACGCCTCGGTCGTTGGGCGCTTCGCCTGCAAGATTACGACATCCGTGTTGTGTACCGATCCGGCCGCAAACACTCGGACGCTGATGCACTGTCCCGCTCGCCGCTAGCGTCTGACACGGCTTCTCCGTCAGCCTCTTCGGCTCCCTTGTCGCCTATTGACTTTGCAGACATGTCGTCGGAGCAACGCAAGAAGAAGAAGAAGAACGTAAACTTTATTATCAAATCGATAAGATTTGAGTCCGGCGTATTTTTAGTGGGTCTGGGCACCCGCCGCGGACGCGGTTCCGAGACCTTGTCTCGAAGCGGCTTCCTCGGCTCGCTGGACGGCCCAGAGCTGTACTGTCAGGTTCGAGCTGAGCAGTGCGGTCTTCCAACGCGAGCGGAGGCTGGCGGTGGAGAGACGGAGGTGTCGACACTGCCCGAATTGTTTGTTATGTCCTGACATTCCCATAACATGTGATTAAGTGTGGCAACCTCGCCACAGGATGTGCATCTGTTTGTTGTGTACATGTCTGGATACATGGCGTGCATGAGTCTTGGGTTTATGTAAGAATCAGTTTGTAATTGCCTGTAGTGTACTGCTTGCGCCCTGTCTAACCTAGCGTGAGGGAATGGGTATACGCGTCTCTGTAACTGGTAGTGTGTCGGGATGTCGTGGAACCTGGTCAAACGATCCTCCCACGCCCAGACGTTTGCAGTGCCCCGCGGGGGCTCATCCTCTGATGATGCTCGGTGAGTGAGGCCTGGAGCAACGCGGTGAGCCGCTTCGTTGGGGGTGCTCAGTCCAGTGTGTGCCGGGATCCAAAGCAAGTGCCTTCGGTTATCGACGTCGGCCTCTCCCTGGTGTATGGGATGTCGCTTGAGTATGTCATACGCCTCTTGCGATATGCGCCCATTTGAAAAATTGCGAATTGCCGTTTGCGAATCGCAGATCACGTATGTAGCCTTGGTTTGTGTAAGGGCCAGTGCTACGGCCACTTCCTCTGCCGCTTCGGCATATGTCGTGTTCACGGTGACGCTCGTGAGGTGGTTACCTCGGTGGCTAGTAACTGCCGCCACGAAACTCTTCCTGTCTCGATAACGGGCTGCGTCGGTGAAGACTGCCTCCTTGTCGTTGGAGTAACTTTTGTTCATGTGTTCTGCCCTGGCTTTACGTCTCCCCGTGTGGTGTTGGGGGTGCATGTTGCGAGGCAATGGGGGCACGTATAGTTGGTCGCGCATGGTTCTTGGCATTTCCACTTTGATGCCGTGCTGCGTGTGGTATGTAATGCCGAGCAACGCAAGGATGCGTGGATTTGTCCACTCCTTGACTTTCTCACTGACCCATCCACTCATCCCGCCTCAAGAACTCTGCGTCACCAAGCCGCCCATTTCATTATTCGCGACGATCTCCTTTATCGCCGGAATTACGCGTCTGATGGCGGGAGGTGGCTTCTAGTGGTACCTCGCCACATGCACACGGACATATGCGCTGCTTTCCACACTGACCCACAAAGCGCTCACGCCGGCGTTCTCAAGACCTACAATCGCCTGCGCCAGCGATTCTACTGGCGCGGAATGTATGCATTTGTGTGCAAGTACATGCGTGCTTGCACTGCCTGTCAGCGGCGCAAGACTCCACCTCAACGCCCGGCCGGTACACTTCAGCCTCTCCCTTGCCCGGCCCGTCCATTCAACCGCGTCGGTATCGACTTATACGGCCCGCTTCCCTCGACCACCTCTGGGAATAGGTGGATAATTGTCGTCGTGGACCACCTCACGCGTTACGCCGAGACTGCAGCTTTGCCTACAGCCACAGCAAGAGACGTTGCGTTTTTCATCTTACGCAACTTCGTACTGCGCCACGGTGCTCCCCGTGAGCTTTTAAGCGACAGGGGACGTGTTTTCCTGTCTGATGCTATTGAAGCCTTGCTCGTTCAGTGTAACATCGTTCATCGCATGACAAGTGCATATCATCCGCAAACTAATGGCCTCACTGAGCGATTTAATCGCACTCTGGGGGATATGCTGACGATGTACACGGCGTCAGACCAGACAAATTGGGACACCGTCCTTCCATTCATCACATATGCGTACAACACTGCTACGCACGCGACTACAGGATTCTTGCCGTTCTTCCTCTTGTACGGACGTGAGCCATCATGCACGCTGGACACTATGCTACCCTACACACCTGACTCATTTGAGTACACTGCAATTTCTGATGTCGCCAAGTACGCCGAAGATTGTCGACAATTGGCCCATTCATTGACAACCGAGGACCAAGGTCACCAGAAGCTCAGGCACGACACCGACCGATCTCTCACTACTTTCGCGACCGGTGCCCTAATTTGGCTTTGGATTCCTCCGAGTACACCTGGCCTTTCGTCTAAATTATTGGCCCGATATCATGGGCCCTACCGCATCCTCGCTCGGACATCTTCAGTCAATTATGACGTTGAGCATTTGACACCGTCTCAAGACTTACGTCGTCGTGGTCGAGAAATCGTTCACGTGAGTCGCCTCAAGCCCTATCATGACCCCTCTATACTGTCAACGCCTTAAGTCGCCAGGATGGCTACGCTACTTCCCGGGGGCCAATGTAATGAAGACAAGACGACGACGAAGCAGTCAGCAAGCAAGCCACAGTGTTAGTGCTAACCACGCGCCCGAGCTTGCGCTTGCCAGGATTTTGACTGCTGGTCGCCTCGCTGCTTCTTGACGTTCGCCTGACGTTTCTCGCATTCCTTGACGTTTACACGTGAATAAATCACGTTGCAATATATATATTGTACGTCCCACAGGGGCGTCTGCGGAAGCAGGCGTTTGGTGAGTTACTGACCACTTACTATGGGAGATGCATGTCAGGCGCTATATATGTGAGCAAAATTTGGTTGACCAAGTGGTGCCAGTGGTTCATGAGAAATTCGTAAAATTTCAAGATAGATTTTTAACTTCACAGAAAGCTAAATGCTTTTCGCCATTGATCACACCAATATACAAAGATCTTTTACTTTAAAACTAACAATATAATTGTTATATTATTATTATCAACTATTCTGCTGTTTCGTACATGAGATTACTCAGTGACTTCCAATTGGGTCCAGTTGGGACCAACTGGCATACCAAGCTCCAGTGATGTCCAATTGGAACCAACTGGACTTCTCATGATGCCCAATTGGAACCAACTGAACTTCTCGTGGAACCCAATTGGAACTTGGGCCTCTGATGATGTCCAATTGGAACCAGTTGGGTCCCATTGAAAAATCCAACTGGACTCAATGGGTTTTTTTGACTGGGTTGCGCCACCACGTACCTGAGCACACGGGGGTTGGACCCTCCCACGCGTAGCCGTGCGTGGCTTAGCCGTGTCTGGGGAAAGGGGGATCCTGGAGGTTGAGCTAATGCCGGGTGTTCGGACCTTTATGGCCCCCCGGTGGACGCAACACATCTCTTTGGCCTCTGCTTCACATAGGCGGCACCTCCGGCGTGACCCGACAGGGGGAAATTGGCAGTCACCTTTTCCTGTCCTCCTCTCAATCTTTCACTTTCCTATCCTCTTTCCCTCCACTCTCCTGTCTCCTCCTCTCTTCTTAGTTCTTCTTTTTCCTGGCGGCTAGGGTTAACCTTGTGTGGCTAACTACCCCGAGTTACGCCATATTGGGTTAAAGTTGCGGTATACAGCTGGCGTGGGGAGGACTTGCTCACAAGTTCCTGACGCGTCCCCTCGTTGGGCTCCGTGGTGGGCGGCTGGTACCGTGGCCGAAAAAGACATAATTTTTATGGCTAGTTCATTTTCTTCAACTGATCGCCCTCCGCACAAAAGGGGGCGCACCGATGTCACTGCTCAGTTTTTCACGAAGAACAAAACCAACTTCCCCAGATTCCATGTAATCCATAGTGAGAACTCAGAAATTACTGCAGGACATGTCTCTCCTTTCAATGTTACAAGAACCCTAATTGACGCCATAGGACAAGGATATAAAATAAAGAAGTTAGCCAATGGGGACCTTCTTTTGGAGGTGTTGTACCAACATCAGTATGAGAAACTTTCAGTAGTAACAGCCTTTGGGGACATTCCTATAGCTATCAGCGCCCACCGATCACTGAATACTGCTCGTGGCGTCATTTCTGACGATGACCTAAAGTATGTGACCGAAGAAGAACTCCTAAACGGATTCAAAGAACAACATGTCACAAATGTGTACAGAATAAAAATCAGACGAGAAGGCAAGGAAATCGAAATAAAACACTTCGTCCTAACATTCGCATTTAGCATACTGTGTGACTCTGGGGAGGTAGGCTTCTTCAAACTTAAACTTCGACCATACATCCCCAACCCGCGACGCTGCTTCAAATGCCAAAGGTATGGCCACGGCTCACAGAGCTGCCGGGGCCAAACCACATGCGCTAAGTGTGCTTCCCATGACCACCCCTCAGACAATTGTGAAGTTCAACCACACCTTTGTGTAAACTGCGAGGGCAGTCATCCTGCTTACTGGCGTGCCATGCCCAACATGGAAACAAGAGAAAGAGATCATCACACTCAAAGTAAAAGAAAATATAACTTTCAGAGAAGCGCGGAAGCGACTTTCGTTGGTGCAAAAGAAAAGTTATTCCGTTGTGCTGCAAAAGGGCGCGGCAGCACAGCGGCCCCCAATGCCTGCCCAAGTCGCACGCAGTGAGGCTGGGGCAGGTCCTCCAGTGCCTTCGGTGGAAGCAGCTAGTGCTGCGCCACCCCATCAAAAGCAGGCTGTGCAGACCCTCAGGTCAGCAAGCCTCAAGGCCTCTCTCCACATGGCGAGGCCCAGTTCGAACACACCCGTGCGTCCAGCACGGACGTCCAGCGTATCTGAGGATACAATGGACACAGGTCAAGGCAGCCCTGTGCCGTCGATGTCGAATGAACGGCGGGGCTCCCTAGAACGCCACAAAAGAGAGAAGCCCCGAATCACGGGGCCTAAAAACACTATACCTAGGTCTTCTTTGACTCGACACATATAATTACAAGATGGCTTTCATACACTGGAATTGCAGGGGACCTTTACGTAACCTGAATGACATAAAAGACATTCTAGCCACACACTCACCAGTATAGCATTGTGTCTACAAGAAACAAACTTAGGCCCTAAACACGAAAACATACTCAAAAACTATAAAGTCTTCCACCGCGACCGAGAGCAGGCAAGCAGGCTCTCGGGTGGCGTTGCTATTATAGTTAACAATGGGGTCGCAGCTCGAGAACATCAGCTTACAACCAGATTAGAAGCTTTGGCAGCCATCCTGCACACATTCAAAACTATTACAGTATGCTGTGTATACCTGGAGCCACATCTTGAAATAACTATGCATGAATTGGAAGACCTTTTAGAACAGTTACCTGAGCCATATTTGATAGTCGGAGATTTTAACGCACACTCCAGCTTTTGGGGCAGTGACAAAAACCGATACAAGAGGCCAAGTTATTGAGGATCTTATACTGAGCAATAACCTCTGTCTACTAAACACGGGGAAACCAACCTATTGTTCACCTAGCTCAAGAAAAAGAAGCTGTATTGATTTATCGTTTAGTTCACCCTCAATTTTTACAGATGTTAAGTGGGATGTCCTAGACAACCCATATGGAAGCGATCACCTACCTGTAATAATCAGCCTAACATCTTCACCGGAAGTAATCCCGACGAAACCACGATGGTGGAAGCTCCATTTAGGCGACTGGGCATCTTTTCGAGAAAAGGTCAGCCTAGAAAAAATAAATTCGAATAATCTCCGCATAAACGAACTTAATGAAACTTTCACAAACTTTATTATTGCCGCAGCGCGCCTAGCTATCCCTCAATCCTCTGGAGTAGTAAAACAAAACCACAAAATTTGGTATACGCAAGAATGTAGAGAAGCGAAAAAGAAACAAAATAAATCCTGGGGAACTTTTCGCAGATACCCAACGGCGGAAAATTTTATCAGTTTTAAAAAAGTAAGAGCAAAAGACCGATACATCCGCAGCAGTGCCGAAAAATCTTCGTGGAAAAGGTACGTGTCTTCCATAAACAGCTCAACTACATCAAAACAAATGTGGGAGAAGTTACGAAACCTAAATGGCAGCTACTCCCCATTCACAATTCCCCTCCTCACAGCCCCAGATATGCAGACAAGTATTGAAGAACAGGCGGACATATTGGGGGAATATTTCTCGGCAGTTTCCAGTTCATCACACTATACAGAATCATTTTTAAAATTCAGAAATACTGCTGAGAAACAAAGACTGCCGATAAATGGCAACACAAATGAGCCCTACAATACTTTAATTACAGTTCATGAAATCCATAGAGTAGTGTCCGCTGGTAAACAGACTGCACCGGGTCCGGATGAGACATACATTATCAAATGTTAGCCCATCTCTGAACCTGCCGTAGAGGCCCTTTTAAGACTTTTTAACAAAGTTTGGGTGACGGGGAATATTCCCGATGCCTGGAAGAAAGCCATTATCATTCCATTTTTGAAACCCGGAAAACCACCAACCTCCCCCAGTAGTTATAGGCCCATAGCCCTCACCAGCTGTTTTGCAAAGACCTTTGAAAGTGTCTTGAATATTAGACTAACCTTTGTGCTAGAAGTCCGTGAACTTCTCGACATTCATAAATGTGGTTTCAAAAAGGCATGCTCCACAACTGACCATCTCGTTCGCTTTGCAAATACAATTCGAGAAGCTTTTACTCACAAACAACACTGTCTTGCTGTCTTTTTCGATTTAGAGAAGGCATATGACACAACCTGGAGGTTTGGGATTCTCAAAGACCTGGCTGAGCTTGGCATCCGCGGCAGGAGGCTGAACTGCTAAGACTTCCTATCTAATCGCTCGTTCCATGTACGCCTAGGCTCAACCCTTTCAAAGAATTTCATTCAGGAAAACGGAGTACCCCAGGGATGTATTTTAAGCACAACACTCTTTGTTGTAAAAATGAATTCCATTAGCAAAATTATCCCAAGATCCATCATGTATTCAGCCTACGTCGACGATCTTCAGATAGCCTGCACGTCCTCCAACATATCAACATGCGAAAGACAAGCACAGTTAACAATAAATAAACTGGCAGCATGGGCAGACGGAAATGGATTCCGCTTTTCTCCACAGAAAACAGTGGCCATTCTTTTCTCACTCAAACGAGGCTTACAGACAGACCTCACCCTACACCTGAACGAAACTGAATTACCTGTCCAAAATGAGCACAAATTTCTAGGTATAACTTTTCACAAGAAACTCACTTTCCTTCCGCACATATATGCGCTTAAAAAGAAAGCATCTGGATCCCTGAACATACTTAAAGCCCTTTCACACAAACACTGGGGTTCTGATAGGGTATGCCTTCTACAAATTTATCGTGCTGTTATACGCTCCCACTTAGACTATGATTACATAGTGTATGGTCCAGCAAGGAAGTCATACTTGAACCGCCTGGACCCAGGCTTCGGTTTACGTCTTTCAACTGGTGCATACAGGACGTCGCCCATAAACAGCCTGTATGCAGAAACCAATGAACCACCACTTTCAGACAGAACTATGCTCACATGCTCATACATTCTAAAAATCCGTTCACTGCCAAAACATACCTTCTACCAAATAGTTACAAGGTGCCCATCGCGAGCACTGTTTACCAACAAACCCCATGCAAGAAGACCACTCCTTCTCCGCTTTGAAAAGAGATGCCAAGAATTAGATATAATGGACACATTACCTCATATAGCCCAGAATCCCGAGCCACTCCCGCCTTGGTATTTCCTGCCCTCTGTGTGCGACTTCACATTAACGCATTTTCAGAAAAAACAAACACCGCATGAACATATATTACAAGAATATTTAGCACTAAACGAAAAATACGTGGAACACACAGCATTTTATAACGATGGTTCCAAAACAGCAGGCTACGTTGGAAGTGCCGTGATACGAAGCAATTGGGAAAAAACTACGCCTACCTCAGTGTGCATCTATTTTCATTGCCTAGTGTTACGCAGTCTCCGTGGCTGTAGAAAAAAATTAGAACATTGAGAACAGCATCATTTACACAGATTCAACAAGTGTACTCAGAGCACTTCAGCCTAGAAATGCAATTACACCATTAATCGGCAACATCCTACATAACATAAGAGCCACAAGCCAAGGACACAACATAAAATTTTGTTGGGTGCCGAGCTACGTCGGAATCAGTGTCAATGAGAAAGCAGATGAATGTGCAGCGAAAGCACGGCATAAAGAAATCATAAATGTGAGAATTCCTTACAAAGATTCCATGAAATTAGTGTTCCATAAACTGCTAAATAAATGACAGTGTACATGGAAAAAAGAAGTAAACAATAAACTACATCTAGTAAAACCTAACATAGAGGAATGGAAGTCATGCTCACACCAGAAACGCTTCATCGAAGTCATATTATATGTCGCCTCCGCATTGGACACACGCGTCTTACTCACAATTTCCTGCTGACATACCAAGACAAGCCTGTTTGTGAAAAATGCACAGGTGAACTTACCGTAAACCACATATTAATATCATGCACGAAACTCGAAACATTGAGAAAAAAATATTTTACTTTGTTTTACAATGAACACCTTCCTTTTCATCTATCATTAATTTTAGGCGAAGACGCCCTAGAAAATATGACGTACGTTTCTAGCTTCTTAAGGGAAGCACGTGTCCTTGAAAAACTATGAATCTGACCCTGCGCTTCACTTCACATTATGATACACCTCATTCACCTTCTCTTCTCTGAGAAGAAGACTGAGGTTTTTAATTTGTTGGGATCCTGGGGGTCCTTGCGCAGACAAGGACTGTCGATCAGGTGACCCAATTGTTGAAAAGAAATTGTACCTTGTGGTTGGCGCATGATAGCCTTAGTTGCTTAAGCGCCATTTGAGGTGTCTCCGGCTGGCAACCTGGAGCACGTGGCGTGTACGTCATGAAGCCCTATAAATACGACTATGGAGCCCACAATAAACGTTCCATTGTCTATAGTCACCATGTAGTTATTTATTGTGTACACACGACGTATCAGTGGCGACGAGGAAGAAGCGAACGCAGCGGGTTCACAACGCAAGGAAAGCAAGGATGTGCCTCGGAAAACCACCCGTGTTCGATGGAATTGAGACTACTTGGACGACCTTCAAGATTCGATTCGAGGCGTACCTGGAAGTGCAAGAGATAGCAGATGAGACGAAGCGACGCGCCATCTTGATATCTTCGTTGCCCGACGCGGCGGTAAGAGTTATTCAAGGACGATGCCACCCAAGGCAAGTCAATAACCCTACCTACCAAGAAGCCATTGGATATTTGCAGGATTATTATGCGCCGGAAGTCAATGAGATAGCCGCAAGTTACGCATTTTTTATGCGAACGCAGCAACCTGGTGAAACAGTACAAGACTTCATCGCAGAGATTCGGCGTCTGGCTGAACAGTGCAATTTTGGAATCTCCCTGCAGCGTATGCTCCGGGATCGAATCGTTTGTGGAGTTGCAGATGAAGATGTCCGGCGGCATTTACTCACCAGACGTAATTTGACTTTGTCGGAGGCAGAAGACTTCGTCATTTCATCACAGAACGCGAGCGAGAAGGCAAGAAACATGCAGGCCTCGGAACAGGGGTTGGTCCATTATACGAGAACGCCGTCTAGAGAAGGAAGATTTCAGCAGCGTCTTCGAAAGTGCCAGAGATGCGGAAGTGACACACATTCCGAAGAAGCGTGTTTTCATCAACAAATCATATGTCGGGAGTGTGGTCTGCGCGGACATATCGCCCGGGTGCGCCGTTCTGGAACGCGAGGTAAGCCTCGTGGTACCTACGCCATGTTGGCGGATGCCGATGACCGATCAACCGACCACGAAACACTTTATACTCTCGTGGCTCATCAAGACAGCAACAGAGACATGGCGAGTCCTGTTGTTGAGGAAATCGTTTGGAATGGGGTACGACTTCGCATGATCGTGGATACCGGATCGCCAGTTAGCGTCGTCTCCACATCGGTGTTTCGGCAGCATCGCCGTCATTGGCCGCCGTTAACGAACACGACTGTTCGATTATCATGTTTTTTGGGAGAGCTCCCCGTAGCGGGTCAAGTACGCATGACTGCATCATGTGATGGACAGACGGTAGTCGGATCTTTTGTCGTCGTCGACATCCCCGGCCCGGCACTTTGTGGAAGAGACATTATAAAAGCCTTCAATCAATCTGGGATAGCGATGCTCAAACCCAACCTGGTATCTATGATTCAAGCACAACCGGATAAAGCTCTGCAGACTTTACTGGATGAATTCAGCGATGTATTTGCCCCTGGACTTGGGGAATTCACCGGCCCACCCGTGAAATTCCAACTCAAAGTGCAAGCAACTCCTCGTTTCTGTAAGGCTCGTTCCCTACCTTATGCCTTGGTGGACAAAGTTTCGGAGGCGTTGGACCGAATGGTAGCAGATGGCATCTTATCACCAGTAACGACTGCGGAATGGGCCACACCGGTCGTGCCTGTTGTGAAACCGGATGGATCCATCCGCGTTTGTGGAGATTTCCGTCTCACTGTGAACACAGCTACGGTTACTGAACAATATCCCCTTCCACGGGTAGAATACATTTTCGCACGGCTAAACGGCGGCGAAGTGTTCACCACTCTCGACTTGACACAAGCGTACAATCAACTACCCTTGGATGACAAGGCCAAAGAATTGACTGTGCTCAACACCCACAAGGGCCTATTCTGCTTCAACAGACTTCCGTTTGGAGTAAGTTCAGCGCCAGCCATCTTTCAAAGACGAATGGACTTGCTCATCAGGGATCTGCCAGGTGTCCAAGTTTACCTTGACGACATCAACATAGCGGAGAAGAAAAATAACCTCACACTACTCCGAAAAGTGCTTCAGCGGTTACGAGAGAATGGATTTAGACTGAACCGCAACAAATGCAGATTTCGCCAAAAAGAAGTAACCTTTCTGGGTCACCGCGTGGATGCTTCTGGCCTCAAGCCCAAGGACGACAACATAGCAGCTGTCGTAAGGGCCCCGACGCCAACTTCGGTGACGGAACTCAAGGCATTTCTAGGACTGATTAATTACTATGCCAAGTTTTTGCCTAATTTGTCGACCCACCTGCCTCCACTGTACGACTTGCTGAAGAAGGGTGCCACATGGGAGTGGCGGGACAAACAAGAGACAGCCTTCAAGCACGTCAAAGGTGCAATCCAGATTTCGAAGTTTCTAGCCCACTTCGACCTGAAAAAACCATTGAGGTTGGAATGTGACGCATCAGCAGTAGGAGTTAGCGCGGTTCTCTCTCAGCGTGTAAATGGAATTGACTACCCCATAGGATTCCGTTCCAGAACGTTAAATCAAGCAATTCGCAACTGGAAAAGGAAGCGTTGGCACTTGTTTTTGGGGTGACCAGGTTTAAAGAATATTTGTACGGAAACCAATTTGTCTTGGTGACGGATCATAAACCGCTCACGGGTATCTTCAATCCGAACAAAGCCATTCCCCCCATGGCGGCAGCCAGGATACAAAGATGGGCCCTCTTGCTGGACAATTATCAGTACGTCTTAGAGTACCGAAAGGGTGCAGACAACGTCAATGCTGATGCACTGAGCCGACTGCCACTCCAGACAAGTGAAGAATCTCAGGGCCTGCAAGAAAACCCAGAGTATGTGCTGTACACAGACTTTCCAACAAGCAAAGCTATCACAGCACGGGACCTTGTACAGCTGACGGACTTGAATCCTACTTTGCAACAGGTCAAACAGTGGATTGTACAAGGTTGGCCGAATTTTTAGGGGAGCATCAACAGCGATACCGTCCCTATTTCAACAAGAGACAAGAACTGACGATCACGCAGGATTTGATTTTCTGGGGACATCGAATCGTCATACCTACTGCTGCAATTAAAGCTGTCTTAAATGTGTTACACGAGAATCACTCGGGCATGGCAGCTATGAAAAAGACAGCAAGATCCTTGTTCTGGTTCGCAAACGTGGATACAAAAATTGAACGCCTAGTAAGAGCCTGTACCGTCTGTATAGAAGCCGCACCGATGCTTCCACGACATACGCCAGTACCATGGCCAGTCTCGAACGAAAGATGGAGCCGCCTGCATCTAGATTTCACAGGACCAGTGGATGGGCACATGATATTAGTCGCAGTAGACGCAACAACTAAATAGATTGAAGCGCTGCCTATGAAGTCTGCCACGTCAGAAACCACTGTGGACGCCCTACGAGCCATCTTTGCAAGGTTCGGTCTACCCAGAACCGCAGTAACCGACAATGGGACACAATTTACCAGTGCATTTTTCCGGCACTTCACGGATAGGAATCAAATACAGCACCTCACCACGGCTCCATACCATCCCCAGTCCAACGGTTTGGCAGAAAGGGCAGTCCGCACAGTCAAGGACGGATTAAAGAAGATGAGACAGGGCAAATTACAGACCAGACTCTCCAGATTCTTATGCAGCTACCGTCGAACCCCTCTCAAAGAAGGCAAGTCTCCGGCCGAGTTACTGCTGGGATACGAAATAAGAACGAAGATAGACTGCATCACGCCGAACCAGCAAACAAGAAACGCAGAGCGCCAGGAGAACAGTACGCAGAATTGGCAAAAGGGTCAACGAGTTTGGACTCGAAGCTGGACGAAATCCAAATGGATACCAGCCACAGTGAGGGAACAACAGGGAGCAAGAATAGTCACCGTTGACACTCAACAAGGGTTTCAACGAAGGCATTCCTGTGTTGTTCCCTCACTGTGGCTGGTATCCATTTGGATCTCGTCCAGCTTCGAGTCCAAACTCGTTGACCCTTTTGCCAATTCTGCGTACTGTTCTCCTGGCGCTCTGCGTTTCTTGTTTGCTGGTTCGGCGTGGTTTCACATTCACTTCACCATTCACTGTTATATATATATATATCTGCGGAGAAATCTGCGGAGTACAATCAACCTCTCTATATGGCTTTCATAGATTATGAAAAGACATTCGATTCAGTAGAGATACCAGCAGTCACAGAGGCATTGCGTAATCAAGGAGTACAGGAGGCATACGTGAATATCTTAGCAAATATCTACAAGGATTCCACAGCTACCTTGGTTCTCCACAAGAAAAGTAGAAAGTTACCTATCAAGAAAGGGGTCAGGCAAGGAGACACAATCTCTCCAATGCTATTCACTGCATGCTTAGAAGAAGTATTCAAGCTCTTAGACTGGGAAGGATTAGGAGTGAGGATCGACGGCGAATATCTCAGCAACCTTCGGTTTGCAGATGACATTGTCCTATTGAGCAACAATGGAGACGAATGATTGAGGACCTTAATCGAGAAAGTGTAAGAATTGGGTTGAAGATGAATATGCAGAAGACAAAGATAATGTTCAATAGCCTAGCAAGGAAACAAGAATTCAGGATCGCCAGTCAGCCTCTAGAGTCTGTAAAGGAGTATGTTTATCTAGGTCAGTTACTCACAGGGGACCCTGATCATGAGAAAGAAATTTACAGAAGAATAAAATTGGGTTGGAGTGCATACGGCAGGCATTGCCAAATCCTGACTGGGAGCTTACCACTGTCGTTGAAAAGAAAAGTGTACAATCATTTCATTCTACCGGTGCTAACATATGGGGCAGAAACTTGGAGGTTAACAAAGAAGCTCGAGAACAAGTTAAGGACCGCACAAAGAGCGATGGAACGAAAAATCTTAGGAGTAACGTTAAGAGACAGGAAGAGAGCGGTGTGGATCAGAGAACAAACGGGGGTAGACGATATTCTAGTTGACATTAAGCGGAAGAAATGGAGCTGGGCAGGCCATGTAATGCGTAGGATGGATAACCGGTGGACCATTAGGGTTACAGAATGGATACCAAGAGAAGGGAAACGCATTCGAGGACGGCAGAAAGTCAGGTGGGATGATGAAGTTAGGAAATTCGCAGGCCCAAGTTGGAATACGCTAGCACAAGACAGGAGGAATTGGAGATCGCAGGGAGAGGCCTTCGTCCTGCAGTGGACATAAAATATAGGCTGATGATATATATATATATATATATATATATATATACAAATATACACATATATATGTATATATACATATATATTGTTGAAGGACAAGGAAATAGATTGCACGCATAAATGGCAGCGGAACCATCGGTGAGTGTGACCACTACAAACGGGAGTAGAACGTTCCGTCGACGCGCACAATCTTCAGATGGTGTAAAAAAAATCACAGCATATCCACGAAGTGAATGATGAACACCACATATTAATATCATGCACGAAACTCGAAACACTGAGAAAAAAATATTTTACTTTGTTTTAGAATGAACACATTCCTTTTCATTCATCATTAATTTTAGGCGAAGACGCACTAGTAAATATGACATACGTCGTTAGCTTCTTAAGGGAAGCACGTGTCCTTGAAAAACTATGAATCTGACCCTGCGCTTCACTTCACATTATGATACAGATCACTTTCTCATTGCCTGTCAAAGATATTCTGAATTGCGAAAAAGAACCTTAGAAACACCGTTCCGCCTTCTTAGATTAGAATTAAATGTTCAAAATTTACTATCATTGGGGGCCTCTACCCTTGGGCACAGCGACGGGAAGGTTGTAGATGCCATCCAGAATTACATTACAGGGTCAGAAAGATTTAGATGACAGAATCACGGCTTAGGGTACCGAAATATTTTTACAAATTTGATGACTAGCTGTCTACTTCTTTTTTTTAGTTATCATTTATTCTTTTATTCTATTCAAGTCATTTGATATATTCTAATTATTCATTCTCAGATGCGCATATATTCCCACATTTATGTTTGCATTATTTTATAAATCTCCTTTCTCATTGTTATTTCAAACTACCCGGTTCTTGGCCAATCCCCCAGAGCGGGTATGTGCCAGTAACTCCAAGGCTCTACATCTACATCTACCTCATTCACCTTCTCTTCTCTGAGAAGAAGACTGAGGTTTTTAATTTGTTGGGATCCTGGGGGTCCTTGCGCAGACAAGGACTGTCGATCAGGTGACCCAACTGTTGAAGAGAAATTTTACCTTGCGGTTGGCGCATGATAGCCTTAGTTGCTTATGCGCCATAAAACACAACACATATATTGTACTGGAGATTATCGGTGCCGGCACGGTGAAGTGTGAAAGAGGAAGTCGACGAAATAGTAGTGCGCGCTCGATCGGTGTCCAGCTGAGACTGCTCCGTCTTCTAGTACTTCGGGTCATTTTGGCATCTGTCAAGGTCCAGTCGGTCACTCGAGCTTGCTCAATTACTGTCAAACGCAATACAGTTTCACTACCTGTACGACAGCTTCGCGTGAGTGCAGCAGCGATTTTTTTGTAGGAATGCTGCAGGTCTCTCTCTCTCTCTCTCTCTCTCTCTCTCTATATATATATATATATATATATATATATATATATATATATTGTTGAAGGACAGGGAAATAGATTGCACGCATAAATGGCAGCGGAACCATCGGTGAGTGTGACCACTACAAACGGGAGTAGAACGTTCCGTTGCCGCGCACAATCTTCCGATGGTGTAAAAAAAATCACAGCATATGATGATGAGTGGGCGAAGCACCGGGGGATCATTTGGGTAAACCACAGCTACGGACGAGAGATAAAGAGAGTGCGCGTCGGGAACGAGAGAGAAAATTACACCATCTTCCCGTAGGGGAACCCTGAGTAGTATGCGAAGCAGCCATGGGGTCGACTCAAGGTAGTTTTATCAGGTGTATAAACTTGGACATGCAGAAGCACCAGCAACGCGCAGAACTGTTGTCGACGCCGTCGGCGTTTTGCGCGCGTTCGCACCGAACGCGCGCAAAGTGGAACCGGAACCGGAAGTGGAAGCGGAACCGGAACGCCATCTAGTGAACACTTCATAAAACTACAGGTGGCTACATACTACTACTACTACGGAGGAGGAGGAGGGAACGACCCACACCCTAAGGAGCTTCGCCCCTAAAAGAGCTGTCGTAGCGGGGGCAGAGTCACAAGAGACGGGCACCAAGGCGGCAGAAAAAGAAGCGATAATGACGTCAGCGGTGACGACCACTTTAGGAGAACGGTTCGGGAGGTCGACGGTAGTGTCACGGAACGGATACAAAGCCAGTTGCGCGCGAGCGCAGTCGACAACAGCATGATGTGCGGAAAGAAAGTACCAACCCAGAATAACGTCTGCGAAGCACGGCATAGAACGACGAATGCTACAAAAATACTGTACTGCTTCCCTTCGCGACCCTCGATTTTTCGGCTGGTTTCAGCCATATTTTCGTATGCAACCTTTTGTTCGCTCCGCTCACATTGCTCCGTGGCCAGTGTCTCGGCCATGTCCAAGCCATTCGGTCCCTGCACATCGTCGACGTGCCCGATGCTACTTCTCGCGATGACCTTACTGACATCTGCACTCTTTCTGCTACCGACAAGTTCTGCACCGACACAACTACGCATCTGACGACCGCAAATGGCTACTCGTCATACCGCGCAGCCTGCGCTCCACTATCTGCGCATACTTTCACGTTGACCCGCAGTGCGCCCACGCTGGAGTCCTCAAAACATATGATCGACTTCGTCAGCGCTACTACTGGCGAGGAATGTTTACATACGTCCGCAAATTCGTTCGCTCATGTACGGACTGCCAACGTCGGAAATCTGCGCCGTGCCGTTCAGCTGGAGCTTTGCAACCCTTTCGCTGTCCCGCCTGACCATTTGATCGAGTGGGCATTGATCTCTATGGTCCGCTTCCTATGACACCAGCCGGTAACCGCTGGATCATCGTCGCCGTCGACCATCTTACGCGATATGCTGAAACTGCGGCACTACCTGCCGCCACGGCGCGCGACGTCGCCTCCTTCCTGCTCCGCTGTTTCATCCTCCGTCACGGCCCACCTCGTGAACTTCTCAGCTACAGAGGGCGCGTCTTTTTGTCTGAGGTTGTCGAAGCTCTTCTGGCTCAGTGCCACGTTATTCATAAGACAACCACCACCCACTACCCCCAGACGAATGGACTCACGGAACGTTTCAACCGGACCCTGGGTAACATGCTGGCCATGTACGTCGCATCTGACCACATAGATTGGGACCTTATCCTACCATTTGTTACGTTCGCCTACAACACTGCAACCCAGACTACCACTGGCGTTTCTCCCTACTTTTTGCTCTGCGGTCGTCGCCCATCCCACACCGTGGACACCCTGCTACCCTACCAGCCCGATTCTTTCGAGTGTGTGCCCGTTTCGACTGCAGCACGTCATGCCGAGGAGTGTCGCAAGTTAGCGCGCCACTTCACCACCGCTGAGCAACAACGCCAGAAAAGGCTCCATGACGCTCACTGTGAGCAACCTGTCTTCTCTCCCGGCGACCTCGTCTGGCTGTCAGTACCTGCGCATGCTCCTGGCCTCTCTTCAAAACTTCTTCCCCGCTTCGATGGACCTTATCGAATTGTCCAGCGCACGTCTGCGGTGAATTACCTAATCGAACCACTGACTCCCCCCTCTGACCTTCGTTGTCGTGGACGTGACATTGTTCACGTCGATCACCTTAAGCTTTACCGTGAGCAGCTCGTGATCATTACTGTTTGAGCCGCCAGGATGGCTGCTTTTTCTCCCGGGGGTAATTGCGATGAAGAAGACGTACAACATGCTCTGCAGATGATGCACACCACCACCAGTAGCAGCATTGTGATCGCTCCGCAAAAGACGACGCCGAAGTGACGGCTAAGAACGCTGCCCGACGGAACTTCAAAACTTCTTCCCCGCTTCGATGGACCTTATCGAATTGTCCAGCGCACGTCTGCGGTGAATTATCCGCAAGAAGAATCATCCGTGAGGGTACACGCTGTGCCTCGGCTGCTGGCTGCGATCCCCTGTGCCCCTGTGCCCGTGCTGTTCGAGTCGTGTTGCGGGGAATTGGTCAAGTATCGGGCGGCTTTTTTTCTTTAGCTTTGTTTAGTCCTTTCCTCTTATTGTGTAATTAATCTGATTGTGAGTTCCTAATGTCTCTTTCTTCTCCCGGCCAGAGGTCTTTCCTCTGGACGGCTTCACTTCCCAATAATGATATTCCCATAGAGGCTTTCTTGCGCAGTGGTATTCACAGCGTTCCAGTGGCCCTAGTGCCGACCAATGGGGGATACATCCGCGTGAAAAATCCAAAGGTGACTCAAGAAGAGCTGCGGAAAGCAACCCCGCACTTCCAAAGCATAACCGATGTTCGACAGTTTGGCAGAGGGGGCATTCTATGCTGTTCGCCGGACCAGACCTGTGTCTCCGATCTTCTGCAGTGTCAAATGTTTGCGAATCACCCGGTGAGGCCTTTTATTACTCCTCATCTAGCTTGCGTTAAGGGGCTAGTTCGTGGAGTCGATGCGAGTCTGTGTGCTTCCGAGGTCCTGGAGATGTTCTCCCCGGCAGGTGCCGTATCAGTCTACCGATGTTCACGCGTTTCTGATAACCAAAGAGTCCCCACAGAGTCGGTCATTGTCACCTTTGCAGGCACAACTAGGCCATCAGAGATCAAGGCGTGGCCCTTATTATACAGGGTGGAAGCACTTTCTCCCCGCCCAGTGCAATGCGTTCAGTGTTGGCGATATGGCCACAGTATTAAGGGATGTAGATCTGATGTTCGGTGCCGCATTTGCGGAGAAGGTCACGATGGAAAAACGTGTTCCTCTCAGAGTGAACGATGCTGTTTGTGTGAAGGCTCCCACCCTGCGGACTGTACGAAATGCCCTGCGAGAGACCAAGAGCTTGAAATTATGCAAATTATAGAAAGGAAACGGTGTTCGCGTCGTGAAGCCCATGCTCTTGCCTTAGAGAAATCCTGTGGTTATGCTGAAGCTGCTGCTCGTCACTCCAAAGCTATGGATGCATCTCTTGGTGATGTTGTAGCTGCAGCTGTAGAGAAGGCTATGGCAAAAGCCTTTGACAGTTTATTTACGAATCTTTCAGAGACAATTGGGCAAGTTTTCACTTCTCAGTTGTCGCAACTTTTGCATGTTACTGCGCATCCAAATGTTCCTTCTGAAATCGCAGTTTCTCATGAAAATATAAAGAAACACCAATCGGCAGAGGCCTCGCCTCGCAGTAGTGATGACACCGCAGCTCCCGCAACTCCTGTCGAACCTGAGGGCTTTAACAGTCATGAGACTGGTTCAGATACCACTGAGAGCATGGATTTAGATGCTCGAACGTGTAAACATCGTGCTTCTCCAAACTCCCCGACGACAACTACCCTCCATAAACTAAAAGCTAAAAAGAGTCAAAATGACAGGTTAACAAAGGATGATTTCCTAAAGTATAACATTCTACAGAGGGCAGTAAATACTGCCGGAATATCGTCAACATAGGAAGCTTGAAAGTGCTGCAGTGGAACTGTCGTTCCATTTTTGCTGCAGCCGCTCATTTGTTATATCTCTGTGAAGAACTTTCTCCTGATTTGATTATTTTGCAAGAAACTTGGTTATCCACAGAAAAGAGTTTTCATTTAAAGAATTATCGCAGTTTTCGTCTAGATCGCCCTTCTCGTAGAGGGGGATTGGCATTTTTCATCTCAACAAGAATTTGTCACAGAGCTAAGATTAGTCACCAGTCATTCTCTGCTGAAAGTGAGATTCTAGCATTGGATTTAACGCTTCCTGGATGCGCCCCATTTTCGATAGTCAATGTTTATTTTCCTACAGGAGTTCTCAGTACAGGAGTTCTCGATGCTGTGCTTGCAGCCTGCAGAAAGGATCTAATCATAGCTGGTGACTTTAATTCTCACCACGTATCATGGGGTTATCGGTCCGACACTTGTGGTAAGAGATTGTTGGATTGGGTTTCGTTAAATAATCTTAACTGTGTAAATTCGAGAACCCCAACTTATGTATCCGGCAAATCACGTTCGGTGTTAGACCTAACTTTTTCCAGTTCGGGTTGTGCAATTTTCTCCTGGTCTACTATCACGTCGGCCACAAATAGCGACCATCTTCCAATAATTTTTGAGATCATGCGACCAATTAATTTAGTCGAAAAGCATGTCCGCACCTTTGTTAACTATAGTAAATTTCAAGATTCACTGCGATCAGCTTTAAATAAACAGGTTGGTCTAAATGATGAAGTTAAGGCAGTTAATTTGTGTCAAATGATAAGTGACAGTTACAAAAAATACAGCTTCAGTTTGCAGTCAACTAAAGGGGGTACTTATTCACCATGGTGGAATCCGGACTGTGAACGCGAATATAGAAGAAGAAAGGCAGCCTGGAGAAAGTTACTGTATAATCAATGTCCACGTAATTGGAATGACTATAAATTTGTTGCAACTACATTCAGGCAAACAGTTGACCAAGCGAAAGAAAATTATAACACTAAACATTACAGTTACCTATCGCAGTCTAGTAATAAAAAGCTCTATTTAGGTTTCTACGGTATAAAAAGATTGTTTCAGCCCCAATAAATGTAGAGTCTGTTAGCTTAACTTCCACTGAATTGGTACAATCACTGGAGGAGATTGCAAAAGGCTTAGAGCGTCGATTCACATCACTTCGCCCCTATCATATACCGGCGCCTGAAACAGCTAATGATTACATAGCAGTCACATTAGAAGAATTAATGAGAGTGGTAAACATGCTGCCAGCTTCAGCCCCAGGTCCTGATGGCATAACTAGAGCAATGATAAAACTATTATTCGAATTATCACCCCAGGATTTGCTTAATCTTATAAATTTCTCGATTAAAAATGCATGGATTCATCCAGACTGGAAGGTTGCCAAAATAATTCCACTACTCAAAAAACCGGGTGATAGATATACAATAGATAACATTAGACCTATTTCTCTGACCTCAAATCTCGTAAAGTTAATCGAGAGTGTTCTGTATGGTCACATCGATAGGTGGATAGGCGAGAACCAAATATCAAGTGATTCTCAAATAGGATTCAGGCCCGGCTGCTCAATTTGGTGTGCTCATGTTGACTTGGAGAGTCGAATTCAACTCGCTCGCCGCAACAACCAGTACGCTGCCTTAGTCACATTAGACATTGCGAAGGCGTATGACAGTGTCGATCACGGTATCTTAATCAACAGAGTCGAAAGTGTGAGTCTCCCACAGTACATAATTGCATGGATTCAAAATTTTCTAAGCGGACGCACATTTTATTGCTATCAAAACGGTGTGTCTTCTCGCATTTACAAACAGACAAGGGGCGTTCCTCAAGGTGCAGTACTTTTCTCCGTATTATTTAATATTTTACTAAATCACATCTCGACACATCATGACGTACAGGTATACGTATACGCTGATGATATCGCATTTTTCTCAGTATCAAATGATATTCATAGCTTATATAAAACTTTGCAATTGTATTTGAATCAGATTGAAATTTGGCTAAAAGGAATACAAATGTCGCTAAATGTCAGCAAAAGTGCAATCATTGTTTTTCCCTTTACTTTTCCTATCCGAATAACACTGTCGTATGGCCAGGAGATTATTCCACAGGTGCAATCTTTAAAATATCTGGGAATGATTTACACAGAAAAGCTTAATTGGAAGACATACATAGAATACATCGCATCTAAAGGAGCACGCGCAGTTGGTTTATTACGACGAGTCAGCAGCAATCGTTTTGGAATGCGCAGAGAGACCTTGCTGATGATTTATTGTATGTATGTCCGCCCCATTCTAGAGTTTGAATGCGTGTTATTTTCTGGAGGTCCTATTTATAAATTACGCCCTCTGGTTCTTTTAGAACGCGAATCACTACGTCTATGTCTCGGCCTTCCAAAATATGTAGCGAATAATATTCTTTATCATGAAACTCACCTGCCTTCTCTTCAAACTCGTTTTCGTATACTGACAGTCCAAACGTTACTGAACATATATGCTTCTCCCCAGAGACGCTCCTTCTATATGTTTATTAGAGAACCGGCTGCATTCTTTGAGAATCAATGGTCCAGACTGCATTGTCCCCAGGTAGTTTTTGTGCAGAAACTATTAGAGCCATTAGAAATATCAATCCGTGATGTGGATTTTCAAAATTTCCCTACTGCGACAGTAAGCGTGGAATTCGATGATATATTTCCTAATAACGCTAAACTCCTGCCTATTCGATACCTAAAAAGTTTGCTAGATGACCACCTCGAGAACCTCCAAATAAATGCAGTAATAGCCACAGATGCTTCTGTCAGTGAAGAGAAGGCAGGTGTGGGAATTTTTTCGGCATCCTTAAATTGGTCTTTCTCCCTTCGACTACCCGACTTTACGCCAATATTTCAGGCGGAGTTATTAGCGATCATCCTAGTTCTGCGAAAACTTCCCACATCTATTACTTCAGCCGTAATCTTAACCGACTCCTTGTCTGTTTGCTCCGCTTTATCAGTGCCCAATTCATCTATCATTCTCCGTGAATTTCATTCATCCATCCCCCAACATTTACGCTTTATCCATGTGGTATGGGTGCCTGGGCACGTGGGGCTCACTTTAAACGAATCTGCAGACGCACTAGCAGCGGCATCTCTTAACGGCCCGGTACTGAGGATCCTAAGACCTTCGGCATACGTCACTTCTGCGAGATTTAAAAAAATTTCTGTCCAAGAAGAACAGGCCAAATCATGTGTACTCAATAACACCGATTTTCAGCACCATAGGTTTCCTTGGCACAGCAGATGGTGTTCAACAAGAAAATTTGAGGTGTCGTTTACTAGAATGCGTTGCCGAATACCAAGGCTTAATTTCTATACCCATAGGTCTGGTTTGGCGCCTTCCCCTCAATGCTTTTATTGCAATGAACCCGAAACTATGGATCATTTCTTTATAGAGTGTCGTAGATTCACCATGCATAGAAAACGACTTCTAGAAGGTCCCCTTCGCCAACTTGGATTGAACATTACGTTACCTATCATTCTATCTCTGGGGGCGTCGGCACTAGGACACTGTAATAGGAACGTATGTGATGCCATATTTAATTTTGTAATGGAAACAAAGAGACTGCCATGCTAATTTTTTTTAAGACAACAAAAATATTTGCTTCAAACTTTAAGATGCTATAGCATGAAAATTAATATTAACGATTATAATTAATTGATTATATCATTCTTAAGTAATAGAATCCCATTTAGGTATCCTTCATTTTTCTTCCCACTGCCGCCCGATTCATGGCCAATCCCCCGTAGTGGGTTGTGCTATATCTACAGGCTCCAAACCAAACCAAACCAAACCGACGGAACTGTTTAGCCACCCGTTCTGTGCCACTACATCCGAAGGATCTACATCCATGCCTGTATCAATAAACCTCATTTCACAAAATATAGTTCATCCTGAATCATAACACGAGCTGTACATGTGGCCGAAGGCTTGACTTGGTGCGAGCTTGCCGTGCGTAGGGAAATATCTGGTACAGGAATCGTCACTTTCTTGAGTTTGCGGTACAGGTCCTCACTTATGACAGAAACGGCAGCCCCTGTATCGACAAGAGGTTGTCGCGATGCTTTCGACAAATACTGCGATTTCGTTAGGAGGAGAAAGATGAGGCCTTGAAAATTTCGACGATGGCGCAGTTCTTGCCTCGGGAACTGCGGCTGTCAGTTTTCCTCCTGACCAGAGCTGGAAGGGCGAAGCATGGGTGAAAGGGAACGGCGGCGAGGGGAAGGAGACCGACGAGAGTTGAAGGCGGCGCGACGAGAATACGAGTCCGAGGGATCAGGGATAGAACGATGCGAAGGCTCTTGGGGAAGGTAGCCGAGGTTTGGCGCGTCACGACGAAAATAAAGTCTACGGCGGCCACAGAAACGCGCAACATGTCCCGGAATACCGCACGCGAAACAGATAGGGCGGTTGTCAGGAGTACGCCAAGGGTCAAGAGAAGGTCCGGAAGGCGATAAGAGCACGTGAACCGGGCGTACCGGAAGTGGCGACGAGTAGAAACTAGCGGCGGGTCTGGAGGTAGTAGGCATCGGTCGCGGAGGAGGTCGGTTGAGACTTGAGAGCGGCAGCGTAAGTCAGAGGTGCAGTCACAGGCGGCGGTGGGAGCACCTCAGAAACTTGTGCTTGGATCACACGACGGAGCGACGGTTATAGTGTGGAAGCAGGCTCAGCAACACACGCCACAAGAGATAGCTAGCGAGCCACTTCTTCCCGAATGTATTGCTGAATCTGCGGCAGCAAGCCGGAGTGATCAGCGCTAAGGCATCCAGGCTCCAAGGCCGAGAGGTCCGCGGATTGCAAACTGGTGCGACGGGTGGAAAGGCGCTGCTGGCGCAGCTCGTCGAAGCTTTGACAGAGCTCAATTACTTGTGAAACTGTCGTAGGGTTCTTGGCCATGAGCATATGGAAGGCATCGTCGTCTATGGCTTTCATAATATGCCTTATCTTATCGGCTTCGGTCATGGACGCATTCACGCGCTTACAGAGGTCGATGACGTCCTCAATGTAGCTCGTGAAGGTTTCACCGCTTTGTTGAGCGCGACCACGCAAACGGTGTTCAGCACGGAGTCTGCGCACAGCGGGACGGCCGAAGACCGAAGTGAGGGTGTCGGTGAAAGCTGACCAGGTTGTAAACTCGTCTTCGTGGTTTCTAAACCACAGATGTGCCACATCAGTCAGATAAAAGATGGCGTTGGTCAGCTTGTCGCGGTCAGCCCACTTGTTATGCGCGCTAACGCGGTTATACTCTGCAAGCCAGTCCTCCACGTCGTGATCGTCGGTGCCGCTGATGATGGCAGGGTCGCGCTGGCGTACCGCACCAGAACACACGACAACCGGGGGGGGGGGGGGGAAGTGGATTGCGAAGGGCCGGCGTTGTCAGTCATTGTAGCCGCAGACGGCAACGTACGGCTGCGGAGCTCCAGGTCGGGGAAGACGGGTACCCAGCACCTCCACCAATTGTCACGGGATGTTCTTGTGAGTCCACAGGGCGTCTGACCAAAGTACAAGAAGATGGAGCACTCTCAGCTGGAAAACGATTGAGCGCGCACTACTAGTTCGTCGACTTCCTCTTTCACACTTCACCATGCCGGCACCGATAATCTCCAGTACAATATATATATATATATATATATATATATATATATATATATATATATATGGTTGAAGAGAAAAGTGTACAATCATTGCATTCTACCGGTGCTAACATATCGGGAAGAAGCTTGGAGGTTAACAAAGAAGCTCGAGAACAAGTTAAGGACCGCACAAAGAGCGATGGAACGAAAAATCTTAGGACTAACGTTAAGAGACAGGATGAGAGCGGTGTGGAACAGAGAACAAACGAGGATAGCCGATATTCTAGTTGACATTAAGCGGAAGAAATGGAGCTGGGCAGGCCATGTAATGCGTAGGATGGATAACCGGTGGACCATTAGGGTTACAGAATGGATGCTAAGAGAAGGGAAGCGCAGTCGAGGTCAGCAGAAAACCAGATGGGATGATGAAGTTAGGAAATTTGCAGGCGCAAGTTGGAATACGCTAGCGCAAGACAGGGGTAATTGGAGATCGCAGGGAGAGGCCTTCGTCCTGCAGTGGACATAAAATATACGCTGATGATATATATATTGCGAGACAGCTGTTCAACCTCGACGGTTTATTATGCAGGCCGCGCGCTGAAGCGAATGGCGCTCGCCATGATGATGAGTATATACAGATGAAGAAGATGAAGGGGTAATATAATGCTCACACAATTACCCCCGCGCATGGAAGCGGCCAACCTGGCCGCTGGCTATGGCGGCGAACGCCGCCTGAAAGGCTTTAAACGTGAAACATGCACAATCTCTGTGGTACGGCAGCGGCCGTCCAAAGGCGTAACAACGGGCGCGACACGATAGTTAACTGGCGAAGTCTGTTCCTGAACTGTGTAAGGCCCGACAAAACGGGACTGAAATTTCTCGCATAAACCAGGAACGCGAACTGGAGTCCACAGCAACACTTCGTCTCCAGGCTGGAAGGAAACGACACGGTGGGATGCATCATAGCGAGTTTTGCGGTCTTGTTGACTGGCGTCGGTGTTGAGGCGGGCGTGTTGGCGACACTGGGTAATTCGCGAAACAAATTGCTCACACGTTGATGTGGACGATGGCACGGGGACGTCAAAGAAAGAGACGTCGAGGACAGTGATTGGTTGACGACCATACACAAGGAAAAAGGGCGAGTACCCCGTTGTGCGTTGGACGGCCGTGTTGTAAGCGAAGGTGACGAATGGGAGAATAACATCCCAATTGGTGTGATCAGGGTTGATGTACATTGAAATCATGGCGGACAGCGTACGATGAAAGCGCTCTGTGAGGCCATTAGTTTGAGGGTGGTAGCTGGAAGTCGTTTTATGGATGGTATTGGACGCACGGAGAACATCGTCGAGAAGTTTAGACAGAAAGGTCCTGCCGCGGTCACTCAAAAGAATACGTGGGGCTCCGTGTCGTAAAAAGATGGTTTCCAAGAAAAAGGATGCAACCTCCGCTGCGGAACCGGAAGGTAGTGCGGCTGTTTCAGCGTACCGTGTCAAGTGGTCTACAGCTGTGACAATCCATCGTTTACCGCCAGCCGATAAGGGTAGTGGACCATACAAGTCGATACCAACTACTGCGAAAGGACCTTCAGGACACGGGACAGGTTGTAGCAGTCCAGCCGGAGGTGATGTCAGTCGTTTGCGGTGTTGGGAGATCGAACAGGAAGCCACGTATTTTGCTACGCTTGTTGCAAGTCCAGGCCAAGAGAAGCGGCTGCGAATTCGCTCATAGGTTTTATGAAAACCAAAGTGACCGGCAGTGGGATCGTCATGAAAGGTCTCCAGTATCTGGGTCCGAAGTGATCGGGGAACTACAGGGACCCAACGGTGTCCTTCGGGATGAAACACGTACCGGTATAGCACCGAATTTTGAATCTTGTGGTTCTTCAACTGCCGACGGAGTCGAGCGTTAGGTGTGCGAGAGGATCCCAGAATACGTTCCATAACGGAGTGGCAGTAGGGGTCACTACGTTGGCAAGTTGCAAACGTATGAGGATGGCTAGGTGGGAGCCGGTCGAGAGCTGCGAGTGAAGGAAATGCAGGAGAGACGTCCGGCGGGTTGCTCACGGAAGGTGGTAAGCAGGCAGTGTTTGAAGACGGTGGTAGGGGACAACGAGAGAGAGCATCGGCATCCTGGTGTTTCTTTCCAGACTTGTAGGTGACGTCGAAGTCGTATTCTTGTAAACGAAGTATCCAACGGCCGAGACGGCCCGTTAAATTTTTTACCGTCGCCAACCAGCACAAGGCGTGGTGATCAGTAACGACCGTAAAGTGGCGGCCGTGCAGATAAGGCCGGAATTTTTGGACGGACCAAACAACGGCAAGACACTCTTGCACGGTAATCGTATAATTTTTCTCTGCAGGTGTTAGCGTGCGACTTGCGTATGCGACCACACGTTCTTCGGAAGTTTGCTGACGTTGCAGAAGAACAGCGCCGATACCATGGCCGCTGGCGTCAGTATGTAGAAGAGTGGGTGCGGTGTTGTCGAAATGACAAAGCACAGGTTCGGACGTGAGGGCACGCTTGAGGGCGTCAAAAGCAGTTTGGCATTCGTCCGACCAAACATAGGGAGCTCCAGAAGGAAGTAGTTGATGGAGCGGCGCCGCAATGGTGGCAAAGTTACGTATGAAGCGCCGGAAATACGAGGCTAGGCCAAGGAAGCTACGCAAGTCTTTGGCGCGTTGAGGCCTGGGGAAGCGCAGGACAGCGGTAATCTTATCGGGGTCAGGTCGAATGCCCTCCTTGCTGACAAGGTGTCCGAGTACTTTAATGGTTTTGCTGGCGAAGTGGCACTTTTTTGTATTCAGCTGAAGGCCAGCAGCAGAGAGGCATGTCAAGACTTCGTCGAGGCGCTGCAAGTGCTGATGGAAGGTCGACGAAAATATGACGATGTCGTCAAGGTAGCATAAGCAAGTCTTCCACTTTAGGCCCCGTAGTACGGTGTCAATCATCCGCTCAAATGTGGCGGGAGCATTACACAGGCCGAAAGGCATTACGTTAAATTCGTAAAGTCCATCGGGAGTGGCAATGCAGTTTTTTCCTTGTCTTCTTCGTGCATGGGGATCTGCCAGTATCCGGAGCGTAGATCAAGGCTGGTGAAATGCTCCGCGCCTTGTAATGAATCTAACGCATCATCGATTCGGGGAAGTGGATATACATCTTTGCAGGTTATTTTGTTCAAGGCACGGTAGTCTACGCAAAAGCGCACTGAGCCGTCTTTCTTACGCACCAAAACGACAGGTGACGACCAAGGGCTTGAGGAAGGGCGGATGATGCTTCGTTTCAGCATGTCGGCAACCTGGGTATCGATGATCTGGCGTTCGGCGGAAGAAACGCGATATGGCCGCCGGCGCACAATGGAAGTTCCATCTGTGTGTATGCGATGAGCCGTTGCAGAAGTCTGTCCCAGAAGAGGAGAGTGCACGTCGAAGGAGTCTTTATGCTTGGATAACAACGCCAGTAACTCTTCCGTCTGCTGTGGCGTTAGATCAGTGCTGATTGCACTAGCGAGAACAGAAGCAGGGGCTGGCTTTATAGCGGTAGGTGCCCGTGAAACAGCAGTAGTCGTGGTAAGCACACAGACAGGCTGAGTGTCCAAGACGCAAATGACAACAGCGCCTTTAGGAAGAAGTACTGGCTCAGTGGTTGTGTTGAGTACAGCCAAAGTGGCCGTAGTAACCTTGCGTAGTCGAGAGCACAAGTCAGCGTGAATAACAGAAATAGCTGCGCCCGTATCAATCAATGCAGGAACGGGTACACCTTCTACACACACTAATAAAGTATTGGCCGGGCACACTGGAGGAATTGTAGTCTGTGCGGGCCATGCAGCTTTCCCTCCAAAAACTTGCACCATCTAGTTTTCCGATCGGTAGTCAGGAGTGCGGGAGGCCGGTAGCAGAGGTGATGTCGAGCGTCGGAGAGGGGAAGGCGAGCGGCGGCGCCCTTGACGGCAGGTGCGAGGCTCTTCGGGATTTGGAGGCGGAGTAAGTGAGCGTTGGGAAAGCCGGCGCTGGTAGGCACCTGGAAGAGGCAATGGGTCTCGCTCGTAAACATCGTAACCACGGCGTTCGTCCTGTTGTCGTCTGCGACAAAAGCGCGATATGTGCCCGCGAATACCGCAGTAATAACAAATGGGGCGGGGCGAAGGCCGGGTAGGGTAATATGCTGTGGCAGGTGCACGAGGTGCCAGAGTCGCCAGATGTGTGGGAGTAGCAGGAGCAGGAGGCGTTGTCTGAACGAACGCTGGTTGCATAGCCGCAACCTGAGCATACGAGGGCGCCGGCGAAGGAGGGACACAGCCCACAGTGCAGGTCATGGAGGACAGCTCCTCTTTGATGATGTCGCGCAGGCCAGGAACCGAAGGTTGCGGCTGAAGAACGGGAGGACTGCGCAGGCCGTACACTTGGAGTTCCTCACGTATGAGAGTCCGAATCAGGACACGCAGGGCCGTATCGGAGGAAGGAGGCGTGTCACAGGCGACAGGTTGTAAACTGATGGCCTGCAGGGCGTCCAGATGCTGGAAAGTCGCGATAACATCGTTAACGGTATTTGGATTCTTGATGGCCAGTGCGTTGAACGCGACATGGGCAATGCCCTTGAGGATATGACGAACACGATCTGATTCAGTCATGGCTGCGTCAACCCGGCGACAAAGGGCGAGGACGTCCTCGATATAAGAGGTGTATGTTTCCCCGGGAAGTTGCATGCGTGCATCAAGCTTTTTCTTGGCTACCTCAGAGCGGACGTTGGGGGCGCCGAAAATTTGCCGAAGCTGGTGTCTGAAAGCCGCCCAGTCAGGGAAGGAGCGCTCATGGTTAAGAAACCAAGTCCTGGCAACGTCAGTGAGGTAGAATGCGACGCTCCGAAGCTTGTGAGAATCATCCCACCGGTTAGACTCACTCACTCGGTCATAATTGTCCAGCCAGTCGTCAACGCCTTCACTAGGAAGGCCAGCGAACATGGTGGGATCACGCTGCCGCGTGCTGACGGTCCATGAAGGAACGGCCGGTGGGGCAGAGACGGTGACGCTGGGGGCTCCTGGTGGATCTTCTTGGGGCATGGTGGCTGAAAGGCGGGGCAAGCGGCGACCGGAACGAAGCTCCAGGGAAACTCGAAGTCGTAGAGGACCAAGGAATCGAGAGCACTCTCCACCACTTGCGAGACAGCTGTTCAACCTCGACGGTTTATTATGCAGGCCGCGCGCTGAAGCGAATGGCGCTCGCCATGATGATGAGTATATACAGATGAAGAAGATGAAGGGGTAATATAATGCTCACAATATATATATATATATATATATATATATATATATATATATATTATATATAAACTTTACTTGACTGGAAAATATTTGAAGTCGCGGTGGTCGGAGCCCCTCAGTCCAGGGCCCCACTGGCCTCTGCCGCCTACCTGACCTGGCTAATTAAGGACTTTTGTCCTGCCAAGTCGGAACGGGCGAGCTGTGCCTCCCACTGCTCCATTGTGACATTATTAGTTGGCCTATGAGGGTGCTTAGTACACTCCCAGGTTACATGTATTAGTGTAGGTATGCCACCGCACCAAGGGCACGTGGCCCTATAGCGGGTGGCATACATGGCGTTCAGCAGTTTTAGATGGGGGAATACCCCGGTCTGTATTTTGCGCCAATCGGCGGCTTCTTCCCCGCTAAGTGAGGCGGCGGGTATTTTCTGCGGACTCCGCGCTGATGAGCAAGGATGTCTTTGACATTTAAATTGATGGGATTTTGTGAGGGATAGTGTGAGGGGTTGGGGTTCGAAGAGGACGCCATCGCTCGGTTAGTAGACACTCGAGCTAACGCGTTAGCCTGTTCGTTCTCCTGTACCCCCGCATGTCCCGGGCACCAGAGTAGGCGAAGGCGGTGGTTGAACATTTGGGGATTATCGCGAGGTTAGCCGCAGTCCTTGAGAAACATGCAGCATGCCTCCCGGGAGTCAGTGACGACGACGGAGTCGCTTTGCGAACGCTCCGCGTGGGCGATCGCGATCGCCACTGCTAACATTTCGGCGGAGATGGGGGAGCCCGCCGTGGTCGACGCGGTAATTTGCTGCTGGCTGATCGCGTTCACGGCTGCCACGGCGTACCTCCTTTGGTAGCGCTGCCCGGTTGTGCGCGTGCTTTGCGCCTTTCCTGGTTGTACTCGGGATGCATATTCTTCGGAATTGGAGCTACTGTAGTTTTGGATCTCACCGAAGGAGGGAGAGGTACGGCCTGTTCGGTGAGATAAATCGGATATGCTGGGATGTTAAGTCGTGCCAATATTGCCCTACCAGTTTTTGTGAAGCTGAGGCGCTCCCTCGGTCGCATCAGAGTGGTCTGCCTCAGTTCGTCGAAAGTATTGTCACGTAGTAGTGACGCTGAAGTAAACAGTCGTAAAACTGTGCATGACGAAACTAATTCTTTATTGGGCGAACCTGTGCCCACAAAAGCAAGCTACACTCGAAGCACACCGAAAGCGGCGAACACAGTCGGCGGTCGTCGAAATCTGATCAGCGGCGAAACGCGTTGGCTTTTATACATGAGTCATCGAATGTTCCAGGTTATTCCCTGGTGCCCGCGTGTCTTCCAGAAAGTTCTAGACAATTCGCGTCGGTCATACAATCTGATAACATAAGCGTCGGTGAATACAGACAACGGAAAGAAGCATCCATAACGTTCGAGAAACTTCTGATACATGCAGGCGCGTCCTGCGCCGTGCGATAACGGTTAACATTTGTGAGCCGGTGAAGAGCTGTCACCGGTGAAAGATAAACAAGTACACGTGGCAATACCCTCCCCCTAAAAAAACATCGTCCCGATGCTACTAACGAACACGAATCCGAAAACATAAACCACGCGTAATAAAGACAATAAAAATAACAAAGCAACGAAGTACCTAAGTTCGTCAGCGGGCGTAGAAAGGCTTAAGACGCACCACGTGGATGACTTCGGGTCGTGCGCGGCGCCGCTGTGACTGCGAAATGCAGTCTGGCACGACCTCATAGTCCAGTGCGCCAATCCGTCGGATAATCTTGTAGGGTCCGAAATAGCGTCGTAACAGTTTCTCGCTAAGTCCTCGCCGGCGTATCGGAGTCCAGACCCAAACACGGTCGCCGGGCTGGTACTCGACGTAGCGTCGTCGAAGATTGTAGTGTCGGCTGTCGGTCCTCTGCTGGTTCTTGATGCGCAGGTGGGCGAGCTGTCGACCTTCTTCGGCACGCTGCAAATAGGTGGCAACGTCAAGATTTTCTTCATCGGTGACGTCCGGTAGCATGGCGTCAAGCGTCGTTGCCGGGTTCCTTCCGTAGACCAGGTTGCACGGCGCCATGTGCGTCGTTTCTTGCACGGCCGTGTTGTATGCGAAGGTCACGTACGGAAGGATGGCATCCCACGTCTTGTGTTCGACGTCGACGTACATTGCCAGCATGTCGGCGATGGTCTTATTTAGGCGCTCGGTGAGGCCATTCGTCTGCGGGTTAGGCGGTGGTCCGGCGATGGCTTGTCTGGCTGTATCGCAGGATGGCTTGAGTTAGTTCTGCCGTAAAGGCTGTGCCTCTGTCGGTGATGAGGACTTCTGGAGCACCGTGACGCAGGAGAATGTTCTCAACGAAGAATCGGGCTACCTCGGTGGCACTGCCTTTGGGCAAGGCTTTTGTTTCGGCGTAGCGGGTGAGGTAGTCCGTAGCTACGACGATCCATTTATCGTCGCTGACAGTCTCGGCATGTCCTTACGTAATGAACGACGTCGGCAGAGAGGCGAGGCCAGTAGTATTTTTCTTGTATCCTCGCGAGCGTGCGGGAAAAACCGAGGTGTCGAGCTGTTGGGTCGTCATGCAGAGCTTGCAGAACCTCTGGACGCAATGCTGAGGGTACCACGAGGAGGTAGTTGGCTCGGAGAGGCGAGAAGTTCTTCTTTAGGAGAATGTCGTTTTGCAAGAAAAACGACGCCAATCCTCGCCTGAACACCTTAGGCACAATGACGGTCTTGCCTTCCAGGTAGTCTACAAGGCTCCTTAGTTCCGGGTCGGATCGCTGTTGTTCGGCGAATTCGTCGGCACTGATGGATCCCAAGAAAGTGTCGTCACTCTGGTCGTCCTGTGGCGGCGGTTCGACGGGGGCGCGAGACAAGCAGTCGGCGTCAGAGTGCTTTCGCCCGGACTTGTAAACAACGGTGATGTCGAATGCATGAAGTCTCAGTCTCCATCGTGCGAGGCGACCTGAAGGATCCTTCAAGTTAGCTAGCCAACACAAGGCGTGGTGGTCGCTCACAACCTTAAAGGGCCTGCCATAGAGGTAGGGGCGAAACTTTGATGTAGCCCAGATGATGGCGAGGCACTCCTTTTCTGTTGTGAAATAATTTGCTTCTGCCTCCAATAGCGACCGGCAAGCGTAACTTACAACCCTTTCTAGTCCGTCAGTCCTCTGCACAAGCACGGCGCCGAGTCCTACGCTGCTTGCGTCGGTGTGGACTTCGGTATCGGCGTTTTCGTCGAAATGCGCAAGTATTGGCGGCGTGCAGGCGTCGCTTCAATTCTTCAAATGCTTCGACTTGCGGCGTCTCCCACTTGAACTCGACGTCGGCCTTCGTGAGATACGTCAGTGGCTCAGCGATCCGTGAAAAATCCTTGACGAAGCGCCTGTAATGGGCGTACAGTCCAAGAAATCTACGCACTGCCTTCTTGTCAGCGGGCGGAGGAAAGTTGGAGATGGCTGCAGTTTTCTGAGGGTCGGGGCGCACTCCAGCCTTGTTGATGACGTGGCCCAAAAACAAGAGCTCCTGATATGCGAAGCGGCACTTTTCTGGCTTCAACGTGAGTCCGGAGGTCTTGATTGCTTGAAGAACTGTTTCAAGGCGCCGGAGGTGTTCCTCGAAGCTTGAGGCAAACACAACGACGTCGTCCAAATAGACGAGGCAAGTCTGCCACTTCAAGCCTGCCAGTACTGTATCCATGACGCGTTGGAAAGTCGCAGGTGCCGAGCAAAGACCAAACGGCATGACCTTGAACTCGAACAGTCCGTCTGGTGTTATAAACGCAGTCTTCTCCCGGTCCCTCTCGTCCACTTCGATTTGCCAGTAGCCTGTTTTGAGGTCCATCGACGAAAAATACTCTGCGTTGTAGAGTCGATCCAAGGCGTCGTCAATCTGTGGCAGGGGGTACACGTCCTTCTTCGTGATCTTGTTGAGGCGACGATAATCGACGCAGAAACGTAGGGTTCCATCCTTCTTCTTCACTAACACCACGGGGGACGCCCACGGACTCTTGGACGGCTGGATGATGTCGTCGCGTAGCATTTCGTCGACTTGTTGCCTTATGACTTCACGTTCGCGCGCCGAAACTCGGTACGGGCTCTGACGGAGTGGGCGGACATTTTCGTCGGTTATGATGCGGTGCTTGGCGACCGGGGTTTGTCGAACTTTTGACGATGACGAGAAGCAGTCCTTGTATTGCAGGAGCAGAGCTTTTAGTTGTTCTTTCTTATGCCTGGGAAGGTTCTGATTGACATCGAAAGTTGGTTCACGTATTATAGTCGTCGTTGCAGGTGCACTGGAATCCGTGAAGGCGAAATCACTGCTGGCTTGTACTATTTCGTCGATGTAGGCGACCGTGGTGCCTTTGTTAATGTGCTTGTATTCGGGGCTGAAGTTCGTGAACATCACCCTTGCTTTCCCTGCACGTAGCTCAGCTATGCCTCTAGCGACGCAAATTTCACGGTCGAGCAGTAAGTGATGATCGCCCTCGATGACGCCCTCCATGTCTGCTGGCACTTCGGTGCCGACGGAAATCATTACGCTGGAGCGAGGTGGAATGGTGACTTGTTCTTCAAGCACATTCAAGGCATGGTAACTTATGCTTGTAGCCGGTGGTATCGCGTTGTGCGTTGAAAGTGTTATCGACTTGGACCTTAAGTCGATGACTGCACCATGTTGATTTAGAAAGTCCATGCCTAGGATGACATCCCTGGAGCAGTGCTGCAGGATTACGAAGTTCGCCGGGTACTGCAGGATTACGAAGTTCACCTGGATTCCAGTCGGCGTTATTAGGTGGCCTCCCGCTGTCCGGACATCGGGTCCTTGCCAGGCTGTTTTCACCTTCTTCAACTTGGCGGCGAACGCGCCACTGAAGACGGAATAGTCGGCGCCAGTGTCGACGAGAGTGGTGACGTTATGACCATCGATGACCACGTCTAGATCCGTAGACCGGCGTCTGGCGTTGCGGTTAATTCGTGGCGTCAGATCACGGCTACGTCGGCTTGCTCTGCTGCTGCTGCGTCGCGTCGGAAGGTCTTCTTTTTGCGGCGAAGTGCTGTCAAGGCTGTTGCTAGGCGGCATGCTGATGTCTCGTCGGGATGATTCGCGAATAGCCGTCGTCGGCGGCGGAGGATCTTCGGCATTGCGTCGTACAGCAACCGCACCTCCATCGGTTGCTGCCTTTAGTTTCCCGGGTAAGGGCTCGGAGATCGGCCCCGGGTGGGACCGGTGTACTGACGGCGATGCGGCCAGATGTAGCGGCTCGGTGACGGCGAGCGTGAGGGTCGTCGTGGTTGCCACTGGGCTCCGGCGAAGTAGTCGGCGATGTCACGTGGTCGCTCGCCAAGCTGTGGACGCGGCGCGTTGACGGCGAACCCTCGTAGGCCCATCTCGCGGTATGGGCATCGGCGGTAGACATGGCCGGCTTCCCCGCAGTGATAGCAGAGCGGGCGGTGGTCGGGGGCGCGCCAAATGTCTGTCTTCCTTTGGTAGCTGCGCTGGGGGACGGGCGGGCGTGCTGGCGGCGGCGGCGGTGGACGACGGAACTGCGGCGTTACGGGGCCCTGGCGCGAGCGTGGAGGGGGGCCTTGACGACGGGCGACGGCGGCGTAGGTCATCGCTTCCGGCTGGGGTTGCGGTGATTCGGGAAGTACTAGCAATTGCTGGATTTCCTCCCGCACGATATCGGCGATGGAAGCAATTTGAGGCTGCGACGACGGTAGCAACTTCTGCAGCTCTTCGCGTACTATCGCCCTGATGGTGTCTCGTAGGTCGTCGGAGAGTCCTTGGACTTCGGCGTAGTGAGGCGTGGAACGGGATTGTATTGCCGGTTGCGCATGTCCAGTGCTTTCTCGATTGTCGTAGCCTCCGAGAGAAAGTCTTGGACTGTCGTTTGTGGATTCCGCACAAGTCCGGCGAATATAGCTCCTGCTTAACTCCCCGCATGAGCATGCGAACTTTCTTGTCTTCTGGCATAGCGGGGTCGGCGTGCCGGAATAATCGAGTCATTTCTTCAGTGTACATACCGATGCTCTCATTCGGGAGCTGTACACGGTTTTCCAGCAAGGCTGCAGCTCTTTCTTTATGGACGACGCTAGTGAAGGTGTCCAGGAATGCGGCTCGGAAGAGGTCCCTGGTTGTTGTGCACGCTCCCTATTCTCGAACCAGGTTCTGGCGCCGTCTTCAAGCGAGAAGTAAACATGGCGCAGCTTGTCGTCGCAGTCCCACTTGTTGAACATAGCGACCCGGTCGTATGCCTCCAACCAGCTTTCGGGGTCTTCACATGGCGAACCGCGGAAAGTCGGCGGCTCCCTGGGTTGTTGCATCACGATTGCAGATGTTGGCGCAGGGGCTGTCATGGTAGCTGCAAGGTAGATATACCTGGTAGCGAAGCTTCCATAGAAGCCCATACGTTCAAAACATGGTTGCTTACCGGCGATTCATGGGGCTTAGCGCCATCTGTGTGACGAGGGAACACTTCCAGCGGAAGAAAAAATAATTTGACGTCATATCCGTCAAATACAGAAGTGACGTCCTTTTATTCTCATAGGCGCGAAATTTGTTTTCGGAGGCGTGCCATTAGAGCTGTATATTCAAATGCCCCGCCATTCGACTTCATGGGCGTTCCGAATTTTCAGCACGAAAAGCGATGCCGGAAAAGATCAGCCGTACGGGTGTCGAAATCGCATCGCTGCACAGAACATACTTTCTTAGGAGGCCGACGAACACTTTGGGCGTAGATTGCGTAGAGTGCTAGTCCTTTCGTCGGACGCCATGCCCGTCGGCGAGCGCTGTTGCACGAAAACAACTAAATTAAACAAGTATCTGACGGTCGCAACTCACTACTTTTGACTGCACAGGCCAAGAAACAATAAAACTACCCGCGTCACCTAATTCAGACAAACGTCGACATGCAACACAACACATATGAGGGGGGGCGTATTGTGACAGGTGAACTTTACGAGCGCGCCTTTCCACGCACTCCAAGAGTTGAATGGCATTGCAAGTGATAGCGGCGTCAACGCCCGCCGCTATCGATGGGAGCTCTCACGGTGGGCCCTGAAAAAAGGTATATATTGATAATGATCAAGTAAAATACAGTTGTATCTTTTCTCGCCATGCATATATAAAATGAATTAGGAATTTTATTTTCGTTGAATGAATCTAACTGCGTCTCGCTTTATTTTAAAAACGCTTTTTTTCTTTCCCAGTGTTGATTCCCCCCAAACATAGTCGCGCTTCAATCGCTGCTCCCATAACCACCCTTGCTGATGTCGGTGACAATTGGTTCTGAACCGCTTTTCGCCCGAAGCTTCGCGACCTATGTAGATCGACCTTGGTAGCTGCTCCCGAGGTCGTGACTTTTGTCCTCTTGGTCTTCTCGGGAAGAATTCCGTACTCCGGAGGTTGGTTTTGTTGCCTGCGGCTAGCTCGCTGGGCCTTGGCGACGTTGGCGTTGTCCTCCGGTTTCGGGCTTGGATGGCGGCTTTGCGGGGGCGTTCGCTGCATGAACGCACTAGCACCTCCACCAGATGTCACGTAGTAGTGACGCCGAAGTAAACAGTCGTAAAACTGTGTATGACGAAACTAATTCTTTATTGAGCGAACCTGTGCCCACAAAAGCAAGCTACACTCGAAGCACACCGAAAGCAGCGAACACAGTCGGCGGTCGTCGAAATCTGATCAGCGGCGAAACGCGTTGGCTTTTATACATGAGTCATCGAATGTTCCTGGTTATTCCCTGGTGCCCGCCTGTCTTCCAGAAAGTTCTAGACAATTCGCTTCGGTCATACAATCTGATAACATAAGCGTCGGTGAATACAGACAACGGAAAGAAGCATCGATAACGTTCGAGAAACTTCCGATACATGCAGGCGCGTCCTGCGCCAAGCGATAACGGTTAACATTTGTGAGCCGGTGAAGAGCTGTCACCGGTGAAAGATAAACAAGTACACGTGGCAGTATTGTGTACTCCCAAAGCTAGATTGCGCTCCGTGAAGGTAGATTTAGGCAGGCCCAGAGCCGCCTTGAAAGCTGTTCGAGTTATCGTGTTGGCCTGCCTCTCCTCTTCCCTGTTAAGGATTTGGTAGGGCAAGCCATATGTGATTTGACTAATCACTAAGGTCTGTACGAGCCTTAGGGTATCGATTTCTCGCATTCCCGCTTTTCTTTACGTCACTCGACGAATCCTTTGGGTTATGTTGTGGGTCGCGGATTTGATGGTTTTGAGCGTCTGTGCTGCTCTCCCTGTCGCTCTGAAGCCACAAACCCAGGACTCGCATCGTAGGTACCTCTCGGACCATTTGGAATTTAACCACGATGTTAATCGACCCTCTGAATTTGTAGCCTTTCGCATGTATCCGGATGACCTCGGATTTTTCGGGCGCGCACTTCAGCCCGCTCGTTCGGGAAAATTTCTCCACCGCTAATACCGCGGTTTGGAGCGTGCATTCTTTATCGCCCAGGGAACCTCTGCTCGCCCACAGCGTGATATCGTCTGCGTAAAGCGTCTTCCTAGGTCGGGTATCCGATCGAGATTGAGCGCGAGGCGACACATCGCCATGTTGAAGAGCAGAGGAGATATTATCGCTCCTTAAAGGGATCTTTTGCTCGGCATTTTAAATATCTGCGATGTGATTTGGCCAATACCGATGCTGGCCTCGCGGTTGGAAAGAAACACCGTTATGTAATTGTAGGTGCGCTCACCACAACCCGAGAGTTCCAGTTCCTCGAGTATTGTGCCGTGAGAGACATTGTCGAAGGCTCCTTTGAGGTCTAGTGTTAGGACTAGTCTCTCGTCACCGTACGCATAATGGTTAGAATTTCGTCTCTAAGTAGGAGGAATGCGTCTTGACACCATAAACCTGTGCGAAATCCTATCAAGGAGACTGGGAACCAGCTCCGCTCTTCCAGGTATCGCTGTAGTCTGCTGTGGATCACGCTCTCATAGAGCTTACCGAGGCAGGACGTGAGCGATACAGGCCGGAGTGTATCGTTCGAGGGATTATTTTTTGGTTTGGGGATCATGACTACTTTAGCCAATTTCCATTCTTGGGGCAAATCTCCCTTGGCCCAGTACTCGCTATAGAAAATCTGTTATTTTCGCTAGGGCCACCGAATCCATGTTTCGAATCATTGAATTTGTGATCGTGTCTGGGCCTGGTGCCGAGTTTTTAACTGCGGCTTGCGCCGCTTCGTACACTTCCGCGTACGTTATTTCTTCGTCTAATTTAGGGTTGGCCTCTCCCGCGTATGGTCTCGCCGTGTAATGCGACCCGCCGCGGGTGAGGGTCCTATGTATTTGTTCTGAAGGACGTCGACTTGTTCTTGGTCTGTACCCTCGAAGTTGTCTGTTATAATTTGAAGCATCTTGCTATTCTCAGTACGTGTGCTCATTGATTCTAGCATACACCGGAGTATTCGCCACGTACTGGTCGTTCCCAGAGTCCCTGATAGGTTTGCGCAGAACGTCGCCCACTCGTTTTTAGCTAGCTTGTTGGCGTGGCCTTGGGCTTGCTCTGCCAATAGAGTGATGTTGTCTTAGGTGTTTGCTTAGGCGTTGTCTTTTCCACCTCTTGACAAGTTTCCGCCTCTCTTCCTATAGGCTGACTAGGTGAGAGTCTATCACCGGTGCCTCCGCTGTGCGCTCTATGGCTTTGGTGGTGTCCCCGTGCACTTGTTGGAGGAACTTGGTCCATTCCCGCATGTTGGTCGGGGCGGTACGTATCTGACTCCTCCAGTGCCCTCTGGAGTTTTCTATAACGAGGCCAGTCGGTTGACTTGGTGGTTCCTATTGTTCACCGTATGTTGGGTGTGGACAGCGCTATTCTGATTATGTCGTGATCGCTTTCCAGGTTTTCGTCGAGGGAAACCCATCGTACGTCTCTGACATTAATTGTATATGCATGTGCACGGTTGGGCGCCGTGTCTCTGCTGACGCTGTTACCCGTGCGCGTCGGTTTGCCAATTTGGTTGATTGCCCGTAAGCACAAGGCTGTGGCGGTACGCTCGAGTAGGAACCATTTGGGCGATGCTGTCGCGTATCCCCATAGTATATAGGGTGCGTTAAAGCCCCCCACTATCACCGCCTTATTCCTGGTGCCCGTTAAATCTTTTGTTGCCGAGAGAATTTGTGGTAGATCGTCCTCTTTGCTTTTGGGGGAACTGTACAAGTTTGTGATTATTGTGTATGCCTTACTTCGTTTCTTTGGCATCACACTGATAACTATGGAACGAGTATCTCCCTCAATTTGTGGAAGTGTTAATAATTGAGCGTTTATAGACTTGCTCACCAGCGTGGCGACCTTTGAATTTTGGGGATCGCTCAGGGTGTAGTATCCCTGCATTTTGGCCGGCTTGGCTCTGACCTCCTGCAGACATATCACGTCCGGAGCGATTTCGAAGGTTTTGATAAACTGTCGGAGCGCTGCCGATTTCTTGGAGAAGGAGCGGCAGTTCCATTGCCAGATCTCCAATTGTTCTGAATTTGTTATTCGTTGTGGTTTCTTAGTGTGATTAGCCATGTTGCCCACTCTTGTTTTATGTCCGTGACGTTTCCGTGTCCGAGCCGTCCGATTCTGTTATGCAGCGGCTTATTCTAGCTTTTGCAGAACCCGCTCCAATCGCAATTGCGCGTTTTTTGGTCGGAACATCCTTCGTGACTACCTTAAGTTGTTCTGCCACAAATACTTTATGCTTTTCAAAATCGTTCGGGCATAGCTGCTGAAATTCCATTAGTTTTTTATTGACTAATGTCATCATTTCGTGCATGAATATTCTTAGGTTTTCCGTTATCATTGCTTACATTTGCGCTGCTGTTGTCTGCGCGTTATTTGAGATTGAGGTTGTCGGAGACGGCGCGCAGTCCGAGGTTATATCTGTCGCCGCGTTCGTTTCGGCTTTTTCTTTAGTCTGACGCGGTGTTTCCAGCTGTTTTATTTTGTTATTTAGTCATGCCGCTAACTCTGACATCTGGTTCTCTAGTGATTTTCGTTTGCGTTGTGCTTCTAAGAGCTGTTCTCTAATCGTGCGTTTTCCTTTTCCATTTTCTGAATGTGTTTATTATTGCGATAGCAATTATATGGACACTCCAAAGCGGATTTCTGCCGTCGGCGTCGCCATCGCCGTGAGGTTCCGTATGACGTCAACGGCGAAGAAATCGACGCCATGCTCCGGACGCTGTATGTTCGAGTGAAAGGGTGCGAGGGACGCGCGCTTTCACGGGGAGTGAACGCACGTCGGAGAGCAAACGTGCGTTCTGCGCCGTGCTCCTTGGGCTGCAGAATTAAGCGTCTCTTTCCTCCTTTACAATCACCATATATAGAGAGCAAACGCGACTTCTTCCATCGCGCGAAAGGCCGTGGGGGGATGGGAGGGAGGAAGGGAAGGCGACGTTTAGCTGCGGCACCAAATGCGTATTTATATAAAAACGTTGCTAGGCGAGAAGGTGGGTAAGATTTCCGACGCTGCTCGACGAGTGTCTCATTCTGATCTCGTCGAAAACCTCCGAGCCGCCCCCAGAGGCACCGGCAAGAGTCACAAACGCCGCGCGCGTTCGGTGCGAACGCGGGCAAAACGCCGACGGCGTCGACAACAGTTCTGCGCGTTGTTGGTGCTGCTGCATGTCCAAGTTTATACAGCTGATAAAACTACTATCCTTACTCCGTATAGCTCTCTACTAATTTGCTATCGCAATTGATGCTTCGCCTTTCGGGTGAAACTGCGACATTTTTTATTTTCGCCAGAGTTCTGTTTTGGAGCAGTGGGAGAAACAACCCTCGCCCAGCTCACCTGCTGTTTTTTAGGCAGTGGCGAATTCGACCGCTGCGAAGCCCTGGAGCTGGAGGGGTCCCTCGAAGGGGCATTGCTCTTCGCTGTGCTTCCTTGTGGCGATCTGGATCTCGATCGGCGTCGATAGAAGCCATCCTGCTTCGTCGATTCGAACCAGTGCCCCGGTACCTTTTTGGTCCTCTGTTCGGACCGCTCCCGCGATCCAGATTGGCGAGTCGTCTTCCCGCGCTTGGCGGCAATTAGTTTGTTCGGACACCGACGCGTCTCGCGCCCCGCCGCCCTGCACACGGCGCACCTCACGTCACATTCGTGTCATTGTGGGGGTGGATTTTCGAGTCCGCAGCCCCGGCATATGTTCTTGGGGTTCGGACACACGTCCGAGCGGTGTCCGAGCTCGGACACACGTCCGAGCGGAGGGGCGATCCGGGTATTAACAAGTGGGGAGGCGGTAGCTCACGCGCTAAGCCTATCGAGGCCTAACGGGGCTTCCGCCGTTTCAAATTTTTAAAGTCCCGTGGAATGACGAAATATTCACTCACGGACTTGAACTTGGTCTTTAATTTAAACGCAGATTTTGTCGAGTGGAATCCGATCGGATAATCGAGGCAGGTGCACTTGGCGAGCTTTCGGCTAAAACGTTGATAGTCGGCGAAGCCCATATGAATCAGCGCGTTCTGGCGGAAATTCGTCTTCTTCAAGTCGGTTATAACTTAAGAAGACAGGAGAGGTGCCCAGCCCGGACCACTGAAGCGGAGCAGCCGATTTCCACCGCGACTAAAGAAATAGTCCCGCTGACGCGACTCGGCCCAGCTCGAAGAGCGGGCTGCCATGTCCTCTGTCGGCGGGGTCACCGGCCGTCCGGCTCATGACGTCAGTCTAGAGTGCACGCCCATTGGTGGATGCTCATGTACATCCGCCTTCGAAGGGCAAAGGCCACTGCCTTCTAAAGTTGTACACGACTATAGATGGCGAGAGGAAGCGATCGTGGACGTTTACGGCGGCTTTCATACTCGTAGTTGGAAAAATGAGATAGAATGACCCGGTCCCTTGTAAGTCTCGTCAAAATTGCGGCAAAAAAGTGCGGCCCTCACACAAGTCTGTACGTTGGTTATATCGCCTATATGAATTGTAGTGACATTTACTCACTAATTAAAATAACAAACATCGTGAAATGCACGGACCATGTAAACGTGTAAATATGTAAACGTGTAAACGTGTAAACGCTGGATGACCACGAGCAGTCGCTATCACAACGCTGGCATTATGATGAACGCCGGCAGCGGGGGCGAACGGTTCGTACAGCCATGCGATTCACCGCGACTCCGAACATTAGATTCATCATCATTTGCATATTTTTGTGTCCACTACAGGACGGCTTCTGTCAGCGCTCTCAAATTACCCCTGTCTCTTAACTTAGGCTATGCGATCTGCAACATTTGGGGCGCGGAAATACAGCCTAAGAAGGAAGACAGCGTGCATGAAGTTAGCAGCCATCCCTGCTTGCCCTTGATCATTGCCCCCCCCATTGATTACCAACAGTTGGATACAGAACGCGGGCCGCGTAAGCGTCAACCGCGCATAGTAATTTGCAGCTGCGGCAGGGCTAGATGTGAAGACGCGTGCTCTCCTTCCCATGCGCGCATTTGATCAGGTGACCTCCAACTAACCCGAATATTGAGCGCGTGGGCAGATCATGTCCATCAAGTGTTATGGCTTTTTCTCGAATCCGTAGTGTATAGGTCGCTCAGTCATATGACTTTTGGACTTTATACGGAATATCACGGCGACAATGACAGCGAAAATTTGCCTTGAGTGTCGATACAATTGCTGTGGCAATAATAAAAGGAGAAATATAAAACAGGCGTCGAGCTCACTTCTACCACGGCTGCGGAGGTTGCAATGTGCATGCCAGCTACAGAAACAGCATGAGCACCACCGACAAAACCAATAGTGGGCACCTCGCTTATCGGTACTTCGTCAGAACCCGTCTGACGCTGAAAATGAAGCGTATTTTCCACCGTATAAGCACCATCCAGCGGAAACATAACACTATAGGCACGCGCGGAGACAGCGCACGCGAAGGGACTAGCCATCTCGGATGGCCCAAGCTTGAACTCGGCGCAGATTAACTCCAAAAATGAAGCGCGTGACCCGCATATGTATGGCAGAGGCAGGGAACTTAAGTTGGGGACCCGTGTGTTCTAGCCGCTAGGTGAAAGGAGACTCCACGTCACTATCAAGAAGGTTCCTCAGCACACGTGTTTCCATCAGCGAGTGACATGTACCGCCAGAGGTTCTATGAAGTACTTGACACAGTGCTGTCTTCGTTAAACAACAGGTATCCACCTGATATGTGGCAGCATGCACCCCACATTGAGCAGCTTGCCATAGGGAAGGAAGACAAAGCCTATATAACATACTTCTACGGTGACGACCTCAAACCAGGACGCCTGATTTTGCACATAGATATGCTGATTGACATTTTAAGCCAGCAAAGGTCGGCATCATTGCACACATTTGGGGACGTCGTGCACATGTTTACGGGGGGCAAGGATGAACACCTGCGAAATCTTTTGCCGGAAATGGCCAAGTTAAAAAAATTTGCGTGGGCCATACCGATCTCATCGGCCACATCTGAGAGGTCCCTTTCTTGCCTTCGGCGACTGAAAACGTACTTGCGGTCGACGACTGGACAAGCCCGTTTGAAATATCTGGCAGTTTTTTCACGCCCACAAAGAACTCTCCCGCAAAATCAATTTGATTAAGATTGCCGACGACTGCATTTCCAGATCAATTAAGTGCCCGAACGAACACTTTTTCAATGATGGTGAAATCATCGCATCAGACAACGAACTGATGTCTTTATTAGGAGAAAGAAAGGCACCAACTTACTAGTCAAATCGAACCACCTGGCTTAGAAATCAACGCGAAAAGTTATACAAAGTGTAGTGCGACGATTTATTAGATGGCAATGACGTCTCACACATTCGAGATAGTCCACGAACGCTGATCGCGTGCACGGCGGCAGATGCAAGAGCGCTTCTTCTTCCTCTTCTTCACTACAAAAGGAAAGAAAATGGGGTCCATAACAGCGCAAGCAGAGTGAGGGCATTTGGGTAAGAAAAGACGCGTGGTTGCGCTATTCGTAACACTCCCTATTCTATCTCTGCTTTTTCCTTTTTAATTTTTATTTGTCGTAAGCTGCATTTGCCTCTCAATAACACAATCCACGTTGTTCGTATATTTGCTTTCACTTTCACTTTCACTTTATTTCCTTAAAGACCCCTGTTCGGGGTATTACATAAGGGGTGGGTTACAAAATATGAGATACAAAGACTAAAAAAAAAAAAAATGTTACAAGGCATAATGCGAGGCAATTTCTTCTATGAAGGCAGATGAGCAGGGTATAGAAACTATGTTGTGCGCAAGGCCGTTCCAGTCTTTGGCTGTTCGAGGAAAAAAAGAAGATGCAAAAGTGATAGTACGCGCACGTGGACGAGCTACGTTTAAGGAATGTCCTATGCGATGGGATATGCGTGACGGTGGCAAGATATATGGTGCACGATTGAGTACGCTGTGGTAGAATTTGTGAAATAATGATAAGCTAGCAATTAGACGGCGGTGGGAAAGGGTTTGTATGCCCGATTCCGCTTTTAACGAAGTTACACTGACATCGTATGAAAAGGCGGAGTGAATGAACCGGATGGCCCGATTCTGAAGTGCCTCAAGAGCGGTAATGAGGAAAGTCTGGCGAGGGCTCCAAATGGCTGATGCGTACTCCAGTTTGGGTCGTATTAGTGTCTTATAAGCTAATAATTTAACATGCTGCGGTGCATTTTTTAAGTGACGTCGTAGGAACCCAAGTGATTTGTTAGCTGAAGAGATAACGTTAGTCACATGCAGACACCAGTCTAGATCATTTGAGACGGTAACACCCAGGTACTTATAATTCTTTACAAACTCAATTTGTTCGTTAGTGATTTCGTATTGAAATACCAAAGGGTTAGAACGGCGAGAAAACGACATTGCTTTACATTTGGTAGGGTTTAGGACCATTAACCAACGTTGACACCAATTTTGAATGTTGTTTAAGTCTTCCTGAAGGGCAATTTGATCATTATTATTAGTAACTGAGCGGTAAATGACACAATCATCAGCGTACATGCAGATTTTGCACGACACGTGTAATGGTAGATCATTAATGTATATTAAAAATAGGAGGGGGCCTAATACAGAGCCCTGGGGGACGCCTGATGTTACGGGTAGGGGCTCAGAAGTATTGTTATTGATGTACACCGACTGCATGCGATTAGTAAGGAATTGTTCGATCCATGTTAAAACTGTAGGATGTAGATTTAACCGAGAAAGTTTTAGGAGCAGTCGTTGGTGAGCTACTTTGTCGAATGCTTTTGCGAAGTCAAGGAAAATTGCGTCAGTTTGTATGTTAATATCGAGATTTGAGTGTAGATCGTGAAGAAAAATAGCCAATTGTGTTTCGCAAGTTAGTCCCTTGCGGAATCCGTGCTGGGATTGGTCAAAGAAATTGTTAGTATCAAGGAAGTTAATTATATGGGTGTATATGACATGTTCCATGATCTTACAGGGCACCGATGTGATGGAAATGGGGCGGTAATTCAAAGGCACATTTTTATTGCCCGATTTGTAGACTGGAACGACCTTGCTCATGTTCCACTCTTTCGGAAGGTTTCCAGAAGACAGTGACTGTGAAAACAACAATGTTAGGCATGCCGCAGAGATGAACTTGGTGTTTTTTAAAAATTTCGATGTGACTTCGTCGAGACCTGCGGATGACGAAAGTTTAATATTATCTATTATATTTGAAATTCCATGTATCGAGAAAGTGATAGCCGGCATTGTAGGTAGAGACGGCGCAAGAAATGTAGGTAAGGGAGTGTCGGGTTCTTTAGTGAACACTGAAGAAAAGGCTGCATTAAAAGTGTTAGCAATGTCGGAGTCTGATAAAATTTCGCCCTGCTCATTCGGGAAGGAGATAGTGCGTGATGGCAGCGGGTTAATGATTTGCCAAAATTTCTTTGGGTTTTCGCTTATCATGTTAGCCAGGTCGAAATGAAAGAAAGTGTATTTGCGTGAGCGGATTGCTGATAGATAAGTGCGTTCTGCTTCGTAGTACTTGTTCCACGAGTGATCGTTCGGGTTTTGCTTAGCTTGTTGAAAAAGGCGCTTTTTCTTATTCTCGAGTTTTTTCAGATTTTTTGTGAACCATGGTTTATGGCGGTTAGCATGAATCGATAATGTTGGTATGTATTTTGCAGTTAGAAGTGCCACTTTTTCCTGAAAAAGAGACCAGTTTTCTTGAACAGATCGCTGTTGAAATGCCGTTTGAAATTCCTCGTAAAATTCTTCTAATTCAATATTTATTGCTGGGTAATTGCCTTTATCGTAAAGGCGGATTGTTTTTTTATGAGTATGGCACTGGGACGGGAATAAGGTGAATGTAGCATGAATTACTTTGTGGTCACTTATTTCGTTACAGTAAGTAAGAGACGACAGTGTTTCAGGATTTGAAGACAATACTAGATCTAGAATGTTGGCATTATCATGTGTGACACGCGTTGGTTCAGTTACCAATTGTGAAAGGTTATAATTCAGACAGACATTAACGAACTCTTTGGATTCAGTGCTACCGGTAGTTATTTCAGGGTTAGTCCAATCAATGTTTGGATAATTGAAATCCCCGAAAAGCAGAATGTGCGCGTTAGGGTATTTTTTAACTAGTTGGCTTAGGATGTTATTCAGTTTTCTGGGAAAATCGGCAAAACTGCAGGGGGGGCGGTAGCATACACCTACAAGTAGTAGTTTTGGTTTGGCACGACCAAGGATCCATATAATTTCTAAGTCAGAGCTTATGTGAACGGTGGAAAACGTTAGTTCTTTTTTAATGGCTATAAGGACGCCCCCACCTCTGCGTCCTTGCCGATCTTTGCGGATTAGTTCAAAGTTTGGCAGGTCTTCTAATATTTCACTATCGGGAACGTCATCTGTGAGCCATGTTTCGGTTAGTATGAGCAGGTTGCTTTCGGATGATGAGACAAGATTTGATATAATATCACGTTTTGAAAGGATGCTTCGTATGTTAGTGTAGATAACTGAAAATGACGGAATTGAACGAGCGGCAGGTGTCGCACAGTGAGGCAGTTTTTGACGGCGTGATAGCTATGTTAGTTCTTGGACACTTTGAGATGACTCTTCAAAGACATATCTCTTGGAGTTGATGTGCAATGTTTTGTAATGAAGGGAATAAGGCATAGATTTGTTTTTTGCAAAGGCGATAAGATGCCTCCTCGCATTTTGGACTTGGCGGGAGTAGTCTTCGCCAATGCCGTAAGGGGTACCCTTTAATTTACGGCCATTAGACAAAATCGCTTCTTTAGTTTTGAAGGAATTCAATTTAACAATAATTGGACGGTTTCGACCTTGGGTGTGTCTGCCCAGTCGATGTGCACGTTCAATTAATTGAGGATCTAATGTGAAGTTAAGGTACTGAGAGCAATGGCGAATGACTATTTCTTCGGAACTGGCGAAAGATTCTTTTGGGTTGGTGTCGGGAATAGAGTAGAACAACAAGTTATTGCGTCTGGACTGATTCTCAGCATCGTCAAAACGGCTTTCCAGTTTTACCATTCGATTAGCTGTATTAAGTGTGTCTGTCTGTAACGTTTCCAGCTGCCGCCGCATAGGCTCAATACGCAGACAGTTGGTTTCCACACTAGTCAGCCGTGTACTGAGTTCAGAGATAGCGTTGCTAGTTAGAAGAAGTTGAGCTTTCAGTTCTTGTACCTCTGTTAGTAGTTGAGACTGTCCAGCGGACAATTTCATGAGCTCTGCAAGAATATTTGCCATTTCGGGACCGGGGTTAGTCTCAATATCACCCGCGAGCAATAACAAGTCACGCGCGACCGCGACACATTCGCAACAAATACAAATCAAACACTGCGGGCTTGGCAGTTGTACCAACGCGTAATGACTGGTTTTTTTAGCGTATAAACTGTACGATGGACCAACCTGCATGGCGAAACGCAGAGGGTTAGATGGCTCGTTTGTGGCACAGCCACCAAGCCCACAGGGTGATGCGGATAGGGGCGCCAGCTTTATAGCAGGCTCCAAGACGATTGTCGTTGACGATGGGGCCAGCCAGGGTGGGATGAGGACCAGTGGTTGCGGATGTGGCAATGGTGGGTGCGCAGAAAGACTGGTTGTAGGCAGCTTCCACAGGCATATTGTAGGAACGTCATCAGCGCAGAGTGACGGCGCCTGAGAAGGCACTGCGCATGATGACACCGCAACCAAGCCAGGAAGAAGCATCAGCAGTAGCGCAGTTCGGAAATTGGCCTGCATGGCGAAACGCAGAGGGTTAGATGGCTCGTTTGTGGCACAGCCACCAAGCCCACAGGGTGATGCGGATAGGGGCGCCAGCTTTATAGCAGGCTCCAAGACGATTGTCGTTGACGATGGGGCCAGCCAGGGTGGGATGAGGACCAGTGGTTGCGGATGTGGCAATGGTGGGTGCGCAGAAAGACTGGTTGTAGGCAGCTTCCACAGGCATATTGTAGGAACGTCATCAGCGCAGAGTGACGGCGCCTGAGAAGGCACTGCGCATGATGACACCGCAACCAAGCCAGGAAGAAGCATCAGCAGTAGCGCAGTTCGGAAATTGGCCTGCATGGCGAAACGCAGAGGGTTAGATGGCTCGTTTGTGGCACAGCCACCAAGCCCACTATCGAGTATTTTCGCGCTTTTGAGATATCGCTGTCTTGTTTATTTATTTGTTAATATGTTTATTTATTTAGGCACCTGATTATTTTTACTCCTGTAATCCTTTGTTCTGCCTCCTGAAAGTAAACGAAACGAAAGGCATAAGGCATGCTTTGACATGTAATGAAACTATGGCGTTATTGAATCACATTATAGTTATGCTAATAATTCTAGTCATAAGTTGTGTTCAGAAATTGTTATATATCTGTGAATATTTATATATGTTAGGTCAGGAAAAGATTTCTTGATTGTATCTTTTGCATTAAATCTTTTACAAGGCGTTACAGTGTTTTTTCATAGATGTGTACTTGTATGTATCTCCATAACGTGTTTAACAAAACACATGTATCTCCATAACGTGTTTAACTGAATCCGCTTCTCGCATGGCTCAACCAAGAGACGCCAATCTTTTGGTGGTGCGAGGGGACTGAGGCTGTAAAACTGAAGTGTCTCCTACTTCGAGGTCTTGCAAATACTCATATGAGCTCGTCACTTCAGTGAACAATCTTTCGAGGTCACACGAACTTTCCCGTGTAACTGTTAGTCAAGGTAATATTGTATATATATATATATATATATGCATACATGGGTGGGGTTTGGAAAGCTGGGTGGGGTTTGGAAAAAGAAGATGCATGCCCAACTTCTAATAATGCAAAGCTAACTTAACACCACTTTAACTTCCTTCTCTTATGTTATGTAACTTGCATATGCTACACCGGTTTGTTTTTTCGTTTTTTTTCTTATCTATTGACCCTTTTCGCAGAGCAGTTTGTTGTAGAGAAACGAGATGGCGCTTACGGTTACGCGCCATACGTCGCCTCAGCGACCGCGCACGAATACGAAACCAGAACCGCTTCTACCTTGCTTCTGTGCGATCAGCTGTCAGAAATGCAGCTGAGTTTTCGCTAACGCACTGTGCTCGAATTATGCTGGTTTGAGTCATGTGCATTGAAGACGTGTGCAGTAGTCGGCTACAAAAATAGTGATTGCCATATTAAGAGACGTAATCAACATGTGGGGCCAAGTTCACGGACCGCAGCTGCAACTGTCCGTACGTGTTTCCGGCACTACGAGATGTACAGATTTTCTCGAGGCGACACAAATTCGCTCATCCGTCAGCGTTGTATTGCTAACCTTCAAAGAGAAGGGCTTCAGCCCTGGTACGTCGGCAAGAGTGAGTACCGCTTGTTAAAGATAAAGGGAGTAGCGCCGCTTCATGTCATAGTAGGTTTCGCGCACAGTATCTACATACACCTACCCCATCTTGCGCAGAAACTTACGCCCACTCTTTCGCCAACGTGTCAAGAATAAGTGAATGGGCACGCACTTGAACATATGCGTACTCTTTACGCACAATGAATGACGGTACTACACCGATAGCGCACGAATGGTCGAAGCAGAATGTTTCGTGACGGTCCACAAGAGTAAGCGAGTTACTAGCGATGATGCGTCTTTGCTACAAGGTATTATAATGTGCCGAACAGCTACGTTTCAAGCCTTGTGCGCAGCAAGAACAAATCTAACGGAACTGCGCATGCCCACGAGTGGTTAGGCCGAAAATAATCAGATAGTGACCGCACCGAGGAACCTTACTAAGTCAGAAACGTGAGAAGCCGCTACTTAAAAATATTTCCCAGATAAAGAGCGAAGACCAAAACACTATAATCGTGATTCAATTCCTGAGCGGAAAGTTTGGATAGCTTCGGATGCATATTTAGCCCCGCTTTTACAGCAAGCATCATGCGTGAGCAGCGTTCCCCGTTTCGACAAAACTTTATGACCTCCGAAAGCGCTTTTACATGCGCTCTGCAGCTGTGGCCGAAGCTTCGTGTCGTTCAACCAGTCACCCTCTACAATATCTCCCAAAACAGAAGTTTGCTAAGCAGCACCGGCGTCATACACATCCACTGTAAACACGGAGTCAACATAGGCAGTTTAGGCAAGCAATGGACGCGTCACCACGTGATCAAACATGGCAGCGCCCACGGGATCGCCGCGAAAAGGGTCAATAGCTGTGTATAAGGTATTTTTTTTATGGTTGCGTATGTAAAAATTCACGATGTGCTTTCTTTTCCAACTTATGTTCATACTTTATGTATGACTGGTTATTCACGTGTGTGTAAGCGGGTGATCGGTGGTCTGTCAGGCTCTATGTGCCTTTACGACGCTCCCCTGGGCAACTATGTGTATTGGTTGTCTAAAAAAAAAAGAAAGAAAGATAGATATTTACAAAAGGCAACTACATCGCTGGCCAGTTCAGATGATGATGATGATGATGATGATGATGATGATGATGCCTCAACACTTGGCACAACCCACTGAGGGGGATAGGCCACGAACCGGGTGGTATTATGATAGAAATTTGAAATAAATTAATTTATAAATACATTCAGCCGAGAGCTCGAGAGCAAGGAGCAGTTCGTCTTCTTCGTCGGGACGCCCACGCGCATCGTCCACAAGAAACACGTTGTCGGAGCTAACACGAGAAAGATCCAGCCCTGACAGCGTTGAGTTTTCGAACTGATTTTTTTTTTATTCTCGCTCTGCACCTGCCGCGCGTTCGAATGCCAACTTCGTCTTCCTTGACGGGCGCCGCATGCTGAGGCGCTACAGGGCTCCCCCCCGTAGAGCGTGAGCCATAGGAGTCGCCTAGTGAACGTGCTTGGATGTGGGAGTCCAGACTTGAGATGGAAGCTCCGCGGACGCGAGAGCGGCAATGTATGCAGGTTTTAGTCGATCGGCAGCCACGACGTCTTCACGACCGTTGATGTCCAGCGTGAACGTTTTAGGTGTACGATGGAGGACGCGAAATGGGCCATCATAGGCCGGTGTGAGTGGTGGCCGTATTTGGTCACGCCGAACGAAAACGTGACTGCAGTCATGCAGATCCTGGCTGACGAAGACAGATTGGGGGTGTCGGTCGGCAGGAATTACAGGAGCAAGGTCGTGAAACGTGGTGCGCAGCTCTCGAATGTACGTAGCGGCATCATGAGTGGAAGGGGGCGACGACGGCTCAAAGAATTCACCTGGAAGACGCAGAGACACGCCATAGACTAGTTCAGCTGACGAGCAGCCGAGATCCGTCTTCAATGCTGATCGGATGCCCAGAAGTACGAAGGGGAGGTGATCAAGCCAACGTTCTCTTGGCTGGTGAGCAGTGAGGGCAGCTTTCAGTTGTCGATGAAGCCGTTCGACCATGCCATTGGCTGAAGGATGGTAGGCAGTCGTGTGAATGTGTCGAATGCCCAAGATATTGGCAAGTGCGGTGAAAAGGGCCGATTGAAATTGACGACCGCGATCAGTGGTGACGACAGAAGGGCATCCAAAGCGTGATACCCAGCCGTTTGTGAAAGCCTTGGCCACTGTCGGTGCTGTAATGTCGGAAACGGGAAACGCTTCCGGCCATCTGGTGAAGCGATCCACACATGTCAGTAGGTAACAGGCCCCTTGTGATGGTGGAAGAGGGCCGACGATGTCGAGATGGACGTGGGAAAACCTTGCGTCGGGAGGCCGAAAGGGGGATGGTGCAGTGACCGTGTGACGGTGAATTTTAACACGCTGGCACTGAAGGCAGGTTCGCGCCCAGCGTCGGACGTCAGCATTGATACTTGGCCAAAGGAAACGAGATGTGACTAGCTTCTGGGTCGCACGAATACCCGGATGGCTCATGTTGTGCAATTGATCAAAAATTGCACGACGAAACGCTTTAGGCACGAAGGGCCGAGGAACACCAGTAGACGTTTCGCACGTTATTAATGAGGTAGAAAATGGAAGTAGGCACTCCGTTAAAGATAGAGACGTGGATGAAGAGCGAAGACTATGCAGCTCAGGATCGTTGCTCTGGGCAGCTGCTAGCTCTTCCATGTCTAGTGGTGGCTGGGTCGACAAGGCATCGATGCGTGAGAGTGCATCAGCGGCGGCATTTTCCGACCCGTGTACGTGTCTGAGATCCACGGTGAATTCGGAGATAAAGCATAGTTGACGGATCTCCCTTGCAGTGTAATTGCTGTGATTGCGATGGAAGGCAAACGTCAGGGGCTTGTGGTCTGTAACGACGTAAAAGTCCCGGCCCTCCAGTAAATGGCGGAAATGCTTGATGGCGAGGTACACAGCAAGGAGTTCTCGGGCAAATGTACTGTATTTTACTTCCGGTGGTTTGAGTTTTTGCGAGAAGAATCCAAGGGGCTGCCAACCTGATGCGTGCTGCTCGAGAACAGCGCCAACTGCTACACTCGATGCATCGGTGATGAGACGAATTGGGGCATCAGGAACGGGATGTATGAGCATGGTGGCGTCTGCCAGAGCCTTTTTGGCAGTGGCGAAGGCAGATGCGGCGTCGTCGGTCAATTCCAGTGGCGCAGCCGGGTCTTTTTTTATAGCTAATAGGTCGGTTAAGGGCTTTAGGAAAGTGGCACACTTAGGAAGAAAGCGGCGATGGAAGTTTAGTAGGCCCAGGAATTCTCGGAGTCGTTTCATTGATGTCGGGGGTGGAAAGTCTTGGATAGCCTTCACTTTGCTGGCGAGCGGTTGTATACCCTGTGGAGTGACAAGGTGGCCTAAGAACTCGATTGTAGCGACGCCGAAGACGCACTTATTGGGATTTATGACGAGGCCGTAATCATCCAGACGGTGAAACAGGGTGCGCAGGTGATATTCATGCTCAGGGCCCGATGAGCTTGCTACCAGGAGGTCATCAAGGTAGGCAAATACGAAATCGAGACCTCGCGTGACCTCGTTGATAGTGCGCTGAAAAGTCTGTGCTGCGTTGCGCAGTCCAAAAGGCATCCTTACATATTCGAACAAGCCAAATGGGGTGATGATGGCCGTCTTCGGAATGTCAGCGGGTTCTACAGGAATCTGATGGTAAGCCTTCACTAAGTCAATCTTAGAGAAGATCGTGCACCCAGCCAAATTTGATGTGAAATCCTGTATGTGAGGAAGTGGGTAGCGGTCTGGTAAGGTGTGGGCATTGAGAGCGCGGTAATCCCCACATGGTCTCCAGTCGCCAGGATCTTTCTTCGGGACCATGTGGAGTGGCGATGCCCAGTTGCTGGAGGAAGGCCGCACAATGCCAAGTTCAAGCATGTGCTCAAACTCACGGCGGGCGATGGTGAGGCGTTCTCCAGAAAGTCGACGAGGCCGTGTAAAAACGGGAGGTCCAGTGGTCACAATGTGGTGAGTGACGGAATGCTTCACCGGTGACTCTCTGGTGTGCGGCTTCGTGAGGTTGGGGAAGTCAGCGAGAATTTTTGCATACGGTGAAGCAGGTGTGAGAGCTCGAAGGCTCGTTGACGAGGAAGTGCAGGGTATACCGTTGATGGATAGGCGCGTGTTGAGATCGATGAGGCGATGAGCATGCATGTCCACAGTAAGGTTGAAAAAACTGAGGAAGTCAGCTCCAAGAACAGCTTGCGAGACGTCAGCGAGGATGAAAATCCAGCGGAACGTACGGCGTAGTCCAAAGTCAAGTGTAAGAGAGCGTTGGCCGTATGTGGGAATGGCGGAGTTGTTGATCGCTTGGAGTGGGCAGGTCTGTTCGTTGCGACGGCGATCTGCACAGGAGGCCGGTATGACGCTAACCTGGGCTCCTGTGTCGACGAGGAAGCAAGCGCCAGTGATCTTATCAGAAACATAGAAAAGGCGGCATGACGTTCTACCAGGACCACTCGCCGCCGTCAGTGGCCGGTCGTCGCATTTCCCGACCAGGAGCACGGGCGAGTGCACTTGCGTGCAGAGGCCCCAAATCGGCGGTGGTACCAGCACATGGTCGAGGACGAGTCGTCCCGTGGCGCGTCGGTTGTCTGAAGTCCCGGAGAGCGTGGAGACGTCGAGAAGCGACTGTGGAACTGGAACCTGGATGCCGATCGGCGATGCGCAGGTACGCAGTCATCGAGACGTCTGACAATGGCGTCCAAACGGTTGTCGATGCTCGCGAGCGCGGGGTCTGCAGCGGTGGCCGGTGGCGACGTGGTCATGGCGTTGAGGCTATGTGCCCGCGAGTAGTCTGCCACTCGATCAGCCATTTCAGCGAGCGTGTCTACTGGGACATCTCCTGCAGCGACGAGGACCGGGACCATGCTCTGCGGTAAGCGCTGAAGGAACAACTCACGCAAAAGCTTCTCCTCTTGAGGGGCGGAGGTCCCGCCAATGAGCTGGCGCATGTGTCGCAGGAGCTGGGATGGGCGACGGTCACCGAGCTCTGTGGCCGTGAGGAGATGTTGGAGTCTGCTGTGTTCAGACTCGGACTTGCGGGAAATGATAGCTTCCTTCAACGTGTCGTAGGGATGGCTCGGGTGCGGCGAAGCTAAAATATCTGTGAAGTCTTCGGCTACGTCCGGAGGTAAGGAGAACACCAGATGCCAGTACCTGGTCTGTTGGCTGGTGATTTGCCGTAGACGGAAGTACGCCTCGACCTGCAGTAACCATGTGCAGGGGTTGTTTGGCCAAAATGGTGGCAGGTTGACGTGTTGGATCGCAGCCACCGCAGCACTGTTAGGTCTGGCGTCTTCTTGGGCGTCAGGACCGGTAGGCTGGGTGGAAGAGCCGGCGGGATCCATGCGGGATGGTTGGGGTTGCGTGTTCATTATCGGGTCACCATTAACTGTCGGAGCTAACACGAGAAAGATCCAGCCCTGACAGCGTTGAGTTTTCGAACTGATTTTTTTTATTCTCGCTCTGCACCTGCCGCGCGTTCGAATGCCAACTTCGTCTTCCTTGACGGGCGCCGCATGCTGAGGCGCTACAACGTAATAGGCATGTAGCAATATTCTGCATCGCGGTATGGGCGAAATTTGATTTTTTTTTCCGTGGCACTCGCTTTCAGTCAGGCCGGCGATCAAGAAGACGACGAAGTGTGCCGCATCATCAGCCAGCGCAGCACGCGCGGCCGTTCCATAGAGGCTACAGAACGCGCTTTGTGTTAGCGACTATGGAACGCACAGGAGGCGGCGACATGCCGGGCCCTTTGTCAGCCGGCAAGAAGAAAGCTTCGGGCCGAGGGCGCGGTAAACGGGTGCGTCCGGGACCGGCAGCGGGAGCACCTTCGAGCCAGCTGCCTGTACCCGGCGCAGTTGCACCGCAGAAGTCGGCGCCCGAGGAACGCACTGCTGCGAACGACCTGCCGCAGAATGGCCAAGGAGATGAGCAGCCGGCATCTCGGGAGGTGAGAACATCACAGCGGTCTGGCTGACTGCTTCGGGCATCGCATGTAGTGGATTATTTCCTTTCGACTGGTAAAGTAGCCTGCGCGGAAACAACCCGAACCGGGGTCAGACACACGGGTCAGTCTAAGCGGGGGACGGGGTGGAAAGGAGGCCAGAACGTTTCTTTGCTAGCTTACATTCCCGCTTTAATTTAGTGATTTTTCTTTGGCAGCATTCAAGGTTCAAGCCAGGCACGTGCGGCATGTAGATCATTGAGAAGGCTTCTGCCTCGCCTATTTTCAGGCAGATATCACGTGCTTTGGCAATCGATGTAAGCGAAGCTCTGGTAATCCGACAGGATGAAATGGCGCATTTATACTAACAACGCGTAGCTGACTGCGTCTACGGTCGCGCGTTCGGGAACCACGCCGGCGAAGAAACGCGACACAGCGCGCTTCGAATCCTACGGACGCCACAAAGAGAGCACGTGCTATGTGTGATGGAAGCGGACGCGGGCATGTGTACTTGCACGGCCGCTGGATTAAAAAGAAAACGCTTAACCTTGCACTCGGCCGCGCAACGCTTGAAACAGCGAAACTGCATGGGCGATCGTAGCCCAGCATTTTCCGGAAGTGCGCGCAAACTTTTCTTCTTATTACTAATGATCATGATGATAATTTCTTTTCGCGCGTCTCGGACCCACGGCCGTCACAGCGCGTTGAATAGCGCAGCTTGAACCACCGACGCCGCGTTCCAATGCCGACACCGCGTTCCAGGCGACACGCTCCGTGAATGCGTCTCATTCTCGCTCTCATAGCGCGTAAACATAGCTTCACCTCGCAGAGCACAAGCGTACGAACGCGCCAGCTGTGCACGACGACGACGCTCGAACGCAATCATGTGGTTCGCATAAATGCATGCTCTGCAGGCATGGACGTATAGCCTAGTGGTTACGACGCTCGCTTTGGTACCGGGGGTACGCGGGCTCGAATCCCCCCTCGGCAAGAAAGTTTCTTTTCTTTCTTGGTAGTTTCTTGCTACGCAGCACAAATTACGGCTGGCTTAAACAGCTTCGCTGTTAATAACAAGGTGTGGCCTGCCGCGTCAGGTCTGCAATGGGAGCGAACGTGTGACAGCCCTAGCTGAATTCGTGGCCTCTTGGCTGGCCCGAACGGTGCTACCTGTGGGCATAAGACGCATCGGCTTCCACGGGCGACGGAATTTCCAGCGCGTTCCGGACACCTTAAGCTTGGCGAAATTCCGGTGTGCAACGCTAACAAAGTTGACGGACAATTTGTAAATTCAAAGTGTGTTCGGCAAAAGCCTGTGCCCATTCGACTACCTACCGCCGCATGCGCATTGGCTCATTCTTCTTCTGGCGTTTGGTACCGGGGGAATCCACATTCTTGGGGCGCTTCTCCGAACCGCATGCCGTGGAATCATCACCGGGCCGCTTGGGAGCCATCCGACGAACTCGATTGCTGTAACGAAACGTCTGACGAAGGAGCGTTGCCGCGAGCGCCGCTGTGCTGTCCCGTGATTGCTGAGAGAGTGTAAGGGGGAGAGGCCACAGCTGTGATAGCGCAACTGTGGCTATGCGCCGCTGTGCCATCATGTGATTGCTGAGAGAGTGTGAGGTGGAGAGGCTACAGCTGGTACCGTTCCAGGGCCCGGACGGACGGACGGTCGGACGCCGCGAGTATGAGCCATTAAACGATTTCTCATTAAAACTGGTTGAGCGAGGAGGAGCATCTATCTCTCGAGAAGAGCCTGGATTGGCTGACCACACCAGGCCAGACGCGAGCTGTCAAGGCCCTACCCTCCGGATGGCGTGACCCCGTTCCTGCCCGCCGGTCTGCTTCGCCCCTGCCATGGCGACACCAACACCTTCCTCTACACCCTCCTTTTCTCCCACTCTCCCCCCCCCCCCCCCCCCCCCGTTGGCGCTGAGCCGTGCTCCCTCAAGGGCTGCAGAAGATAGCGCCAACCCCCTTCCTTTCCAAATGAACCACTTAGTAGTAGCCTGGACATTGACGACGTAGCTGCGCGGAGCACCTGTTCAGCAGAGTCATGTGACCGCCTTAATGAAAGCGTGCGCGCGGCTGCGCCCGGGCATTTCTCCGCTCTACCGAGATATGGCTCGACCTAAGCGCACCTTGACGCCGGGAGAAGAGGCTGCCCGTAGAGAGAAGCACCTCCAAGCCACGCGGGAAAGGAATCGCAGTCTTCGTGCCGATCCAGCCGACCTCGCCAACAAAGCCGCCGATAAAGGACGTCGCCGAGCCGATCCGGAATACCTATCGAGAACGCGAGAATCAGGCCAAGCGTCAACGCCTTGACCTGATAGCCTTGCCTTGCCCTGATAACGCAACCTTGCCTAGGAAAAGCCAAGTTAAGCCACGTTAAGTATACAACAACTAGTTGCTAAGGAACGTCGCCCAGCTCCGCTGTTTCTTCAGACTTGGCACCGCTAGTGTCAAGCTGGCCGCATTTTTTTTCTACGTGGTTCCTAGGCAACAGTCCTTGACTGGTGGTGCCATGGCGGATCCCGCTGTTGCCGATGCACGAGGCCTGCACTGGCCGTGGTACTTGCTCCCACGGTTCTTGCACCGTGCTCCCACGTACGACAAGCGGCGCACCCACTGATCGAAGCTAAAGACTACTTGGCGTTGGCACGCGAGCTCTGTGCGTGTGCTTGTGGCTTAATTTTAGGGGCGAAGCACCTCAGGGCCGAGCCTTGTCCCTCGTCGTCCGTTGCTCTGGTTTGCATGGAGACCGCTAGGGGCGCTGCGGTGCACAAGGGCTATATAAGCGCTGTATATACTGTACACATGTACAGTATATCTATATGTATACAGACACACGCACACGTATGTATATATATATATATATATATATATATATATATGTATGTATATAAGTTAGACCTGCTTATAACGAACCTCCCTATAACGAATTCCTGGATATAACGAAGTTTTTCTATTCCCCGCCGTTACTCCATTGAAGCACATGTATTTGAGACCTCTAGGTAACGAAGTGGCAGCGGGAGACTCCCTCGAAATAAGGAATTTTCCCCGCCGACAACCTAGAGATTTCGCCCCAAATATTGTCATTTTTTCGCGAGCAGCAACTGGAAGCACCTTCTCCGCTGCGACGGAATTCGAAGCGAGCGCACGTGTGCGTGCGTGCGAGCGTGTGCGAGGCGGGCCTGCATCCCTCGACCTGGCGATCTTACCGCCGCGGGCGTGATCTTTCCCCCTACCTTCAGTCAAACCTGATCCTGCCGCTTGCTGCAGCTGGCCTATCCCGCCTAAAGTCCCTAGGGACTTTAAGCCCGCCAAGCCGGCACTCTCCTTTTCCTGTTGATGTTGCCGACGCGCTGGCAGACGCTGTGACACATCACACTCGATGAGCGCGGACACGCGCTGTCAAACGCTGGCGGAGTGTGGAAGCGCCGCTGCACAAGCGAGCGAAGTGACCTTCATACTGTTGTCTATCGCTTCAACGCAAACTGAGCGCCGAGGACACACAGCACGCACAACGCTACGAGCCGCCGACGCACATACACTGCCTGGACTCTGCCCCAACGCAGATCGCGCGCCGCCGCGCAGTACGCAGTTGATGCCAGAGTACACTACAACGCCACCCGCTATCCCTCCCCCCCTCGCTCCCTCGCCGGTGCGGAAGAAGGCGCGCTTCCTCCCTGCTTTTCTTTCTTGCGCGCGCGAGATTTAGACGCGGTCGTCGGCTCCCCTCGCACGTGTTCACTCGCCCATAGAGCATACGGCGCGCGGCGACTGCGTTATCGCCCTTGGACTTTATACGGAACATATATGAGCCAAAACCAATTTTAGGGCCACAACGTGTCATAGACAGCATCTTTATATAGCTAATGCGGATCTCAAGGGCCATACTTTTGCTGGCGGAAACCGAAAATACGTCATAGTTGTCGCCCCCGGCACTTTGGGCGGTCAATGCCATCGTCAAGCCACCAAGCCAAACGACATGAAAAGTCAAAATGGCCGCTCGGACCGGTGCGGGGTGGCAGTTCAGCATCGTATGATGCGGAAACGGTCCCACAGTTGCGACGCAACAGCGGGGTTACCAATGCATTGGCTTCTATGGGAGCTGTGCCGGGATCGGCCGAAAACAACGTAACAGCCGGGAAAACTCAGCACCCGCGAACGTAACAGTGGGGTTCTACTGTAACACTATACGACGATACGACGCCATCGTGACGCTCGCTCTTCGTATCCGATGTCTCGCGCTTGTGCGAAACGACACGCGTCCACGCATCCGGTACCTGGTGTGGCATTCCGAGGATGAGTGCTTCGACGAAAACGGAAAACGGGTGCGCTTTACAATCGAGGGCGCGTTAGAATCGAGTAAATACGGTAAGCGTTTCTCTTTCGAATTTTCGTGCCGAATCTGCATATAACGAAATCCTCTTAATAACGAAGTTTTCGGGAATTTGTCAATTTCGTTATATCCAGGTTTAACTGTATATATATATATATATATATATATATATATATATATATATATATATATATATATGTATATAGTATTTGTACGCGAAGCTCCGGCTTCCGGAAGCCGGAAGCCAGCCTCCGGCTTCCGGAGAACGCTTCCGGCGTTTTGCCCGAATGATCCCCCGGTGCTTCGCCCACTCATCATCATTCACTTCGTGGATATGCGGCGTTTTTTAGGGGCGAAGCTCCTTAGGGTGTGGGTCTACATTAACGAAAGACTGCGCGTTTCTAACGCGTTTGTGCTAGCGCGTTACGGCCCGTGTAAGAAGCTGGTGTAAGACGCTGTGGCCTCTCTGCCTTACCATGTATTCATAAACGCTCCTCGACTTGAACTTGACTTGCCACCGCCTTGGGCAGCGCGTTCGAAACGCGTTGAAAACGCACGTCAAGTTCAAGTCGAGGAGCGTTTATGAATACGGGGATTATACTCTGTTAGCAGTCATGTGATGGCGTCGGCAAACGCGGTGCACGTTCCGGCATGTGTAAACGGCTGCGTAAGACGCTGTGGCCTCTCCCCCTTACAAGAGAGTACTGCACGTTTCTAACGCGTTTGTGCTAGCGTACCCTTAAGCGGGAGATGGTGCAATTATAATGAAGGGCGCTGTTATAAAATAGGAATGACGTCACATATGGCGCGTGTCATTGGTGGAAGTCAATCGTTCGATTTAGTGCGGCGAGACTGGGCGAATTACACGGAAGATTCACGGTTTACCGATGATTCCCTCCGGAGCTTCGCCCACTCATCATCATTCACTTCGTGGATATGCGGCGTTTTTTTAGATGGATTGTCGGGCTGATGGTCTGAGGTATTGCAGAGCACTATATTGCTCATGCTGCTTAAAATAATTCAAATAGAAGAAGGAAACATTGCCGCGTAAGTGTAATTATTACAAACTCATACGCCTGAACAGAAAGCACCTGGCTGTGCAGAAAGGCGTTCCTGCACGTGATCCTTATTTGCATGTGCTTCAGGCGGTGGCGGTCAAACGGCACCTCGTGCCTAGTAGCCTCATTTTTACAGCGAGGCTGTGTATGGCTAGCCGATTGGTCCGTCCGTCGCCTGCACGCAGAAACTGTCGTCGTCAGCGAGCATGGCCGTCCTTTTCCACAGCTGGTCGTTGGTGCCCCTTGGCGCAACCGCGCGAACGCGCTCGTGCCACGGCTGCCGCGTTCGTCGTCTTCTTCCACAGCTGGTTCTGTTGCCTCTCATCATTACAACGTAGGATTTCAATTCTCTTCTGTCGCAGTAATGGGGAGGCCGCGTTTACGGGGGCATGAGCCTAAGGGGGTATGAGCCATTCATTGTCTCACGTGACGGACAAGTTTAATTTTGAAGCAATTTAATTTTGAAGATCGCAAGCGGCAATTGCGACAACAGCATACTGCGGGCATATATACCGTCAGTGACGTTGTTTTCTCCGTCGCAGCCGAACGTGTGTGTAACCTCATTAACAAACACAAAGGCGTAACCAATAATTGAGAAATACTTTAATGTACGGTCGGAATTAATACAGTGATAAACACCACCAGTACAAAGTGCTTGGGCGGTTATCTTTAATTACTCAATATACTGCTAGATATGCAAAGAATGTACGGCGTTTATTAGCTAGCTTGATTTACAGTGAGACGCGTTCCTCAGTATTTACATTCTCATTTTTGTGGCGTGATTGCTTGTAGGTGAAGGAAGAAGCGGGCGAGAAAAGCAACACTTCTAAACCCTTTCGACGGACAGGTTCAAAGAACGTCAAGACTGACACTCAGACGACAAAGCGTCCAGGTAGGAGCTAAAAGGCACCTATGTAACAATTTTTGCCTTGAACATACTACTTTACATTTCCTTCCGTATACATTTCGGTGCATGACGTCTGTTGTGGGCGGACAACGAAACCTATGATGAAACAGGACTGAACGCAGCCGAAAAATATTGTAGGAAGCGTTTTTATTTCTTTATGTACGCTAGCTAAAATTTCACTTTGGCCCGTTTCCGGGAATCTCAAAGCCGAGCATTATCGAAGATGCAAGTACGCACACAGCGTGTTTTTTACACTGTACAATTAAAAAAAAGGAAAATACTGTGAGCGTTGGGAACATTGCGCTTTTGCAGAGCAGTTGTAGGGCGAGGCAGACATTGCAGCTTATAACGTGAGTTTCAGAACACTTTTTTACCCGAATTCCCCCCCCCCCCCCTTTCGAAAAGCCTTTGGGGCAGCTATAAGCTATATATGGCAAGTTTTGAAGCAGTCGCGTTTTATTTCTGCCTCATTTTTAAAGGAATCACTTCTAATGCGACATACATTCATAACCGAAGTTTGACGCTCAATTAAGACAATACTGAAACCGAAGTGGTACCAAAGGAGCACCGCTTTATATCTGACAGATACGACGAGGAAAAAGTGCGGCACCTATTCTGCGCGATGGCATTTAGCGGTAAATGCAGATACGGCACATTGCACCAGATGTTTACTATGACAAACCTGCCGTATTAGTATCTGTCGCGTTGAACTGAAGACTTGCTCGTTGTTTTTCGGAAGGGGTGTTTTGGTTTGTCGTGAGAGCGCGCAAGCATGTAGGAAGGGTATATGCTTTTCTTGGGGAGGGGGGGAGGGGTATTGGAAGGCGTTGAGGTGCAGAGTCCCAACAGTCTTGTCCAGGCAAAAAGATAAACAGTAATGAGAAGTGTGCTAAAGTGCCACAAACCAAGAACAGGAACCTCCTGATAATTTAAAAACTGAATACACTGGCCTCTTCAATGTTTAATGTGCATTGATAAATTGTAACATAAATTGCGTGTGTAGTGGTTAGATAGGGAAGTATATTTATGAAGCAGCATGAAACATGAAGTAGATATGCGCCGATGAGGTCCCTCTGTTTGAACAGAGATTGCGGGGACGTTACGAGCATTGCGCATACAACGTGTTTGACAAATCCCTTCTGATGAGCGTCTGCGCGTCGCATAATTGCGCACTCATAGACTCTGCGTCATCAGTCCTTGACATCTAATCATGCTAAATTGCCGGCCAAGTTTCCCAGGTTCGCTTTTTAGTGCGTCAGTTAAGTTTTACGCAGCGAGGTCTTCACGAGGAACGAAATAGAGAAGTTCTCCCGAATGCCAGAAGGACGACGTAGCGCGGGCGCAACGCAGGAATGGATTGGTTTACGACTTCCATCGGTGCCCTCTTCGAGTTGGAGTGAAAACTTAGCAATAACGTTTGGTTGCATGCTTAGGACAATGTGCTGGGGAAATTGTCTTTTTTAACACGAAAGTGTTTTATGCCGGGGTCCACCAAGACTTCACTGACGTATTTCCGACACGGAAATACGTCATAGAACATAATACAAAGAAAGAAACCAGAAGAAAAAGTTCCACAAACATGCAAAATTTGGAAATCGAACCAACGACCTCTCGGTCCGCGACGATAGATCGCCGAGCGTTTAACCCATTGCGCCACAAACGCATTTGCAGAGAGCTACACAGACGCGCCTTATATATCTAAAGCCCAGTCCACACGTACGCTTGCAAACGCGCGCAAGCTCGCGTCCGCACGCCCACGCATGCGCAGACGGTGCGTCACGGCTCGTACGCGTCGAAACGCGGCGCGATCTCGGTGATCAGCTCCTCTCAGTTATCGCGCGCCTGGGCTGCCTCGCTGCCTCGCGTCGGCGCGCCTGGCTACGCAGCGACGGCGCGGTACATTCAACTCTCAGTTAAGCAGAATTATATCATGCAAGAAAGTGCTTTTTCTTCACTTTTCGTGCTGATCTAACAGCTCCAAAAAGATAACAATTACGTTTATAGATATCGAAGCATTTTGAAGCATTTTGAAGCATTTTGAAGCATTTTGATACGAAGTGGCGTCTGCCAAGGTGTAAACAAGTGAAGCCAGTGGCGCGCGCTGTCGCGCGTATTTGTGGATGCAAACCGCCATTCCTCGCTAGGCGCGGCAACCGCAAGGCGCGTAGACGCGAGCTTACGCGCGTCCGCAAGCGTACGTGTGGTCTGGGCTTAACACTCCTCCGTGTACCCACGCTCTTGCTCGGGGCGGTGCCGCCGCCTACGAGCAGAAAAGAGAAGTACTGCATTTTGACACTAACGCGCACCGAGAGTGAACGCTTCGGTGGTCTCAGCACTACGACGCCTCGATGCCAGCATTCGAAGGGACGCTGGCATCAAGAGGCACTACCAACGCCACCTAGGTGGCGTTCACCATACTCAGCACAGCGGAGCGTGGCCTCCGCAATTAGCTCTGAAAATGTTTCTGAAGTTGATCGCGGAGGCTGCAATTACGACGCGCTGTACGCGCTGATTTGACTCGGTGACGATTCAGTTACGTGCTTTGTCTTGCGCGTTGTATTAGTGTGTCAGTTACGTGCTTCGTCTTTCGCGTTGTGCTAGCGTGTGCAGCGTAGTGCAGCTTCCATATGCACGACGGTTGCTCATGGTCATCGACGTTGGTAGTCGTGATGGAGGAGACGTGCCACCAGGCGTCAGCGTGGGTGCATCAACACCTAAGGGCGCTTTAGCCACAAAACACCAATAGACATTATATATCAATGTGCAATAAACATTACACTACTTCTGTGAAGACACGTTTCACTTTCGTGTTCTATACCGATTCCTATATAAGAGGGATCAACCACATTTTTTCTTTTCTGATGCGAACGGGTTGCGTATTCCTTACAAAAGAGAAATGGGTGCATCATTGCTTGGACTTCTACCACTTTCGCTTGCGAATCTTGTCTAAGGTGGAGGGTGAAGGTGGGGAGTCCGTGCCCCCCTGACAAGATGTCTGATAGAAGGGCTGCTTTACTGCTCTTCCGGAGGGCTTGATTTCAATATGCCATGTATTTGTTGAGCTTTGAATTTTGATGACGAATATCTGAAATCTAATGCAAATTTCAACAACCGGCTTGCAGACGCCATGCCGTTGCGTACTTTAAAGTGAAATCATTTAAAGGGATACGGACGCAAACGTTGGCGGATGGTTTGTTTGCGTCGGAACAAAAGTTGAACTGTTGAAAATGACGAATACAACAAGCTGCTTTGAAAAAAAAGAGCGAGAAACATCTTTTTTTTTTTCGATTTTCTTTTGCACCTTGCCTCCAAGCGGCCACCGGCAGAAGCTGAAATTTGACGTCATACTCATATAACACCTACCCGCGCCCGCGCGCGCGGCCAAGGTCGGCCAAAGCCGTCGCAGTGTTTTCGGGGTTGTCGGTCCCTGGCTGCGTTTGTTGAACGCCTTTCGGCGATCTTCGCACGTGGTCCGTCCGAAACATTATCCCCGTCGGCAGTCCACGCAGGTGGTGCGTCTTAGATGCGCCTTCCCGCGGTCGTCGCTCGGTATTGACGCGTTCGTCGAGGCCGAAGGAAATGCCCAGACATTGCTGTTATAAAAGCATCGTCGGTCGTGACACGCCGTCGCACATGTTTCCCAGAGACGAGAAGGTGCGTAAACTTTGGATACCTGCCTGTCAGCCATCACGCACAGCCTGGAGACCTCTAAAAATGACTTGATTTACGCGGACCATTTGTCGACGATAATTTTGCGACCAGCCCTAGCTGTTCTGAAAGGCGTCGGCATGCCGCTCAAAAGGCAATGCTTAAAGCCTGACGTTGTGCCATCGGTCTTCTCACGAAAACGCAAGGCACAAATGATCAGCGGCGCATTGGAAAAGAGGAGGCGAAAAGATGTCGGTAATGTTTTCGTAAACTTGCAGCCTTCTTGAGCAGTGTGCGCGCGAGGCTGGGGCTGGGCACGAAGGCAGTGATGTCTTTAAAGATCTTGGCAAAGCATAGTAAAACAATACAAGGCTAGCGAGCGCGACTTACGAGATCACACACGCACACACACAGCTCTGCATCTCCACAGGGAAAACGCAGAAAAAACTGAGCAGCACGCCAGACAGGTGCTGCCATCTGTCGGTCGGCTGGCGAAGTGGACGTGAGAGTCTCGGAGGTACTGATACCTCACAGCGGTTGCTCACGCGGACGGCATAAACTACTATTCAGTCACCAACGCAGTGCTGAAGTACCCCGCAGCTGCTTCGCCTGCGTGCGCTCTTGAAAAAGCATGTTTACAGAGGAAATGACAAATAATTCTTGCACAAGTGTCTGGTGCAGAGCGAAATGTTCGCGCTACGGTTCGCGAAAACCTGACTGGCACTTCCGCGGCCGACTGATCTTCTTCGTCGCTTGACGCGGAAGGCTCGTAACCGCAAGCAGTAATATTTCTTGCGAAGTTGGAATGGTCCTCGTCTTCAGAAGTGTACTCATCGCTGGAGGAGGCACTAGAACTCGAAACCATGCTCGCGATGGCGGCGTCGGCGCGCTTCGAATGACCGCGGCCGGCCGGCTGGCTATCCGACAAGGGTGTCGTGACGTCACGCCTTCCAACTCCCGCGGGTCGGGCGGCGAAGTGCGCTCTCACAAAAACGCCAAAAATAAAGCCATCGGCTCAAAAACGAGCTAAGTGACTGCTTCTTTTCGGTGTAATCACACACTGAGGATTCATTTTCAGCATTTTCGTAAAATTTTGAGATTTCGTATCCGTGTCTCTTTAAATCTGTTTCATTCGCCTGCAGCGGCTGCAGTGGACGGCCCTCACCAATCCGTGCGCAGAGACGAACATGCCCCAACGGCAAACGCTGCTGGCTGCGGTGACAACACGGACGTTTCCGAATGCACTGCGCCTCATCAACGTCATCAGCAGTCGTCTGCATCCGCGACAGGACGCTCAAAGGTGAGCGATGTCGAATGCACGAATAAGCCTATAGGCTACCGTGATGATGCGTTTGCCGGCTCAGCAAAAGAGGGAGGACGTCGAAATTATTGAAAATAATCGCCGAGGACACCGAGCCAACAACACGTGCGCACCAAACCGCGGCTCCGCCGTCAGCTTTCGCGTAATTGTGCACAAGAGTCAACTTCACTTGACAATTAATGTGCGAAGCATTAATGGTATTGTTTTTATGAATCATATAACGGTTCTGCAGCGAACGGTTGATGCTTTCGCCACGTGTTGCGAAATGATGCGGAGTGCGGTGCAATGTTTTTTTTCGCCGTTGTTACTTTGATTGCCAGTGACCACAATTTGTGCGGCAAAGATGTTCATTGAAAAGGGGCTGTGCCCAGTGGCACACGCCCTCAAGAACGGCTCACATTTAATTTGCACTACCTCCAGGATCAGCCCACATTTTTAGACGGCATACCTTCACAACCGGGCCCACATGAATAGCCAGCTAGCCGTTACAAAAAAAAAAAAAAAACTGCGTTAAAGTCATCAAGAATGCTTCGCATTAAAAAGCGACTGTTACTCGCAGACGTTGAAGGAAAGAAAGGAGAAAATTATGGTGGCCGCACCTGAGGCGAACGACAACCGCTCTGCCAGAAGAAGACTGCAGGAAAAAGACAAAAGAGCAGAAAGAAGTAAATTACGGGGAGAAAGAAAGCACCGAGGGAAATTTTGGTACAATTAGAGTATTTACACCAGGGACAATTTGCCAGATTTACTCGTTACACTTCGCCTCCACTGCAGGGCACATAATTAGTGCATGCGAGCTAGTCGGCTGGATAGGCCATTGTGCACACCAACCACTGTGGATAGGGAGATGCGAGAAATTTGCAGGGTACTGTACTTTGTGCACGGGGCATTGTGAAGGAGTTATTGAAGTGAACACGCAACTTGGACTCATTTGCTCAACTTTCCAGGTGCATCTTCCCTCGCGAGTTCTACTTTGTTGTAGTGCAGTCAGAACGACAGGGACACATAAATGTACATTAGACAAACACACAGTACTAAGTTAAAACAACACGTTTATTTCCTGTTTTCGCAGCTGTACATAAGCACCTTATAGTTAGAAGGTACCCGCGTAACGCGTGCAAATATATTCGAGCGTAATGAAATCGATGGCTACGGATGCATGTGTCACCGAATGTTGCTTATTCCTAGCTTCCATAATAAAGCGCGTCATTTCCCACTTGCTTCTTTTCAGGATAGCTGTTTCTTTTAATTTGGATTGGCCATCGCATATTTGGCAGGAGAGGGCAAGAAAACCGCCAGCCGCCAGTTTGTTTACCTTGCGAACACGCTCCCATAAACTATGAGTCATACAAGTCGCAGTTTGATGTAGCTCTTTCGACAAGCTAGAAAAATGCTGTATACTACACATGTGGTGGATCCAATGAATTTGTTCTTATGCTTTTTTTTTCGCCTGCAGCTTTAGTAATGATTCCTTCTGGTCACGTATTTTTGCACTGGCGTACTAACTTATTATGCGCCTAAAAACAACGTTTGTGTCACTACTTCCATCAACATCTTTAATTCTGTGGGAGAAGCTACGTATGTGCGGTATGACGGCAATCTTTCTGTTGTTAATGGCGATGCTCGTACAGTTATGGTGCTGACAACTTTTGTTGCGACAACAGTCATATGAACAATCAAGGCGAATTTCCACGGGGGTCTTCGGCGTCGCCGTGATGTTCCCTATAACGTCCAATTACGATAAAATCGCGGTCACGCGCCGTAGGCTGTAGATGCGAGCTGAGAAGAATGGTGCATAGATGGTATCTTCTCGCACTGGTGAAGGAGGAAGGCGGTGAGGATGCGCGCCGTCTTCTCAGGCGCGCGAAGGGGGGAGGGGGACATGTGCGCGCTCCAGGAGGGGCACGGAATGGGAGGCAGGTTAGTGGGCGCCTCTCCTCTTTACCTCCAGCTGCGGCGGCTGAGCACGGCCGCGCGCGCCCTGTTGTAGCGAAATGACACGCTTCAGCTCACCATGGCGACGACGATGAGGGCGATAAGATCCGGCAGGGGCAAGCGCAGATACGGCAGGTACGACGACGACAAAGACCAGCATTTGAGAAACAAGGTTAAACGTAATATTATTCTAAAGTTACACTCTGCACTTGTCAAACAAACAATATGCAAAGCGATGTCATATCGGTTGTCGGCGGCCTGCCTGACTGGCTTGTTCTCCCGTGGTGAAGGGGTGCCGGGAACTGCTGTATTCTTGCTCACCCCGCCAAGACTGAGACTCCTTCTTTAAATCTCATTTTCCAGCATCCAAGGGACTCGCGGACTCGTGGGAGACGCAGACCTCTCCGCCAATTGCCAACTCAGACCAATCAGGCAAGCCGACACGATCCAATAGGGGCCAGTGTTTAAGTGACCAGACATGGTCTCAAAAACACCACGCAGGGAACAAAACTAATCGTGACTCATCGATAGTAGAGCCGAGCGTGAACCGACCGCGACTCATACACAGCATCGTCCCCGGTACCTTTAAGGCAGGCCGCGTGCAGAAGAATCCTTTGGAGGCGTGCATTCTTAGCGAAAGGGAACGTCAGGTAGGACTCAGTCGGCCGGGCGAGAGCACATGCCCGAGACACCCACGCAAAGGCGCCATTCGCCTGCACCGCTCGCTTTCATGGTTCCAAGTCTCGGACACCGCGCTCTGCCCGGCTCCCCCTCATTCAGCAAGACCCAGAATTCACAAAGAGACCCGCGGCATACTTTCTTCGCGACACTACCTCGGAGACAATCTGAGCTGTGTTCGAAGGCTAGCCCACCTGAGATAGCTGATGACTTCGTGTACGCTGTGTCCTCGCGTGCCTAGTTCGCCTCGAAGCGAGAGGCGGCCGGAAGGGGAATCCGCTCGCAGCGGCTGCCGCTCTTCAACACGCCACATTCTGACAGCGAGTGTCCGCGGTCATCGAGTGAGATGTGTTCGTGTTTGCCTGTGCGCGCGTGTCAAAGTGCTTTTAAAGACGATAGTCTTTCTTGGGGAACTTAAACGCTGTAAATTTGGTCTGTCTGTCTGTCTGTCTGTTTGTCTGTCTGTCACCCGATTCAGCCACCTGGCCAAAGTTGGATCACTTGCTTACCGCCCACACTACTTAAACTGGTACGGTTGTTCATACTTGTGAACGTTATCGATCACAAAGTAAATATTACGCATATCTGAGGTGCAACATCACTAGGTAAGTATTAGGAGGTGTGTTCCTTTAATAGAAAATACATAGATACGTAACTCTAAAGACCCTAGTTTCTTAAGCTGCGCTGAAAATGCCATGCTATGCGCGCCGACGAACGACGTTCCCCGACTGCGCGCCGACGAGCGCCCTCTGCCATGGAGGAAGGAAATCCTCTGCACAAGCTCATGTTTCCCGATGTATTGCCAGATGGCGTCCATGTCTCACGCACTGCCTCCTCAATTTTATCAATGCCAGCCAGATGCGGCCGATTCAACATAAAGGAAGCGCTGTCTGAGGCAGGGAAAAACATAAATGGCCGCTTGATGAAATAATGCGGTAAAATGAAATCTGTTCAAACAAACCTCCATTGCATTTATCATGCCAGGACGGAAATGGTACGAGAACAGCATCACGGGTGGCCGCGGATCAGACCAGCACTCATGTAGTACGGCCGGCAGAAGACTGTCGTCTTTCGACGACATTTGCAGCGAAGCACGCAGATACGCGGCAATTTTTTAATTTATTTAGCAAGCGAATCTTTACAGCAGTTTATAGCAGCCGATAAAATAACTAACCTTACTTCGTAAGCAATCACTGCATTGCCTGTCGGGTGAAACTGACTTTTTGATGCGAAAGTGCCCAATGGCCCATTGAGAGAAAAATCCGGCGGCGTCTGTAGCAGCGAAACGGCACCTAACTTCCCATTGGCTGCGACGTCCCGTCTCGAGCGCTTGCTGGCTCGGGCCTCGACGGTGCAGAGCAGGCGAAAGGGAACACCTGCTGCTGCGCTATTGCGTCAGAGGTAACGGCATCGCCGCGATGCCACGTCACCCTCGCTCTTGGAAGCCTGTGTTATCCACACGTTCCTTATTTATTTATTTGTTTGTTAATACTGTCAACCCACAAAGGGTCATTATAGTTGCACCGCGCAAGCTTTCGCCTGCGTTCTAGCTGCGCCTCGGTAAGGGCAAATAAAAAAAAAACACCGCATATCCACGGGGTGAATGATGGTAAGTGGGCGAAGCTCCGGAGTGAATCATCGGTAAACCGTGAATCTTCCGTGTAATTCGCCCAGTCTCGCCGCACTAAATTGAACGATTGACTTCCACCAATGACACGCGCCATATGTGACGTCATTCCTATTATTGCGATAGCAATTATATGGACACTTCAACCGGATTTCGGCCGTCGCCGTCGCCGTGAGGTTCCCTATAGATAAAATCTTCGCCGCGTGCCGTATGCCCGAGCGGAAGCGTGCGGGGACGCGCGCTATCACGGAGAGCGAACGCACTCAATCTCCCACGCGCAAGCAAGGAAGCGGGAAGCCAGCGCCGGAGGGAACGGGGGGGGGGGGGGGGGGGGCGCACTTCCACTCTGCCAACAACCGCGCTCGTCGCTCGCTCGCACCGTCTCTTATCTCCACACGGCTCTGACCTCTTTGCGCCGTGCATTCGCCGCTCAGTTTCCGTTGAAGCGATAGACCGCACGTACCTTCGCCGCTGCGGCGTATCCGCTTGCTGCCAGAGTTTTGACGGTCGTTGTCTGCAGTCATTCAGTGTGATCTACTCATGTTTGTTTGTGCGCGCTCACACCACGCTTGTTCATTCAGTTAGTAATAGTCGGGTCACATTTTCCAACGCACGCTACACATGCAATGCTGCCCGGATCGGCAGTGCAGCGCTACAGGTGTGTCCCTTCGCACGCGCTGCCCACGGGAAGCGCTTCTCATCAATACCACCGTTTCACACGCGCCTTCTCGTGGTCATCGAGTCTCTCTTCATGTCGGTCTACTTACGCCGCAGCACACCTGCTTACTTAATCAGCTCATGTTTACTACAATTCATATTGCTACCAAAGCCGCTCACCTTACTTCGTATGACATTGCTGTGTTGCTATCGCATTCATTGCTTCGCCCTTAGGGCGAAACTGTGACATTTTTTTATTGCGATAGCAATTATATGGACACTCAAAAGCAGATTTCTGCCGTCGGCGTCGCCGTCGCCGTCGCCGTGAGGTTCCGTATGACGTCATTTGGAGATGAAATCGTCGCCGCGCGCCGAACGCTGTATGTGCGAGTGAAAGGGCGCGAGGGGCGCGTCTTTCACGGGGAGTGAACGCACGGCGGAGAACAAACGCGCGTTCTGCGCCGTGCTCGCTTAAGGGCTGCAGAAGTAGGCGTCTCTTTTCTCCTTTACAATCACCATATATGTAGAGCAAACGCGCCTTCTTCGGACGCGCGAGAGGCCGTGGGGGAGGGGGAGGGAAGGGAGGCGACGTTTAGCTGCGGCACCAAGTGCCTATTTATATCAGAGGCTCCAGCAACAGTCACCAACGCCGCACGCATTTTGAGCTAACGCGGGCAAAACGCCGATGGCGTCGACAACAGTTCTGCGTGTTGTTGCTACCAAAGCCGCTCACCTTACTTCGTATGACATTGCTGTGTTGCTATCGCATTCATTGCTTCGCCCTTAGGGCGAAACTGTGACATTTTTTTATAACAGCGCCCTTCATTATAATTGCACCATCTCCCGCTTAAGGGGACGCTAGCACAAACGCGTTAGAAACGGTGCAGTACTCTCTAGTAAGGGGGGGAGGCCACAGCGTCTTACGCAGCCGTTTACACATGCCGGAACGTGCACCGCGTTTGCCGACGCCATCACATGACTGCTGAGAGAGTATAACCCCCGTATTTATAAACGCTCCTCGACTTGAACTTGACTTGCCACCGCCTTCAACGCGTTTCGAACGCGCTGCCCAAGGCGGTGGCAAGTCAAGTTCAAGTCAAGGAGCGTTTATGAATACGGGGGTAAGGCGGAGAGGCCACAGCGTCTTACACCAGCTTCTTACACGGGCCGTAACGCGCTAGCACAAACGCGTTAGAAATGCGCAGTATTTCGTTAATGTTGGGTATTTATTGTCATCGTGGTGCGTGTTTCCATGTGCGCTTCGTGGCGTAGCGGCTAGCGCCGCGCGTTCGTAAGCGAGGGGTCCCTGGTTCGATTCCGCGCTACGGACACAACTTTCGGAATTTTTTTTTTCATAAAAGTAGACATGGCTACCTACTACTACTACATACTACAGAGGAGGGACAGACCCACACCCTAAGGAGCTTCGCCCCTAAAAGTTGGAGGACGCTTAAGCTTCGCCTTTAAGAGGGGAACGCGATAGCGTTATCGGGCTCCGTTCGCGTCAAATTTTTCTTTATATGTAGGCTTCGCGGCAACACATAACGTGGGAAATCCAGCTTACAAAAACAAAGCTTACAGTGATCCCCTTAAAGTTGGCTTCACTTTTAAACACAAGTGCATTGCTGGGAAAGCACTTTAAGAATTACAGGAGCAATTTAAGCCGTCTTATATCAAAATGTGAAGGCCCTAGGACCTTTTTTTATTATTTTAAAATTTAGTTTAGAGGCGCGCGCGTCTCCAAAATTTAGAAAGGCTCGGTTTTCAACGTTCCCCTCAATGTTGCCTAGAACCAAAGTACAGCGAAACCCCATCAGAACTGGAGGACGCTTAAACTTTGCCTTTAAGAGTGGAACGCGATAGAATTCAAAGATCCCTGGCTGCTTATGAGGCTTTTTAGATGCGAAGCATCTTATGCTCGGGGCTATGTCGCTTCCTCCCTCCGCCGTGCGGCGTCCACTTCCTGTTCCGGTTTCACTTCCGGTTGCGCTTCCGCTTCCGGTTCAGGAAGCCAGCTTCCGGCTTCCGGAGAACGCTCCCGGCGTTTTGCCCGAATGATCCCCAGGTGCTTGGCCCACTCATCATCATTCACTTCGTCCTCTCATTCTCCTTCCGCAACGCCGCGATGAGTGCCACGGACAGCGCCAGCGTCAACGCCAGTGTCAGCGCCGTGGACAGCGCCGCGGAGAAGAGGGCTCGAGCCACTGCCACGAAACGGCAGCGGCGACGGGCCGATCTGAAAACTAATGGGAACTTGATTCGACCCCATGGCTGCTTCGCATACTACTCAGGGTTCCCCTACGGGAAGATGGTGTAATTTTTTCTTGCATATTCAAATTACAATCCGACGCTATCACGTCTGTAGGTTGTGGCTAAGTCGTAATTTACGATTTTTCTGACGAATTTTACTTTGAGAAACTAAATTTTTATTAACTAACGCCTTGCGCTATGCGGAGGGCCTGTGTGGTCGGGGTGTTTCGGGATGATGTGGTTTGGCATGATTATTTACGCCAGACGCCGATGTTTAACGCTGTAACCGACACCGACGCCGGATTTTCTGTGACACGGGGCCCTGAACGTTATCGCGTTAAAACGCGCTCGTTTTCCCGCGAGGATTTAATATCTCGAAAGACCACTCAGCAGCGTTCAATTGGACATTAATGCTTTCGCATTCACAACTCATTAATTCTTAGGTGTCGTCGGATTTTTTACGGCGAAAGCCTTAGGTCTCAATGTTTCAAGGTCGCGTTGTGAGATACAGAAAAACAGAGCAAGCCGGGAAAAGGAAACAGCAGCGCTGGAGGAGAGTTCTGAGTACGGGCGACGGAGCGCAGACACATAGTTGAGGGAAAGGGCAACGGCTGTGCAGTAGAAGCGTGGAGGGAAAGGGCAGCAACACCGCTGGGGAGGAGGAGGAGGGAAATGTGCGAAGCATTCCCTAATGTATTCTGCATTCCCTAATGGGAATGCAGAATTGGTGGAGAGAGGCCGCTGAGAGAGGTCCAACTAGGATTTCGCCTTTACATTTTTAGAAAGTTCTGAGCATCCCTCGGAACTTTTTTCTTCTGCTTTCTTATTTAAGCAATCCTCTTGCGACTGACAAGAGCACGTGGCTAATGTATTTGGCAGCGCCTTAATTTTAGATTTGTCATCCGAAGCCATCGCACACGATAAAAGAGTTTAATATTGGGCTAGTTGGTGTTTTGACACGACAACCATCTTAATATGGCGCGCAACGGGACGGAACAACAGAAGGGAAGACGAACGCAGCCGCAATATTTGGGAATCGACACGAGGTGCTGCAATGACTTCTTTAGCGCCTGACTTCCTCTCTTCACAACTTTAGTATGAGCAGAATGAAACTGCAAAAGTGGATCAGTTGCCCAAGGTTCGTAACCCCGGCTTTTTTTTTTTTTTTGCTGTCGTTTAGCACAGCATTATAGTCATGGAATGTGATCTGGTGGTTTAAGACAGAAGCGGATAGCGGTGAAAACGGAAGCAAATGCATTATCAAAACGATCAGATTCATAGTCTATGCACAATTCACGTGAGTGTTGACTGTACATTTGATGATTTTATTCGTGCATTCGATGAGATCCCGTACCTTCCAACAATTAGTACGGCCACAAAAGTGTCGGCTTGCGGTTCCTCGGTTGTGTTTACGCTTATTCAGCAACTTACGGGTATCCTGTGATGTTTTGGGGGGTATAAGTACGGCGGCAAAAACTGGAAATAAACCTGCTGTTTAAAGTGCAACGCTGTGTTTGGTCTACTGTGCCTTTCTGTGGTAACAGTCGTTCTGCCTGCGGTACAACAAAATAGAAGATGCCACGTCAACAACCGCGTATAGAATCCTCATTTCTTCGCGAGAGGCGTCGGCAGAGTGTTATGAAAAATGTCTGAGCACGAAAAAACTAAAAAAAGCGCTAAATTGAGAACCACACGGCACGAGATTTTTCTTGATGGTATTGTATGGAGTGACTTGGTTTCAGAAAGCCTTTGTCCTGAAAGAAAAAAATAGCAGTCTTTTCCACATAAGGAAGCAGGCTGACGGCAAAGTCGGCAGCGTGTAGGTGCAGTCAGGCCGCATTTATTCTCGTCCACCATTTTTTTCACTAATTTTAAGACATAAAATGCGTCTTCAGCATATGTTTGTCCACATGTGGCAACATGAACTGATGATAGTTCACTCATTGTGACTTGTTTGTGAACAAATTGATTTACATTTGCGGAAGCTATTGTAGCGCACATGGGACAAACACGAAAAACATACAGGCGCCAATACTCTTCGTGGAAGCTCGCCCCGAGGCCAACACTTTGCCAATGTGACATTCGCACATTTCCAACAGCGTTTGTGACGTGCCTTGTGCTGCACAAGAAGCCTGGAATTCAATGCGACGCAATGAAAGGAAGGATCGGTACCAGTATATCTTTTCCACCGGGGCGTTCTTTCAACGAATGTTGGGTGTTGCGCTGCACACTTAAGGCCAAACTACACGTAAGCTTGCCGGCGCGCGAAAGCTCGCGTCCACGCGCACGCATGCGCAGATGGTGCGAGACAGATCGTACGCGTCGAAGCGCGACGCGAGCACCGATATCTAGTTCAGACAAATATCGGTCCTCTGGTTGCCTCACAAAATTATGAAAAGAGGTCTACCAAGGTGAAAAAATTTGAGTCACTTTACCATACGCTGAAGATTATGAAGGCGAAAGCCTGCGCGCACGAGACATTCATTAAATTATACCACATTCTCCTTCGAATGCCTTGTTAATTCCTATTAATTGTTTTCTCCGACCAAAGGTCGTGTATTCGAGTGCCTTAATTGGCCCTAATTAACTTCACCGTATGTAACACCAAAGGTCGTATGTTCGACTCCCGCCAAGGGTCGTGGGTTCGGATGCGTTAATTAACCTTATTTTAATTAACTGTACCTTTTTACCTTCACATTTATTTACACCAAAGGTCGTGGGTTCGAGTGCGGATGCGTTAATTAACCTTATTTTAATTAACTGTGCCTTTTTACCTTCACATTTATTAACACCAAAGGTCGTGGGTTCGAGTGCCTTAACTATATCTTAATTAGCTGTGCCTTAAATACCAAAAAAGCCGGAAGATCCCACGCCCTGTTCGAATCGATATTAAGCGAAGCAGTATGCGGAGAGCCTTCCAAGTTAACGAAACGACCATGAGAGCACCAAGACGTTGGCGGCTGTTTCATGACCTACGTGACACGCATGTCATGAGTCATGACATTCATCTCATGAGTCCTCAAGAGTTCCTTTAGCTACACCTAGGAGACATTAGACAGTTTTAGTATTGCCGAAATGGCACCACGCTAAACGCAAATAAATAGCGGGGTCAGACTGCGCATGCTCAGAACGCTATTACAGTTTTGCGGGTAGCGTGCGTCCGCTATTTTTCGAATATAGCGGAGACGCTAAACGCTCGCTAAGTGTTTAGCGTTGCAAACATGGCGGCACCCTCGGCCCTTTGACTTGACCATGCAGGCTCGTTTCAAGGCTTGGCGTGGATCCACACGGCGAGTTTGGTTGTCGAGTTTGCTGCTTTGACTACTCGCAGCTAGATGGTTTTGCGCTTAGCGGCGCATCGTTGTCTTACGCTATACTAAAACTCTATCGAACAGCGTTCCGCAAAGATTTAGCGAGCGTAACACGCTATCGCTAACGCAAACATTTTCCGCAATACTAAAACTCTCTTTAAGGCAAAAGTCTTAGTCATGCTCATGACTATAACTTCGACCATCAAACTTGAGCCTTTTCTTAACCCACGTCCGAACCCTTTTCATTGGTTGTTGAGTGTTAATGTTTTTCCCTGAGTCATTGATGTTTTTGCGGAGTCATGCTCATAACAATGACTTCTACCACCATCATTTAGTGTTTCCTTCACTTAGTACCCATTCACTTAGTACCGAACCCATTGCAGTGGTTTTTCAGTGTTATTCTTTTTTCGCTGAGTCATTGCGATTTTTGCTTGTTCATGACTATAACTTCTACCATAATCTTTTAGTGTCTCCTTCACTGAGTACCAACGTCAATACCCATTCCAGTGGTTTTTGAGTGTTAATCTTTTTTCGCTGAGTCATTGTTATTTGCGCTGAATAATGCTCATGACTATGTCTTCTACCAGTATCCTTTAGTGTTTACTTAGTACCCACGTCAGAACCTATTTCAGTGGTTTTTGAGCGTTAACCTTTTTCGCTGGGTCATTGTCATGACCTACATGACACACATGTCATGACATTTATGTCATAACCTATCACTGATGTTCGTCATATCATGTTAATACTATGTACTATACTATAGTATACTGTCATACTATGTTAATTTTAGTACCTACCAAGTAAACGAAACGACCATGAAAGCACCAAGACGTAGGCGGCTTTTGATGACTTACATGACAAGCATATCATATTCATGTCATGACATAACATTTATGTTCGTCATATACGCTTGTCATAGTACGCCAATTTTGGTACATACCAAGTTAACGAAGCAACCATGAGAGCACAAAGACGTAGGCGGCTAGATAGATAGATAAATAAATAAATACTGTCAAAGTCGCAGATGTTCGCCAAGAAATGCTTCGCATTTAAATGTTTTGGGTTCGACTTCGATCGAGCTTTATGCCATCCAATTTTGGGGCCATTGAATTTTATTGCCCGAGTGCGTTAATTAACTCCGCCTTATTAACTGACTTAACTTCCCCCATATATAACACCAAAGGTAGTAAGTTCGCCTTAACACCAAAGGTCGTGGGTTCCACTCCCACCATTGGTCGTGGGTTTTGGTGGCACTTTTTGGTGGCACACAATTTCGGTGTCGTAACGCCTGACAGGGAATTTTTCGATGTCCTGGCGCGCGCGTTTCAGGTTCCAACCGCCATTCCTCGCGAGGCGCGTCAAGCCAAGCGCAAGTTGCGTGGAGGCGAGCTGTGGCGCCGGCAAGTGTACTTGCAGTTTTGGCCTTTACGTAAATGCGGCTGGGGATCGCCTACAGACGTGTGGTCTTTACTTGCAGTACGCTGTACTTTCTCGCTACTCGTTGTTGCAGTTATAGCGACACCGTCATCCTGCCGTGATTTGACGGCGCTTGCGCGGCACGCGCGTGGAGCCTCCAGGCACGCGGACAAGCGTGCAGTGCGTTCGTGCTTAAAAAAAATGGTTGATCCCTCTTTCATAGGCATCGGTAGAACACGAAAGCGAAACGTGTCTTCACAGAAGCTGTTGCATGTTTCCTTCGTGAACTCACGCTCCGCTGCTTCGAAAGGCGCACGATTTGCGGGTCGGCGACCGTTTTGCAGGTTTGTTGGCGCGTGGCGTCCTGCTGGCGAATGGCTTTGGCGAAGGTGCAAGCATTCTGATCCGGCTTCGCAGTGGCTAGGGCATCCTGTCGAGCAGCAAAGCGCTCAGCGACAGGAATGCGAGTGGTAGAGTACGCACCATCCGCCGCGAACGCTCTACGGCGTTGTGCTTTACGCCGGAGTGGCTCTCGCCGGAGCACAACGAGATTCGCCCGGCGACGTCGTTGCCTTTCTGCGCCGCTTAGCGCAGAAGTTGTCTGAGGTGGTGCTATCGCAAGCGAAGCAGTAGGCGATGCACTGCTGACGCACGGTGCAGCCTTAATCCGTAGGCGACGAGGCGCCATAGGCTAATCCGACGCGAAAGCCAAAGCACAGAACATGCATCTATATGGCCAAACCATGTGCGGTAACTGCCTACACGGGGCCACATACTCTAGCGTTGCAATTAGAGTGTACTAGACAATGGTCGAGTGGGCCGAACGGCGCTCTGCCGCTGAGGCGCCGTGTGTGGAAAAATAGTGCGAGGGCGCTGCGAGCGAACTGGATTGGGGTGGAGCCGCGCTCCGCGGCATATTCAACGCACTTTCGCTGTGGGCGCCGAGGCCGATTGCGCATAGTACGCTTTTAAAATAGCGCTTTATTTCAACTGCAACTTTATGTTTACACTATTTTGCCAAACATATATATTTGAGGCATAGATTATACAACGCGACGTCTTCAATTTTGCTGTCGTTGTCAAGCGCGTCGTCTGCTAGCGAGCGCGCGTTCGCTACGCGGACGCTGGCGCACGCCCAGTTTTTCTCGCAGAACCTCTGTGCAGTACATTTTTTAATGGTTTAGTTGCTTCGGTGCGCCCATGACTCTTGACGGCCGGTGCCAAACGTAGTTTTAGCCAGGTGAACTGCTGTTTTTACCACTGTCCTCTAAAAGTAACTGCTATCTCCGCGCCATGGAGGCTACGTAAGAAAATTTTATTGTTGATGTCGTGTCATTTTACATGCGCTTCTTGTTGGTGGATATTGATCAGGGAAGATGATGGAAGAAAACAATAGTAGAGTGAAATAAACCAGGTTTATTAACTGCGTGGCGCGAAGAATGACCACTGTATTTCTAGGTAATTAAATCAAATGGTACATATATATATATATATATATATATATACGTGTGTGTGTGTGTGTGTGTGTGTGTGTGTGTAAGGGAAAAATAACAAATTTTCTAAATGCAATTGAAAAAGTGAGAACTTCCGACCGGAATAAGCGCACGTGTTTGCAGTGACAAACACACTTATCAGTGAATACTGGAAATAAAACTCTCATTCGCAGAAATAGTATTCATAGCAGACAAAACCATCTTATATATATATATAAATATATGTGTGCGTGCGTGTGTTTGTGTGTGTGCAAGTGTTATTATTATACTGTATGACGCGGAATAGCCATTTCCCCATTTCCGCTCGAATGTAACGCATAACAGCACTATTGAAATCTCAAAGGTGAGTGACTGCATGCAAGTGAGGACTGTTATTCCGAATAATTTTGCTGCCGGAGAGTCGTGGCTGTTGCGCAGAGGCGCAGTTCCTGAGAGAATTAACGGACGGGTGTTAATAAGTCCTGCTTAACAAGTTCCTAGCTCTCATTCAATATAAACGCCACGTTTTGGGGCAGCCTGTAAATCTCCTAACATGATTCAGACAAGAATTTTTGACAGTCTCACCATGTTTGCAACCCATTAAAACTGAGTGCCCCATGTGTACCACGCTTATCTTCTTCAACGAACGCAACAGATCTGCACATATCTCTACGTGTGTGTGAGACATGCCGTTCCTTTAATTGTTTCATTATAGTTGTTACGATAGTGCAGCGGATAACTGAACGCTACAGAGTTGAGCGGTCATACATTTGGGAACGGCATTACATTTACGCATGAAATATAGGATAAGCGTAACATGTTTTTCTCGGAAATCAGACTCGAGAATAATTTATATTGTTTACACACCCATAAATAAGCCGAAGAACGCAGCCACCTGCTTTTTCTTTTTTTTTAATGTAAGCAAATTCTTGGGCAAAACCACGATATGATTATGAGACACCCGGTTTAGTTTTTTCCACCTGGTGTTCTTTAACGCGCACCTAAATAGAAGTACACGAGTCTCTTTCCATATCGTTCCCATCAAATTCCGCGACCTGGATTGAACCCGCGAGCTCCAGAATTAGCAGCGCAACGCCGTATCCACGATATAGGCACTAATTAGGCTACCGCGCAGGCTTTCTTTTGAAGTATCGCCTGGAAAAAGATTCCACGTACGGCTTACGGCCAAAGATGAACATATAGAATGGCTAGCTAAAACCGTTTTCGGCGCTCGAGGTCCGACTGCAATAAATGACCCCGTACCAATTACTCCGCATTCTCTTACGCGAGAAAGGCGGAAACTTGAATGGAATGTTGCACTGCAGTTTACTCTTTTTTTTTTTAATCTATACCAGTGCTTCCCGTAAATCAAAGTACGAGGCGCCGGATGGGGCAGAAATGCTTTACTTGTTTGAAGCGGCAAGCTAGGTTACATATGTTGCTTCGTCTGCGTTTCGTCAGACCTACTGATAGAAAACTATATGCGCAACAATACACACGAGAGATACCTGTCGCTTGAAGAACTAGAAAAAAATATTTTCTCCAAAGGGAACCGTACAATAACATAGTAGAATGAAAGCCGACACTGCGGCCGCAATGCACGCGAAATCACCGAGCGGCATTAGAAAATAATAATATATAAATAAAGAAAAGAAAGGAAAAGAAAGGCATAAATACATGTCATATGCAATTATGAACACCATTTGAGCAGTCTGAACGCAAATACCAGCGCGCGAAGTAGTACGAATGACCCTGCCGAGCAGTATCGCCAGCAGTTTCCAACGGCGCGACCTTGATGCGGCCCAATCCACTTCGACCGCAGCGCCGCCCCAGTATTTTTCCACGTCGGGCGCCTCACTGCAAAGCATGCGCCGCCCCAGCCGCTCGTCCCACTCGACCATATTCTAGTACACTCTAGTTGCAATCGTTCAGCCACGATGGGAATGATGGGAAGTGCATGGATTTGTCTGATCTTCGTGCTTGTGGATTTAGACGTTCTTGTGACTTTGTTTATTGCACTTCATATGCCTTCATTGTCGTAAATTTCCGAGGAATGTATACTTTTCGAAGTGCAGAAGACACGCACAATCGCCCTTAATTAAAACGGTGGCGAGGTGTCCAAATGGAAACGCGCCAAGAGTCTCAATGCCCGTGAGCAAGGGCGTTTTATGTCGCGTGTCGAGGCGTTCGTCTGTGGCGTCAAGAACCGCCTTACCGCGTTTGGTGTGCGGACGCGTCATGGCTTGCTCCGACGAACGTGTTGCGGCGGTCGCGTCTGGCCCCGCTGTAAAGGGTTGCAGCCCGCCTGCAGGCTACAAGTTTGTTCTTCCTACGTTGCCATCAGACGAAACAATGAAACCATGTGTTTTCCTGGATTGCGACGTTGGAGGAAGACCGTGCCGGATCGAGGATTTCTGTTCACCGGTTCAAGAACTGGGCGTAATCAAAGCGGTGAGTGGCATCGGGCCCTACCAAATAAGTAATGTTTGGATGCTCAAGCTGCGTACCCCGGAAGCGATAAATCGCTTGTGAGCTGCAGATGAATTAGGGTAAAAGGACAATACTGCGCTGTTATCGACCCTGTCAAGCAGGAGCTTACTGTAAAAGTACACTGGGTCGCTTTTGACGTGCCTAACGAGGCAGTTCGAAAAGTGCTTAGTGAGTTTGGCGACGTGAAGGACGTCAAGCTAGAGGAGTGGGGTGTGCCGGAATTTCAACAGGCCGATTCGACGGCGCACGTCACTCGTATGACCTTTCGTGACGGGATCACCGCGTATGAATTGCCGGATCTGTTCAAGTTCCAAAGAGCCGCAGTTTCGGTAGTGGCGCCAGGCAGAGCACCTACTTGCCTGCATTATCGAATTAAGGGGCACATCCGTCGCGACTGCCGAACACCGCCCCGCACTAAGTAGACAGTTTTAGTATTGCGGAAATGGCATCACGCTCAACGCAAAAAAATAGCGGGGCCAGACTGCGCATGCTCAGAACGCTATTTCAGTTTTGCGCGTAGCGTGCGTCCGCTATTTTTCAAATTTAGCGGAGACGCTAAACGCTCGCTAAGTTTTTAGCGTTGCAAACATGGCGGCACCCTTGGCCCTTTGGCTTGACCTGCGGGCTCTCTTCAAGGCTTGGCGTGGATCCACAGGGCTAGTTTGGTTGTCGAGCTGCTCAGTTTGCGGCTTTGACTACTCGCAGCTAGAGGGCACGGCGAAGTTTCGCGCTTAGCGGCGCATTGTTGTCTTACGCTATACTAAAACTTTATCGAACAGCGTTCCGCAAAGATTTAGCGTGCGTAACACGCTAACGCTAACGCAAACATTTTCCGCAATACTAAAACTCTCTAATTTCGCGCTTTCGGTCACGAACGGCAGGATCGCGTACGCGCTTATGCCACGGTGATTGGTGATACATCAAAGCGCCAGGAAACCCTTTATTTGATGGATGAAGTCGAAGCAGAAGAGGCTGCATCACGTTCCGGCAAAGGAAAGAGCGAAGAAAATCGGGGCACTAATGGCAACGCGACGGGAACGCTAGCCGCGCCGCAGCAAGTAGAAACACAATGTAGTAAAAAGGTAGTAGTAAATCATAGGCCATAGCACCTTGGGAAGAGTCGACGACTACACGCCAGAAAACGCGTTCGGAGGCGTCCGTAGAAGGTGAAAGCGGTGAGAAGGACGGTAGTGCGTCGACTGAAGTAGCCGGAAATGAAAGAGCTGCGAAGGAGAGGTTGTGGGATCCTGCATCGAGAGTGACCGGGGAGCATTGGTGAATATGGACGTGGACACAGCACTTATGAAGTGACGCCGTCAGGAGGACGCCGCGGTGACTGAACGCGAGCAGCGTCGGCTCCAACGCGAATCTAAGATGGCAACCGGAAAGATGTTCCCCAAAACAAAGCGGCGTCAGTACCCCGCGACAGCCGCTCTGATGAGCGAATGTTGCGGATTGTCGGCACCTGCCGGTAAGCGCCAGGCTTCCAGCGTCCTCTGGTGACTATTATGACGACGTTTACTTCACTCCTTCGCGCGGCCACTCTGAATGTCCGCGGATTAGGCGCCAGGTGCAAACAGTATCAGCTGAAATGCCTGCCATGGGAATGTGCTCGCGATTCAAGAAACGGAAGTGGAGAATGAGTCTTACCAACGACATGGTTGCACCTTTTGGTATCCATTACAATGTGTGTGTCAGCCATGCCGTTGGAAGCGCAGGATGTTGCCTACTGCTGAAAAAAAAAAAGAAAAAAAAAAAAATCTCCGTCGCATGCCACCGCGCGAGGGACACGTGTAAATGAAGAGCATAGTGGGATTCCGTGGTGTTGGTGGTGGTGATGGTGGTGGTGATGGTGTGGTGGTGGTGGTCTGGGTTGAGAGAGAAGAGAGAATCGTAAGTAGGTAATGTAAAGTTGTTATTCTTTTATTGGCATCACTGCGATTCTTATATTATTATTGCTTCTCTGTTGTTCTCTTCTTACGCATGTTCCCGACCGTGGTTAAGTTGTTGTCGAACCACAGCCGGTCGCACACGTCGCAGCTGTGCCCGAAGCTCCGGTCCAGGAACTCGCGTTTGAAGCGCGCGTGGGCACCCCCAAAGTCCCGTTGACGTCGCCCGACGGCTTCCGCGCCGGCGCCCTCAGGGGCAACGGGCTCCGCGGCGGCGGCGGCGGCCTCCAGACGACGACGCTTGCTCGCCGCCGCCTCTCGTTCGGGTACGCCGGGGTCCGCGGCCCGACGCTGACGTGACGCAGCCGCGTGTCGTTCTCGACTCGAAGGGACCGCGGCCCGACGCTGACGCCTGCCCACGGCTTCTCGTGCACGCTGCTCGGGATCCGCTTGTCGACGTTGACGCCTGGCCGCGGTTTCTCGTTCACGAAGTTCGGCGTCGGCAGCACGCTTACGACGCTTGCGTTCGGCGTCGGCAGCGCGCCACCTCGCCGCCTTGTCTTCTGCCGCCGTCGACGAAGACGATGGTTCGATGTCTTGAACTGGTGCTTCGGTGTTGATGTTGGATTGCGTCGAGGTACTAGTTGAAGGTCTTGCTTCCATCGCTTTTCAACTGCGACCGCCGACGAACGCAAGAGAGCGCAGTAGTTGACGAGTGGAGCCCGCGCCAACCCGCTTTATATTCCTAGCGCGCGCGTTAGAGGGAGAAGGGGTGGAGAGAGGGCGCGCTACCACGCCAGCACCTGCTGTTGCTACGGTGCTTGCAGCGCCGGAGCGCGACTACGACGCTTCGAGCGCTGCACATGTGCTGCAAGCGTGATGCGGGAGAGGAGGGGTGGGGGAGAGGGCGCACCTGTACTCAAGCTGTTGCGGACGGACGGCGCACGCTACATGTGAGTTAAAGAAATGCTGTGCATTTAAAATTCAATCGGCATTGTTTCAGAAAATGTGGTTACCTGAGGTCGGGGAAGTTTAATGCAAGGCTGCTAAAGGACGAGAAGTTCCTGGACACCACGAAGAGCGCAATGAAGCGTTTGGTTTATCAGCAGAAACAAGACGAATTTGATGAGTGGGAAAGTTTTAAACAGAACATTAAGATGAAAGCAATAGAAACAGGTTGCCAGCTGAAGATTTTAATGTGCATGGAAGAAAGATGCTTGGCGGTCCCATCTGGAAACTGTAGTTCAAGAAGAAACAAGTAATCCTGGGTCGTGCATAAACGAAGTAAAAGAAACAAAGTCAAAATTAGAAGCTATAGAACAAGAAAAATACAAAGGTGGAATGGTTCGTGCTAGATCTGAGAAACTTCTTGTGGGTGAGACGCCGACAAAACGTGCCCTCTCCTACGAGAAAACTTACGGACGAGGCAACGAAATAGCCCAGATAGAATACACAGGCACTGTGGCTCGAGACAAAAATGCAGTTAAGCTGGCCTTTCTAGATTACTACAGAAATCTCATTGCATACCGAAAGCCTAACGATCCAAACTTTCAGAGAGACTTCTAACCTGAAATACCACAATGCACCAGCGAGCAAACCACATCGTTAGAAAGAGAAATCGACGTCAAGGAAGTGGAAAGGGTAATAGATGATCTCAATTACAGAAAATCGCCTGGTTCAGACGGTTTAACGGCTGCCTTCTACAATGCTTTTAAGCCGCCATTCGCAGTGATCCTGCAGCGTGTATTTGCTCAAGCTTTCGAAAGAGAGCGATTACCACCCTCGTTCGCACGAGCGCACACAGTGGTGATTCTGAAGTCTACTAAAGAAGCTCAGCTTCGGTCAGTGCAAGGTTACAGGCCGATAACGTTAACAAATGTGGACTACAAAATAATTATGAAAGTCTTGACTGCTAGGTTGCAAGGTGTCGTGACATATACAGTAGGCCCGCATCAGACTTGCGGGATCAAAGGCAGAAGCATATTGTTACACACGAGGTGTTTGATGTCGAACCAGATGAATCAGGTTGATGAGAGCGTTTCGAGCGCGGTCCCAAGGCAGCTTGGCTCACGTCGTTCTCCTCTTTCTTTCATGTGGTTGTCTGCGCGGCAGCCGTGGTCCATGGCAAGAGATCGTGACATTTCCCCGCTGGCAGACGAAGCCCGCCGGGCGAGTCAGTCATCTCGTGGATTGTAACGCCTCAGACGCGCGACGTGTGTCACTTCAGCCTTGGACAAGCGTCGTCCACTGTTCGTGAGACGCGCAATGCGATAGTTCACTTCGCTGAGGCGCTCCAGAATAACGTAGGGGCCGAAGTAGTGGGCGAGAAACTTCTGGCACAAGCCACGCTTCCGCAACGGCGTCCAGAGCCACACAAGATCACTAGGATCGAAGTAAACGCGGCGGTGACGCCCGTCATAGCGTATCTTGGACCGGTCCTGCGATGCCAGGGTGCGTAGCCTAGCGAGGCGCCGCGCTTCTGCTGCTCGACAGAAGATCTCATCAACTGACTCGTTGTCATGAGCGAAGTAGGGCAATATGGTGTCGAGGGTGTAGCGCGGCGGACGAGCATAAAGAAGGAAAAATGGTGAGTAACCACTAGTCTCGTGTCTCGCGGTATTAAAGGCATAGGTGTTGAAAGGTAAGGTACTGTCCCAATTCTTGTGTGCCGAATCGACGTACATGGACAGCGTGTTGGCAAGCGTTCTGTTTGTGCGCTCGAACAGACCATTAGTTTGTGGATGGTAGGGCGTAGAGTGGCGGAAGCTACATGAACACAGGCGAAGGGTTTCTTCAACTACGTCCGCGGTAAATTGTCGCCCACGATCGCTGATTATTATGCGAGGAGGTCCATGTCGGAGTGTAACGTGAGCCAGCAAGAAGATAGAAACTTCTGTAGCTGTGGCCGATGGCAACGCGGCGGTTTCACAATATATAGTGGGTAAGGTGATCTACGAAAACGATAGCCCAACGACTGCCGTCGGAGGATTGCGGGAAAGGGCCCAGAAATATACCAACTTGCTCAAAGGGGATGCTAGAAGGGGGAACTGGTTGAAGCAGGCCGTGTGGCGCTTGTGGAGGACGCTTGTAGCGCTGGCATTGAGAGCAGCTGGCGACGTACCGTTCGATATCCTTCCGCATCTTAGGCCAGTAAAAACGTTCTTGAGCCCGGTAGAGCGTACGTGTGGAACCAAGATGACCGGAAGTTGGGTCATCGTGCATGGCGTATAATGCTTGGCTGCGAAGGTTCTTGGGGACAACTAAAAGGTAGCGTGCACCGGTGGTCGAGTAGCTCTTCTTATACAGGGCGCCACCATCGCGTAGGCGAAAGCGACTGCCTGCTGGTGACTCCTGTGCTGCCGCGAAGAGCGGTTGTAAGCTCTCGTCCTTGTGCTGCTCGGATATGACGGTACCCATATCCGGAAATTCCGGGGACACAAAAGCGATGCATTCATCAAAATAGGGCTTTTTGGGCTAGTTGGTTAGATACATCACAGGTGGTCATAGCGCTAGAAGACACGAACAAGAACGAGAGAACAGGACGAGCGCTAACTTTCAACTGAGTGATGAATTTGCGTTCCTTGATGTGGCTGGTTTTCATGTGCGATGATTGGGCCTTTTCTGTCTGCGGGCCTACAAATACGGTTGTTCCTCGAAATAAACACTCAGTTGAAAGTTAGCGCTCGTCCTGTTCTCTCGTTCTTGTCCGTGTCTTCTAGCGCTATGACCACCTCTGATGCATTCATCAAAGTTGTCCGCATCGCATTCAGTTGTTGGAAGTGGCATCCGAGAGAGACAATCAGCGTCAGCATGTCGCCGGCCACTTTTGTAGCAAATAACGAAATCGTGTTCCTGTAGGCGGAGGGCCCAGCGCGCTAGTCGTCCTGAGGGATCCCGCAGATTCACAAGCCAGCATAGCGAATGATGATCCGTTATCACAGTGAAGGGGTGCCCGTAGAGATACGAATGAAACCGTCGCACTGCGAAGATGACCGCCAGACAATCTTGTTCGGTCACTGTGTAGTTGCGCTCGGAGCGGCTCTGGGACCGGCTAGCGTACGAGATCACGTGCTCACTGTCGCCAATACGCTGAACTAGCACAGCACCGATGCCTACGCCACTGGCATCGGTGTGAATTTCAGTTGGTGATGAAGGATCAAAGTGGCGAAGAATTGGTTGGGACGTCAATAGGAACTTTAGCTGGCGAAAGGATGAGTCGCAATCTGCAGTCCACTCAAAGGGAAAGGGAACGCCTTTTTGTAGAAGGCGTGTAAGGGGATGAGCCATGTCAGCAAACTGGGGAATGAATCGGCGAAAGTAGGAGCACAAGCCCAAGAAACTTCTCAACTGCTTGACAGAGTTGGGTACCTTAAATGCTTCTGCAGCCGCAGTCTTTTGTGGATCTGGTCGGATGCCTTCTTTAGCGACGAGATGTCCTAGCACAAGAGTTTGCCGTTCCCCAAAACGGCATTTTTTAAATTGAGCACAAGATCCGCTTTCTCCAAGCAGTTCAAGGCCAAGCCCAAACGTTTGTTGTGCTCACTAAACGTTCTCCCGAAGATCACAACGTCGTCTAAGTAGCACATGCAAACTTCGCATTTCAAGCCGCGTAATATCGTGTCCATGAACCTTTCGAACGTTGCGGGCGCGTTACACAACCCGAAAGGCATCACGTTAAACTCAAATAGTCCGTCGGGCGTAACAAATGCTGTCTTTTATCTGTAGTCCTTGTGCATAGGAATTTGCCAGTAACCTGACCATAAATCAATAGAGGAAAAGTAAGATGCCTCAAAAAGGCAGTCGATGGCATCGTCAATTCGTGGGAGCGGATATACATCATTCTTAGTAACGGCGTTTAGGTTGACGATAATCCACGCAGAACCGCCACGTACAGTCTTTCTTCTTCACCAATATCACGGGGGCTGCCCAAGGACTTGATGACTCTTGAATGACGCCTTTGCATAGCATTTCTTGGACTTGATCGCTGATTATCTTGCGTTCTGACGGGGACACACGATAGGGTTTTTGTCGTATTGGCTGGGCGGCTTCTGCGTTGATGCGGTGACGAGTTCTGGACGCAGGAATCGATGGCGGGCCCTCATGCTGTGCTAAGTCGAATGCCGAGGTGTGTTTCGTAAGTAGGGCCATCAACACTCGACGCTCGTGATCACTGGGTGATTTATCAATCATGAAAAGTATCTTCGAGCTCCCGGGGCTCGAGACACTGGTTGCTCCTCCATCGGGTAGCTCTGTAAGTACTTCCACTGATGTAGGCGAGTCTTCCGAAACGTGGCATTTTTAAGGCCTTGAGGTAGCAGTGCCGCTTCAGTGGAACAGTTTAGCGCCCACAGCCCCGCGCATCCATTGGTCACTGAGACCATGCAGTGCGGAACTAACACGTTTTATTGCGATAGCAATTATATGGACACTTCAACGGGATTTCTGCCGTCGGCGTCGCCGTCGCCGTCGCCGTCGTCGTCGCCGTGAGGTTCCGTATAGATTCCAAGGGCGATAAAATCGTCGCCGCACGCCGTATGCGCGAGTAAAAGCGCGCGGGGGACGCGCGCTATCACGGAGAGCCAACGCACGGCAGAAAGCAAACGCGATTGTCGCCCAAAAGGCCGTGGGGGTATGGGGGGGGGGGGGGGAGGGAGGCGGGGCGACGCTGTGCTACGGAACCAAATGCTTATCTTGCAACCCAGCGCAAGGAGAACTAGCAACGCAATCTCCCACGCGAAAGCAAAAAAAAAAAAAAAAAAGCGGGGAGGCAGCGCGGGAGGGACGGGGGGAGCAGCTTCTACTCTGCCAACAAATACGCTTGCACTGGCTGTGGTGGCCGTCGCCCGCACCGTCTCTTTATCTCCACCACGGCCGGGCTCGACTGGCGCGCGCACTCGCTTCTTAAGAAGCGAGCGAGCGCGCGCGCCAGTCGAGCCCGGCCGTGTCTTTTCCGTGTCTCCACACGGCTCTGACCTTTATGCGCTGTCCATTCGCCGCTCAGTTTCCGTTGAAGCGATAGACCGCACGATTCTTCGCCCGCTGCAGCGGCCGCGCCAGCGTTTTGACAGTCGTTGTCTGCGGTCATTCAGTGTGATCTATTCATGTTTGCTTGTGCGCGATGACACCACGCTTGTCAATTCAGTTAGAAAGCGAATGTGTCCAAGTTTATGCGGCCGATAAAACTACTCTACTATCCCTACTCCGAATAGCTCTCTACCAATTTGCTATCGCAATTGATGCTTCGCCTTTCGGGCGAAACTGCGACATTTTTTCTTCAGGCAGTTCCGATGTACAGGTTCCACTGCAGCATCGAACGAGATAGGAGTCGGAGATGAACAGGCGACGGTAACACGCATCGCGGATAAGGTGGGCACAACTGTGTCATCAGACACGCAAAACACACTCTCCGGGCAAGCTGCACCTTCAAAGAGCACAGGCGAAACACTGGTGTCGACACTTAGTTCTCCCGTCCGGCAGTCAACATTGGCACCACACAATTGCAAAAAGTCAATCCCCAGAATAACTTCATGCGAGGAGCGAGGAAGAACAGTGAACTCTGCCTTAAAAACTCTCCCACCCAAAGACACATCCACATTATACTACGCACCAGCCGGGTATAATGTTTCACCACTGACTCCACGGAAACTTGTGCACTGGTCCCAAAGAAACATAACCTTGCGTCCCAGAAGGCCTTTAAACCCCACACTAATGACCGAGACAGTTGGTCCCGTGTCGACTAAAGCCATTGTAGAGACCCCATCAATCAGTACATGAACCTTATTCTTAAGCATGAAAATATTGGAGGCAGTTGAGTCTCCAATTTTCCAGCGACCTCACCTCCATCGGCCGCGCTGGCTAGTTTCCCGGTGGGGGCGACACGAAACGCGCCGAGGCGACGGTGACGTGAATCGCGGCCGAGGGGATGGTGATCGGGAGGCTCGGAAGGCTGGTGGTGGCGTCAAAGTACGGTTGGAGGCAGGGGAGCGGTAGCGGTTGCGGGTTCTTGCTCCTCCAAAGTAAGTCTCCTGGGCGGTGCATCGGTCCTCTCCGAAGTGGCTTCCTGAAGTGGAGTCTCCTGGCCACTGAGTGCGCAGTGTACGACCGCTAGACCGCATAGTCGGCGCTGACGGTCCGTAGTTCGATGCTCGGTGTTGGCTACAGTACACAGTCTATGTGGCCAGGCATGCCGCAGAAGTAACACACTGGCAAAGGGCGAACTTCAGGATGCGGATTGAAGTATTCTGCCGAAGACATCGGTTGAGGATAACGAGGCTCTTCCCCTTGAATGTTGTAGGTAGCGGCAAGTCTTCGCGGACGAAAGTTGCGTGGACGTGGATCAAAACGTTGAGGGGGCGAATCATTGCGTGGTGGTTCGGTCCTGTCGTAATGCGGTTCGTCTCTGGAGCCGTTAAAGTCCGCGACGTTCACCGAGTGGTTCCAAGTAGCCGACGGGGGTTCCCAAAGAGTGTCTCGGAAACAGTGTGACCAGGTTTGGCTATATATAGCCAAATTGGGCTACGGGAAAAATTTTTTGGCGTCGACTTGGACGAGTTGGTTATGTGGCTATATTTGGGCTACTGAAAATCTGCGACTTGGCTGTGTTTGGGCTATAAGTGGCGCCCTAATCCACGCTCCAGAGGTGGCTCTGATCTGGTAGAAGCAAATCTAGAAGGCTGTGCTTAGCTGGCTGAGCCGGCCGCGTGGCAGTGCGTGTGTGCGTGGGCGAAATGACCCCCCGCCTTTCCTTTCCACTCTGCGCCGTTGTCTGAGCCGGTGGCTTTGAGCTTTGATGCACTTAAACTTACACCATGCTTGAACGTTAGGCTCCCGATCCCCGGGCATCGGGATGAACCTGGGAGTAGTGGGTTTTTCACAGTACACTGTACTAACATGGCTGTGCTCAGGAAGGGAGAGCAATAACATAGGGTCGGGGCCGTCGGGTGATCGTGACGCCAACATGAAAGAAGGGAACCACGGGTGGATGACACGCCCCAGTGTGTTCATGACCATGTCTTAATTCTGGGTCAAGTATCGCACCGGGCACAGCTTTCGATCAGGATCCTTCACGTATCTCGCGCGAAGCTTTACTGCCATTTTCCTTCTCCTGCTAGTTGAATTTTTATTCGTGCTTAGATTAGAGATTCATTTCGATAATTGGACGTAAGATCGGATCCTCCTCAGAGAGGAGAATCCAAACATGGGGAAGTGGACCAAGTATGCGAGAACGTATAAAAAAGAATGGGAGCAAGACCCCGAGCCAAAGGTGGGTACTGCTACTTTTACTTCTAGATGGTTTGCCCCTTACGCCACGGATACCCAAACTCATTCTGCTAATATCGAAACATGTTTGCCACGATGACATCAGTACACCACGTCACATGAACTTCACCCACTGTGTTAGCTTAGCTTGTAAGGTGTCGGGCTGCTGGTTCGGGGACGCGGGTTTGATTCCCGGCCACGGCGGCCACATATCGATCAAGGTGAAATGCAGGTACACCCGTGTATTTAGGTGCACGTCAAAGAACCCGAGGTGGCCAAAATTATTCCGGAGTCCCCCACTGCGTCATGCCCCCCAATCATATCGTGGTTTTGGCACGTGAAACCCCAGCAATTATTAGAGTTTTAGAATAGGCGCCTGAGACGTATTGGGGCCCCGAAGAAATAGCGTCGAAGCCACTTCACATGCGCAAGGCGGAAACTGTGTTTGGGTTTAGCGTCGGGCACGCTATTTCATCGATTTAGTGGGAGGCCCAAAAGCTGCCGCAAAAGCTTTCGTCAACAAACGTGGCGACGCCCATCGAAGCGAGGGCTGTAACCTAGCACACAACTGGACTCGATTCGTGGTAATGCGTGAAGTTCGTACGCTACAAGTGATTGCAGTTATCGCTTTCTCTCAACTAACATGTGTTATGAAGATGGATTCATTATACGCCACTGATTCCGAATTCAATTGTCGATTTCATGGCTCGTAGGCCTATCACGGATTGACTTGGCTGGGTGAAGGTGCGTTAAGTTGTTTCCTCAAAACTAAGCTGCTAATCGAGTAAGTTCTAAACTGTAATTAAAGGCTAAACACGAATGTCTAAATTACTTTTGTTATCATAAAAATGTCGCAGTTTCGCCCGAAAGGCGAAGCATCAATTGCGATAGCAAATTAGCAGAGAGCTATTCGGAGTAGGGATAGTAGCTTTATTGGCTGCATAAACTTGGCCACATTCGCTTTCTGACTGAATTGACAAGCGTGGTGTCATCGCGCACAAGCAAACATGAATAGATCACACTGAATGACCGCAGACAACGACTGTCAAAACGCTGGCAGCAAGCACAGCCGCCGCAGCGGGCGAAGGTTCGTGCGGTCTATCGCTTCAACGGCAACTCAGAGGCGAATGCACAGCGCATACAAAGGTCAGAGCCGTGTGGATATAAGATACGGTGCGGGCGACCGCCACCACAGACAGTACAAGCATAGTTGTTGGCAGAGTAGAAACTGCCCCCCCTCCCTGCCGTGCTGCCTTCCCGCTTTCTTGCTTTCGCGTGGGAGATTGCCTTGCCAGTTCCCCTTGCGCCCGGTTGCAAGATACGCATTTGGTGCCGTAGCAGAGCGCGGCCCGCCTCCCTCCCTCCCTTACGCCCACGGCCTTTCGCGTTTGCTTTCCGCCGTGCGTTCGCTCTCCGCGATAGCGTGCGTCCCCCGCGCGCTTTTACTCGCGTATACGGCGCGCGGCGACGATTTCATCGCCCTTAGAGTATATACGAAACCTCACGGCGACGGCGATGGCCACGAAGACGGCGACGCCGACGGCATAAATCCGGTTGAAGTGTCCATATAATTGCTATCGCATTAAAATGGCTATATTTGGCTACGAAATATTTTGCAATTTTTTTCTGTTTGGCTACATTTGGGCTACAACTTCTCTAGCTTTTGGCTACGCCGCCTCGTCGGACCTGGCAACACTGCTCGGAAAACGGATGAGCTGCAACGTGGCGCCGCGTAACGTGCCTGTTCGTCATGCCGCTGGAGCTCCTCACGGTCTATCTGACGGATGGTGGACGAAATCTCTGGGCGCGGAGGACTCGTCTCAACACTTGCTATGGTCGTTACGTTGGCCAGCCATCCAAACTTTGGTGTAATTCGGCGAGTTTTCAGCGCCTCGAACGTACGGCAGTGCCGTATCAGTTCTGATACCGTGCGCAAGTTCTCTTTTCCAATGAGGAAGTTGTACACGTCTTCCGCTATTCCTTTATGACGTGCCCCACTTTATCTTCCTCTGTTATTTGAGGGTTGATGGTTCGGCATAGCTTCAATATTTCTTCAATATAGGTCGTGCAAGTCACGCCAGGTATTTGAGCTCTCTGGGATAATGTGAATTCCGCACGTTTCTTCTTTGCGTCCGAGACACCAAAACACTTCTTTATCGCTTCAACGAAGCGTGTCCACGTAGTTAGCATGTCCGCATGGTTGTAGTACCATACCAACGCCGTGCCGGCCAAAAAGAAAACAACGTTCCTAAGCTGACTGGCAGCGTTCCAGTTATTGTATTGGCTTACCCTTTCGTAATGGGTTAGCCACTCATCCACATCTTCCTCTGCCTTCGCCGAGAACGTGCGTGGCTCTCGGTAACGCTGGACAGAGACTGGGCTCGCCAAGGCACTGCTGGTGAGGGTGTTTTGGTCGGTGGCCATTATTGAGCGCGATGGCGAAAGTCGGGCGAGGCGACGGCTTCGGCGTAGTTCTTGCGCTGATGGCTCCGTCGTAGGTCGTGGGAGTTACCCAGCACCTCCACCAAATGTTACACACGAGATGTTTCATGTCGAACCAGGCGAATCTGGTTGATGAGAGCGTTTCGAGCGCGGTCCCGAGGCAGCTTGGCTCACGTCATTCTCCTCTTTATTTCATGTGGTTGTCTGCGCGGCAGCCGTGGTCCATGGCAAGAGCTCGTGACCATACTTAAAAATATTCACGTGGCAAGGAGCATTCTGGAATACTGTGACGCTCAGTTAGAAAGAGCAGCGATGATACAAGTGAATTTTTCTAAAGCCTTTTATAGGGTGTGTCATGACATTCTTTTTAAATTATTGGAGCATGTTGGCTTGGGTTCTATATTATGCGAAGGAGTTCGAATGCTGTATAAAATCTGTACAGGTCTGGTTGTGAATGCAGAGCTTACACAGCGCATTGACGTTCATTATTCTGTAACGCAGGGATGTCCTGTGTCACCATTGTTCTTTGCTTTGTTTCTACAACCACAATGTAGAAAAATAATTAACAGTGATAGCTTAGAATGTTTTAGGTTGCAGTCCAGTGAAGTACGAGTCCTGGCCTACGCGGATGATGTTGGAATCACATGCACCGACAGGAAAAGCGGCACTGCAGATCACGCAGAGTTTATGTGACCAAACTGGTAACCCGTTGAACAGGGACAATAGTTTGGGATTACGGCATGGTGCATGGCCTCAGTCGCCGAGAGGTCTTTGAGAACATGTAGCGGACGGAGCACAGTACCCAACACATACCTTGGTGTCCTGGTATGTGTTGGTACAGAGAAAATACGCAGTTTTGGACGCTGAGAACGAATGAATTGCAAACAAAATCTTCAGGCTGGAAGGGACGAGATTTATCAATATTTGCGCGAGCCACCATATGTAACGTTTTCTTAGTAGCTAAAATATGGTACGTCCTCCAAGTACCTCCAAGTACCACAAGAACCAATATCCAGCGATTTCATAGAGTCTCTGCAACATTTGTCTGGGATTCCAAGTACGAGCGAACATCGCGGACTAATCTTTTTCGTAAGGTCAGGGAATAGGCTTGGGGTTAAGTCACTTGTTCTTAAAACAGGTGACCAACAGGTTTTTGTTCTTAAGAGATCAGAAAGATCCTTTTATTCGTACACACATTCAATTATTGCTGACAGGAGCCATACCAGAATTTGTAGGCTCTACCATTGAAAACGGTCCCTATAGGGTATCCCGTTAACTATGCGAGGTTGTATCCACCGTATAAGTTTGTCATCGGCAGGTTTTCTATTGAGTACTTAAGCGATGTGCCCAGGAAGTGCCTCCGAAGGGATCTGGCAGACGCAGTCTTTCCGGTCCCTATGTATAGATCGATTTATCAAAAAAATTCAGGAAACGATGTTCTGAAACGTCTCAAAAACTTGTTAGTCCCTGTAGGGGTCAAAACGTTTTTCTTTGAACTTCACACAGACACACTGCGAGTAAAAACTTGGCTCGATCGACGACGCATGTTTGTGCCGTGGGGAGTTGTCTTTTGTGCAGGAAACCAGAGACAGTAGAGAATGTTTTCATTGACTGTTGGAACGCTGCCTTATATTGGGATGTCCTTCAAAGGACTCTGCAGAAGCACCTTCCGATAGATGCACATGGCATAAGATTTCTCCCTGTTCAAGGAAATGGCATCCCCTATGATGTATTTATGCTTCTTGGTTCCAGAGTTTGTGTTCAAATGCTGCCGTCGGACAATATTAATATTGTTTTTTATTGTATGATTATTTATTGCATTTTTATGTATAAAACTATGCACGAAGCTATACTTGTTTGTGTATTTGTGTATGGAGCTCACGTATGGATTTCCAAAACGCTGATCCCCAAGTATGATCAGTTACCGCAAATTTTGTTGAGAATGTCACGAAACTCAGAGATGTGCTGAAACACCAAGCCACTGTTTCAAATAGTGGATGCCCTTACACAGTTGAAAGTTCCTAAGTAAACGCCACTAGCCTTACACAGGCTGACGGATGTGTTATTAAATATGGCGATACAGAAAAAAAAACTCGTCTCTGGCGTAATGGTTTCAACATCGGGCTTCCCTTCCAGAGTTTGTGTTCAAATGCTGCCGTCGGACAATATTAATATTGTTTTTTATTGTATGATTATTTATTGCATTTTTATGTATGAAACTGTGCACGAAGCTATACTTGTTTGTGTATTTATGGCTACACCGCGTTGGACCCTCCGCTGTGCTGTGACTACCGAAGCGCTCCCTGTCATCTCTCGTTAGTGTCACAATGCAGTGCTTCGCTTCACCGCTCCTAGATGGCGACTATCATATCTGTTACATCCGTTGCCGGAAATAAGTCGTGAATCCCGGGATAACACACTTTCTTGTAAAAACAAAACAAAACAAAAAAATAGGTCGATGTTTTGCCTTCCGCTGCTGGCATGAGTGCTGTGCGAAAAAAGACTAGGTTCGTGATTTGCAGCTATGTGCACGCCACACTGTAGTGCATACCTTGGCTTTGGTCGGCAGTAAATTTTAAGCTACGAATGCATTTTGGGCATCATTGATGCGCGTCGCCTGCAACGCCGATGGAAGCACTGGAGTATAGCGGAATGGGTCCAGCGGACGCCTTGGCATGCGTCGAGCGAGATTAAAGAAACGCTGAAATCGTGGGGGCGCTGCCGTAGTCTGATCCTCAAGCTCCGGGCTGATTCTGCAGCGCCCATAGGCAGAGGCGACCTCGCGTGCGGAGTAGCTGTCGTGCGCTCGACGCACCGTCGTTGTTGCGTCCTTTGCGTTGCTTCCTTTGGCTCTTTCTCCATTTTTAATGACTACGGGTCGGTGGGGAATAAAATCGGTGCTTCCGTCACTGAGTATAAAAAGTAGATGCTGCAGAGTGATACGCCTGTCAAAACTTCGTGCAACTGCGGCTTCAGGACCTCATTCGGGTGCAGGCCTCAGCGCGGCAGCCCGCGCTGATCCCCCTTCTCCTATCTAGTGCATTCTAGCAATACCAGGAGCCACCCTAGCAGTACTCAGCATCACCCCAGTGTTGTGACACTCCCGGTAACTGTTGCCAGGGTATTGTTACGAATCAGCAGTTACCACGCAATGCTACATCGGGACATTTCTCTCCCCGTATCGTTAAACAACTGGCCAATGAGCTCAAGTGCTTTAGGTTGTTGTCGCTGTGAATGCTTCGCACTTCCAGCGAAATTGGCAATTGTTTGATGACTGGTCTCAAATGGCAGCTAAATTGCATTGCTCTTTTCGTCAGCTTTATTTCTGGAAGCTAGTGGGGGCTCATTGTAAGCGCTGGTATTGGTGGAGCCCACCTTTTAACAGAGAAACTGTTTAAGCCGGCCGTTATTTGTGGTGCGTAGCGTGGTCGCCATGGCAACCCGGAGGAGGAGGAGGAGGAGAACGCGCGCGCATGGATGCGGTCTCCTCCTCGCCAGCTCCCTGCCTTCCCGACCCCTGCCTTTATCCTCTACGCGGCGCGCTGAGCCAGGAGAAAAAAGAAAAAAAGAAAAAAAAAAAACTGGCGAAAGCTTGCACTAGGCCACTGAAAGCTGAAGACACAGCCAAGCTGGCCGATTGATATCGAGCGGCTACCTCTAACGCGTTCAGCGTCGGCAAGCAGCAGCGTTCTTGGCACTGTGGCAAACTTGGTTAGCCTGTCTGCGTTTGTGGCATGCCAGGAGCGTTGTCGCTCGTAGATGCCCACGCGTCCAGCGCTAGTCACACGAAATGTCGCGAAAGGAAAGGTACCTCCGAAAATGATCGCTCGAGAATACGTTCCTACATGCGTAGTTAAGTTAAACCAAGCTAAGGCCTAGCAGCAACCAAGTTCATACGTAGCAGTAGCAGCCAGTAAACTTCGCTGTGCCTAAGCTTTGCGCGACCGAGTTCGAACTTGCCTGATTTTTTTTTCTCATTCACGTCAGATTTGTGAACGTGTGGCGGGCATCGGTGCTCAGAAAAATATCACGAAGTAAGGTTTTGCAGCCAAGCTAGAGCGGCATCATTCACCGCGCTTCATAATTGCCCTTAAATGTCATAATTGCCCTTAAATATATATATATATATATATATATATATATATACGCGTTGAGGAAAACCTGCACGACAACGTAAATGGTAAGACATCAATGCTTAACAGTCACAAATCGCACACGTGACGCCTGTGGGGTGCAATGCCCAATTACGGTTCGCGTCTGTACAACTCAGTAATTTATCAGGATGGCTTTACGCTATCTGTTTGTCTCCACATGTGCGTACATTTAAGGGCAATTATGAAGCGCGGTGAATGATGCCGCTCTAGCTTGGCTGCAAAACCTTACTTCGTGATATTTTCTGAGCACCGATGCCCGCCACACGTTCACAAATCTGACGTGAATGAGAAAAAAAAAATCAGGCAAGTTCGAACTCGGTCGCGCAAAGCTTAGGCACAGCGAAGTTTACTGGCTGCTACTGCTACGTATGAACTTGGTTGCTGCTAGGCCTTAGCTTGGTTTAACTTAACTATATATATTGCAACAAGAGTATTTTACAGGTAGACTTGATAAAGCGGTTTAACAAGCCGGATCGTTGAAAACCGACCTAGCGCGAACCACACGATCGTCAACGTCTTCTTCCACACACTGGCTGGCACAGAGCTGGTGCCGATGTGCTCCGGTACAATCACTCCCCACGCAGAAAGGAGCCAACCTGGCGACTTAGGGGATTGACAGCACAGGAGGGTCGTAGCACGGTTTCAGCCGAGTGACGTGAACTGTTTCACGCCCTCGGCAGCGGTGGTCGGAAGATGGCTCGAGCGGCTCGATGATGTAGTTGACCGGAGATGTTTGCTCGACTACTCGGTAGGGACCGTGGTAATTCGAGAGAAGCTTGGTCGAAAGGCCGGGAGTAGTGGACGGGACCCAGAGCCAAACTAGCATTCCCGGGGAATAGTGGGCGCTAGATGCGGATTCATCATGGCGAGATTTTTGGCGACATTGCTCTTGCGCGGTAAACGAGCGAGCCAGTTGACGACACTCTTCAGCATAAGCAGCCGCTTCGGAAACGGGCGAGGCTTCAGAGACATCGGGTCGGTAGGGGAGAATGGTGTCCATGGAACAGGATGGTTCACGTCCATATAGAAGAAAAAAAAGGAGAGAAGCCGGTGGTAGCTTGTGGCGCAGAGTTATAGGCGTACGTGACGAAGGGGAGCACCCGGTCCCAATTGGAGTGATCATCGGACACGTACATCGCAAGCATATCTCCAAGGGTGCGGTTGAAACGCTCCGTCATGCCGTTTGTTTGCGGATGGTACGCAGAGGTGGTGCGGTGAACAATGCGGCATTCTTGGAGCAGTGCCTCGATAGCGTTTGAGAGAAAGACGCGGCCACGATCGCTTAATATTTCACGGGGCGCACCGTGTCGCAAAATGAGGCGGCGAAGAAGGAAGCGAGCGACGTCTATCGCGGTGGCAGCTGGCAGCGCAGGTGTTTCAGCGTACCGTGTGAGATGGTCGACGGCGACAATGATCCACCGGTTGCCCGCAGGAGTGTTGGGGAGGGGACCGTAAAGATCAATGCCAACACGGTCAAATGGTCTTGTAGGGCACGGTAAAGGTTGTAGAGGACCAGCGGTGCTATGAGGGGGAGTCTTGCGGCGTTGGCACGAAAGGCATGATCGCACGTACTGGCGAATGTATCGATACATGCCGCGCCAGTAATACCGCAGGCGTAGGCGGGAGTAGGTCTTGAATACGCCAGCGTGGCCGCATTGAGGATCATCGTGGAAGGCGGCCCATATGTCCGAGCGCAGATGACGGGGGATAACAAGCAGCCACCTGCGGCCATCGGTTTGGTAATTGCGGCGGTACAACAAGCCTTCACGAACGACAAAGTGATGCGCTTGACGACGAATGGTGCGTGAAACAGATTCAAGCGAACGCTGAGAGAGAACGTCAAGCAGAGAAGCGATCCAGGGATCCTTGCGTTGCTCGGCCGGCATGTCGGTGATGCTGAGGGACGACGAATCGCAGGTGGAAGTTTGTAAACAAAGTAAGTCAGACGGAAGCGGAGAACGGGATAGGGCATCGGCGTCTGAATGTTTGCGGCCCGAGCGATAAATAACACGTATGTCATACTCTTGAAGGCGTAAAGCCCAACGAGCGAGGCGGCCAGTGGGGTCTTTCATAGATGACAACCAGCATAAGGCATGGTGGTCAGTCACAACGTCAAATTGGCGTCCGTAAAGGTAAGTACGGAATTTGCTGATTGCCCAAATAATTGCCAAACATTCCTTTTCCGTTACAGAATAGTTGGACTCTGCCTTTGTTAGGGTACGGCTGGCATATGCAACGACATACTCGTCATAGCCGTCTTTGCGTTGGGCGAGGATGGCACCAAGACCGACACCGCTAGCGTCCGTGTGAATTTCAGTAGGCGCATTGGGGTCGAAGTGGCGCAGTACTGGAGCGGACGTAAGGAGCCGGCGGAGCGTCGTAAATGACTCGTCGCAATCGGGATTCCATGCCGAGAGGTCAGCGCTGCTGGCAAGTAGCTGAGTCAAGGGGGCGATAATAGAGGCGAAATTACGGATGAAACGCCGAAAATAAGAGCACAAGCCGATGAAGCTACGGAGCTCTTTAAGAGTGGCTGGCTTGGGAAACTCGGCAACGGCTCGCAGTTTGGCGGGGTCTGGTAGGATTCCCTCTTGTGAAACGACGTGTCCTAGAATCGTAAGCTGTCTGGCACCAAAGTGGCATTTCTTCATGTTTAATTGCAAACCAGCGGCCGTGAGACACTCAAGAACTTGCTCGAGGCGATCGAGATGAGATGCAAAATTGGGAGAAAAGACAACTATGTCGTCTAAGTAGCAAAGACAGGTACGCCACTTAAGTCCCCGGAGGATAGAATCCATCATCCTCTCGAAAGTCGCAGGCGCGTTACACAGGCCGAAGGGCATCACATTAAATTCGTATAACCCATCAGGGGTCACAAAAGCCGTTTTTGGACGGTCCGCTGCAGCCATCGGCACTTGCCAGTATCCAGAGCGAAGATCCAGGGAAGAAAAAAATTCGGCACCTTGTAGACAATCGAGAGCATCGTCTATTCGTGGTAGAGGATAAACATCCTTACGTGTGATCTTGTTTAGTCGGCGGTAATCCACGCAAAATCTGATTGAGCCGTCCTTTTTCCGCACCAGTACGACCGGAGAAGCCCAAGGACTGTGTGACTGCTGGATCACGCCGCGTTGCAGCATGTCATCGACTTGTTCACTGATGACGCTGCGTTCGGATTGTGACACTCGGTAGGGGCGCTGACGCAGTGGAGCATGGTGACCGGTGTCAATATGGTGAACAACCGCTGACGTGCGCCCCAAACAAGGTTGGCCGAGGTCGAAAGAGGTCCGAAAACGGTCAAGGAGTTGAACGAGCTGATTGCGCTGAGCTTGCGGGAGCGCGTTATCAACGCTGCGCAACAAGACGTCGTGGTCTGGTGAGGCGGGAGCGGCGGCAGAAGTGACGGCATCGATAGGCAGTGGTGTCGTATCGCAAGGCGCATCAAACGGAAAGATGGCATCAAAAGTGTCGAGACGCCCAACAGATTCGCCATGTAATAGAGTTGAAGAGTTGAATATATATATATATATATATATATATATACGATGTCTTTGAAAAGAAGTGTACAATCAATGCATTCTGCCAGTGCAAACATATGGGACAAAATTTGGAGGTTAACAAAGAAGCTCGAGAACAAGTTAAGCACCGCGCAGAGAGCAATGGAACGAAAAATGTTAGGCCTAACGTTAAGAGACAGGAACAGAGCGGTGTGGATCAGAGAACAAACATGGATAGCCGATATTCTAGTTAACATTAAGAGGAAGAAATGGAGCTGGGCAGTCCATGTAATGCGTCGGATGGACAACTGGTGCACCAATAGAGTTACAGAATTGATACCAAGAGAAGGGAAGCGCAGTCGGGGACGGCAGAAAACTAGGTGGGGTGATGAAGTTAGGAAATTAGCAGGTGCAAGTTGGAATCAGGTAGCGCAAGACAGGGGTAATTGGACATCACAGGGAGAGGCCTTCGTCCTGCAGTGGGCATAAATATAGGCTGATGATGATGATTATGATGAAACAATATGTATTAACTACAGAGAATATACGTTCAAATGCTGAAAACCAGCCTAGCTTTTACAAAAAGGACCTGTGAAAAACTCTTTAAGTACTGTGGCTTCACGAGCATAAATAACCCACGCAGAACAGCCTCCAGATAATCAGCCAGGCTGTTTAAGTGCTTTTCAAGAAGGGAGTGGTTTTGTTCTTGTACTTACCTGAGCGCTACTATCTACAGCCGCTAGAGAGGAACAGTTCAGTGGTGTAGAAGACTGCGTAGGGGAAGCGAACCGAGTGACTAGATCCATGGTTATATACAAGTTATCAGTCTGTCTCACTAATGCTGAAAATTTGCAATAAGTATTTGGCTGAAATCGTCAGTGTTGTCTCATGCCCTTCCATATAGCGAATACTCTTTGCAGGCTAAATACTAAAAAAATGATACCGTCATAAATAAGTTACGGCGCATATATAAAAACTACGACAAAGGATTTTGAACAGTTGCTCAAAGGAATATTGGACAACATTCCTAAACAAAAACTGAACAAAAAATTAAAACGTGGTTGCTTTCTCGTTAAAATAATCGTTTTGAATGTGTCCCTTTTAAAATGTTGCCATTATTATTCCTTTTACTCTAGTGCTGTTAACAACAAATAAATTATTTTTTATTTTCACCATCTTTTGAAATAAATCGCGACGCAACATTCAAGCAAATGAAAATACTGAGCTATTTTCCTCTGTGATGGTGGATGACCGGCGATTCTCGACACGCATGGCCTGCCGCCATTATCCGCCGTCTTGACTATCGATTGGCTATCAAGAGGTCACGTGCTTTGAAATTTGTGCCAGGAAACGGAAGTTTCATTTTGCGTTTTCATCAAAATGACGAAACGTGACGTGGAGCTGCAAATTTTATCGACTAATACATTTTTGATGTTCTTGGCAGCTATATTGAGACTTTAGCGCTTCAAGCAGAAAGTGGACGGTAGCGTCCGCGCTACCGTGCGATTCCCGTGCAAATCCCTGCAATGCATCTGCAATTTTGCAAATATGTGGTGGCGTTCCAAGGCAGTCGCCATTTCAGCTAGCTGATTGAAAAAATATGCTGTGAGAAGCGTCACAGGAAGGGCTATTTCGAAAACGTCAATTTGACGTTACGTTATGTTGCGCTGGGCCGCCATTGCAGATATTTTCCGCCATAATTAGAGGTGCGCGGAGCCGCGCGAATTATGCTAATAAGCCACATGCAATGACGACAGAGAGGCATGTGTTTCGCAGGATTTTCGCTACCATTTGGGGCCATGAAAATCTTTTGTTCATAACGCGGGCTCATAGCATTTGCATCGCCCTCGGGGGGTGTTGACATTTGTGTTTTGGGCCATTATTGTTTTTAAAGACACAGTCATCTGGAATAGTATTGGTTGAGCATTACAAACCTTCTATGACGTTTTGCACTTTCCACTGCTGCGATTGCATTCTAATCAAGATTATTGACTTTTCGCATTATCAGAGGTTATGACAACCGGAGCTTTTAATTTATAAAATGTAATGTATGTATGTATGTATGTATGTATGCATGCATGTATGTATGTATGTATGTATGTATGTATGTATGTATGTATGTATGTATGTATGTATGTATGTATGTATGTATGTATGTATGTATGTATGTATGTATGTATGTATGTATGTATGTATGTATGTATGTATGTATGTATGTATGTATGTATGTATGTATGTATGTATGTATGTATGTATGTATGTATGTATGTATGTATGTATGTATGTATGTATGTATGTATGTATGTATCAGTAGTTGGTGAGTAGTTGGCAGTGTGGGGTGCCAGATCATGGTTTTAAACCGGTATTCGCCGGCGCTTTACGATTGCCGGATGAATCTATTGGCTATCGTTGAAAGAAAATGCAGCGGACTGAAGTTTCGTCAACTGTATAGCAGCGTCAAAATATCAGCTGGGAGACTGGAATTGAGCTGTGCTTTCTTCTACGCAGCGTTCCTCTTCCAATCGCGCCGGTCCACCATGGCAGCAGCAGCACGGCCAGCCTCAGGGCAGAGGCGGCAAGGGTGCCGTGCAGCAGCAACGTCCCGGCGGCGCGAGTGACGACAAGACGCAGCATTCCCGAGAGCAGCCTGCATGCCCAGACAGATCACTCAGTGTCGTGGAGCAAGCACTGCTAGGTATGGCTTCAAAGGGCCACAATGGCTCACTACTGGGGCTTTTAAGTATTGCTGCTGAGCTCCAAGTAGCCGTTTTGATGCCACGTCTCGGTGATCGCATTGCGCTTGGTAAAGCCGTCCTCACGCACTATCATCATCCTAATCACGTTGTTTCTTGTGAAGCAATTGTAGCGTAATCAAAGCAAGCACGAATTGAATACCGGACAGCAAGGGAGTGCTACACACAACTTGTTGATTGCAGTCGCAGACAACACGAGAAAACGTGTACAACGCTGCCCATCTTTATAGTTTCATCACGGCGAAGCCAAATAGTTAAAAACGCGAATGCAACGCACACATAACAGTCATTATGAAGCCATGTTTTTCAGATTCTTAAACTATTCAGATTCTGTAACGCCTATCGCAGATTAGCGATAGGTGTTTGGCCGGCAAATTACCAAGACAGTGGAACTCCTGCCCCACAACCCACGTGCTTTACCGTGGGTTTTACGCAACCTTCGGGATCGACACACTTTTCGTAACGCCATCTACAGCATCAGAGAGAGAGAGAAAGGTGTTGTAGCGAGGAAGAGGCGCTATTTTCTGCAGCCTATTAGGGACCACGTCTCTGCGCCTGGCCCAGTTTACTCTTGCACTATGTCCAGGACCGGCCCATCTTACTCGGCACGAACCCAATACAGCCGACACGCCACATCCCGGGAAAGAATGGATATAAGGTTTTGCTTTAATAAATGAATTATGCGCATGAAGGCGGATATTTGTTGCGCTGAGAATATTTAGGCAACTTTCCTTGTCTCACAGAATAATTTGATAGAAAATAGGGACGTCCACTGGCACCTCTGTGGCTAGTACAGATGCATCTACATTTAAATCAATTAGTTGTGCGAGTACTGTTTTTACTGCGTAAGCTGTTATGGGCTCATTCCAATAGCCGTTTCTGGTCGCGATGATGCCGCCGCCCCGTAGCCGCTATCGAGGGAAATGCGAAAAAAGTACCCGCTCTCCGCCTGGATCGAGCCCAGGCCCGCTGCGTGGGAGTCGGATACTTTACCACTGAGCCACGCAAGCGCTTGCAAACAGGCAGAAGAAATAATCACTTTCTACGCGTCCTGCACCTCCGCGCCTGCGCGCCTGCCTAGGCGCGCAGGCGCAGACGACCCGAGCCTCCGACAGTATGGTGGCGCCATCTAGTTAACGTACCTGCAACCGCCGCGTGCTACGAGATGCGATTCAGACGCGATGCTATTCAGACGAGGCACGCAATTAACGCTATCCCGATGTTAGATGTGCGCCACGTATTCTGGGTACCTCTTCGGTACACGTTATGGCGTCTCCTCGCAAGGTACGAAATAGAGCACTGCACGGGCCTGATTTTTCGGCCCGAACCTGGCCCGGGCCCGTAATACGAAGCCCGAGCCTGGCCCGGGCCCGGGCGTACATGACCGAGACCAGCCCGGGCCCGGCCCGGGCCCGTGGTTCCAAGCCCGAGCCCGACCCGGGCGCGTGTTACTGAGCTCGGGCCCGGCCCGGGCCCGGGCGTTTATTACTAAGCTTAGCTAGGGCCCGCGTGTGCATGAGCAGGCCCGGCCTGTAAGAAAAAAAAATTTCTTTTTTTTACTTACAGATTGTACCGTATCTGTCAGCCTCACCTTCTCGAGATTTAATCAGCTGCTGTATATAAGCAATAAAAGGCCGAAATCTTTGTTTCTCCCACGGGAACATCAGTAATCCGGCCCCACCCGCCGTGGTTGCTCAGTGGCTATGGTGTTGGGCTGCTGAGCACGAGGTCGCGGGATCGAATCCCGGCCACGGCGGCCGCATTTCGATGGGGGCGAAATGCGAAAACACCCGTGTGCTTAGATTTAAGTGCACGTTAAAGAACCCCAGGTGGTCCAAATTTCCGGAGTCCTCCACTACGGCGTGCCTCATAATCAGAACTGGTTTTGGCACGTAAAACCCCATAATTATTATATTAGTAATCCGGCCCATTGCCTGTGCTACTATTTTTCTGGTGGTGCGCATGCACTTACGTTTATTTGTACGATACGGTTCTATGATGTCATTTAGCATGCAAATATACAGGGTGTTTCATTTTAGCTGAACCAAATTTTTAAAGATCTTTAATTTTAAAAGATCTAAAGAACTTTTTTGTGTCGTTTATTCGGCACGACAGCGGCAGCCATGGTCAAGAGAGTCCGGGAGGGTTCGCCTAGAGCGCTTATAGGTAGACGGAAATGTCGCTTCCTAATAGACGTGCCGCTGAAGCAATCCGTGCCCCTTTTCCTGATATGAATGGCATCCAGAAGTTCGCTTGCACTAATTTCTTAGCTACATTCAAGAGTACTAATCTCGGGAAACCGAGGTCGACAATTACAAGCTGTGAAATATGCAAGAAAAGAAGCGCATTGCTTTTAGTGCGAAAGCGCTGCTAGCCGACCAACCTGGATTTCGCCTCTGTCTGTTTGAAGCCTCTTCATTCTGCCCCGCGCGTTCGCGCGAAGCCCAAGGTATTGACTGAACGAAAACGTAGAAGCCCGAAAAGAAGCATCCGAGGAGATGTTACGTGCTCTTCATTAACGCTAGGCAGCAGCTAAATAAATAGAAAAGAAAAAGCAGTCTGGGAAAGAATAACCGCGAGAGAATGTCTCCAAACTGCAGTAATTGATGTGATCTGTCTAGAGTTTACCGCGACGGTGGCACCAGTACATCGAGGCTGAAATGTTTCTTCATCTGACGAATGTGCCCGCAGTATCAATAGATTATTTTAAGGCGATAGCGTTAAAGGCCCCGTGTCGCAGAAAATTCGGCGTCGGTCTCGGCGTCGGAGTCCGCGGCCAAGAAAATCATCCCGAACCATCCCGACCACGCAGGCCCTCCACGTGGCGCAGAGGAGTTCGTGAACTAATCGAATATCTCCAAGTTAAATGCGTCATAAATATCGCAAAGTACGACGTAACCACTAACTACAGGGGTGGTAGCGTCGGATTGTAATTTGAATATAGTACGAGAAAACAGAATTCTCTTACGCAGAAAGTGAAAACATAAGCCCCTTTTCTAGCATTTATACCACGCATACAGCGGTGCGCCGCGGTTAGCTTCTTGCAAAAAGACCATCCAGATGGCGCTCGCCTCCGCGGCCGCCTATAAAACCCCTCGAACTTGGTAAAGTAGCGAAACGTTTTGAAGCATGCCGCCTCCTCCTCGCGCGCCCTGTCCGAGGCCGATGCCGCGTCGCTATTAGCCTAATGACATCACGTGGGCCGTCGCATCGCCGAGCGCTGGCTTCGTTTGTTTACAGTCACGCTCGATCGCCATTTTCGCCCGAGAAGCGTTTACCTACTGGCGAGGAGCGCATGTTGCCGCCGTTGCCCTTCCGTGTTGTTTTGGTTTGGGAACGCCTTGAACTAAGTTTTGTGGCAAGTGCGACGTCGTTTCACGGCATTTTCCATCACCATGACCTGCTGCGCCATCGGATGCCAAAATAGTTTCAGCAAAGGCAAAGTAATGTAATCGCAGAAAAGTAATCGTTTTAACGCCAACAGGCTTGAATTCGCGGGCACGCGAGGCTGCGTGTAAAAACGTGATTACGAAACTTTTACGATTCAGCTCAATCCTTTTGACATTTGAGACTAGAGCGTGAAAACTAATCTTCGAAAAGCAACTGTGCCTTTTGGGGTTACTTACCAGCATTAGAGCGAATAGCCTTGTTTGCCTTTTTTGTTCGTGTGCATCGTTCGCGGCCGCCCGGTGGATTTGCGATTCAAAGGCACCAATGAAAAGCGTGCGTGTTCTGCCGAAGCCGAGTTACGGGGTGCGTTCGTCGCCGAACGACAGCATCATAGGTCTCTGAGACGTACGTACCAATTCGCGTGAGCTTTGAAATGTGTGAACTTTACGATGCGGTGGGGGAGCACTCGCAAAGAGAACGTGCGGTCGGCCGCTCGTTCACTGGCTGGTGTTGGGGGCGAGGACTTAAGAGTCACCATCTGTCGGAAGCGCCTCGCTTGCGTAGTATGAGTGATAAAGCGGCTATGAGGAGACTCATAGGTTTGGCTGTCGGCGCTCAATAAAAACACAACGCGGGAGCCTTCCCGGCCATTTCTGGAAGTACTCTCCAAACGAGGGAAGTTTCTTACTATCAAAATAATAATCTTAGGCACGCAGAAACCGCAGAATAGTTTTCAGGTGCTATCTCTTTACCGAATACTGTGGGCGTGAACGCCCATTGTGCGTGGTCGCCATGATGGAGTGCCCCAAGCCAAATTCTTGCGTGAAAGGTACGTATATAGGCAATCACTGAGAGCAGACTATGTGAAATATATTCTTATAGTGTGCTGTCTGTGTAACCAAACAGAGCATTACAGAAAGAAGCCTCAATGCAGTGATCGCACGGGTTCGCAGCGACTGACTGCGCGTCTGCGTGCATGTCCGCGCACATTGTTTCGCTTTCGCTGCGAGCGCGGTTTCACACCATGCCGTGAACAAGGTCGGCCACATCATTTGAACATTTGACAGTACATAAGCAACCAATGTTGTGTGGACGCTATCAGAGCTTTTCAAAATAATTTCTTTATAACTAGTGACTTTGACGCTATACAGCGACTCGTGATGTGCCATCACGACGATTCAATAATTTTTTCGGTTCTTCTAAATTCCTGGACGTTTCAATATTGTTATTTTTCAAGTTGCGTCGCACTGTACGTTTATCGGTCTTCTGAGCGAGGAATTTCCCGCTGCTCCTTTTTGTTAATCCCGTACATTCATTGTTTGGTGCTAACACAAACATGAGCATTCTAGTTTGCCACGCCTTTTATTGAATGTGCTTCTTACCGTTCCCTTTCCATTCTGGTGAACTTGCCAGTATTTAGCATCAACGAGTTCATAGACCAAATCTTCATGACATTAACCGGGCAGCGCGCGCGGGCGAGCTTCTCATTGCGCGCTTTCTGCTACTCACCGAACATCGCAGCCCCAACGCCGTAGCAGAAATGTTCCTCGCGGAAGTGCTTGCTACACACTCGAGTTGTAGCCGATGGCTGCTTGCCGGTCCTAAGTTTCGCAATCCAAGCCACACGCAGCTTCTTGGCCTGCGGGTTCGTGCGAAGCCTGACACCGGGCTCCGTTGCGTATGCGTCCAGCACTGCGGTACTGAGCAATAACCTACCATATCGGACGTCTTCAAAGGCAGCCACTACCTATTGTAGTGCTTTGAAGTGTTTTGAAGCAGACACCCGAAGCGGGAGAACATCCCCACTTAATCAGAACCGTAGCATATACGTTGGACTAAACTTTAGTTTTCAGCTCTCGCTTCGGCGCTTACGAAGCAGACGACGCGGCCGCTTTGTCCACGTGATCCCTCATACCACGTCACGCCGATGGTGGCGCCAGCTTTTCCTGTGGTGGAACTCGCGCCCATTAGTCGTTCGTTTAGTCGTTTGCTCATTCGTTTAGTGGTTCGCACGCTCGTTTAGTCGTTCGCTTGCTTGTTCGTTCAACTATCAGTTCGTACGGCCACACTGTCTCTGAGACGCACTTGCTGTATGTAGGACACTAAAGGCTGGTGCGTGCATGCGCTCTGCCAGCCTTTGAGCGTCATCGCTTATACGCGTTGCGAATTTAAGTGGCAAAGACGGCGGGGATTAGTTAGGTTGCTGAGGGTGTGCTGGAGCCCAGGATGTTGGCATTCGATCGGTATTTCATGATATTTCGGGATCGTCTTATTTACAACTTTTCGCAACAAGATCTTTCGACACGCGCTTGACAAATGTAGCGCACGCGATACATTCGGAGTCGTCAGGGTGCGACGTTAGCGCTCGTTTAGATACTTATAAAAATAGGGGTCCAAAACAGGAAAAAGAAGCTGCCGTCACTGAATTTGTATATATATATATATATATATATATATAATTTAACCCTCCGTATAAAATCTTATGCTATGCACGAAGTTACTCGGAGCTAGAACGCCAGCGCAAACGCTTAAAGCGTACCGCATTGATAAGCGTGCTTTCACTCTGCGAAAGGTCGTCTGCTACGCTCAAACGTTGTAGGCGGCGCCACGGTCGAGGAGGGAGCGCGAAAGAGAGAAGAAGCGGGGGGGGGGGGGCGCAGGTGGAGGAGGAGAGTGTCACTATTTTACGAAGTTTCAGGGGTTTTACGGTTGTTGCATGAGGAGGCAACGTTGGAGAAAAAAGTTGTCGCAGTTTCACCTGAAAGGCGAAGCATCAATTGCGATAGCAAATTTGTAGAGAGCTATACGGAGTAATGATAGTAACTTTATCAGCTGTATAACCTTGGACATGCAGCAGCACCGGCGACACGCAGAACTGTTGTCGACGCTGTCGGCGTTTTGCCCGCGTTCGCACAAAATACGTGCGGCGTTGGTGACTGTTGCCGGAGCCTCTGATATAAATAGGCACTTGGTGCCGCAGCTAAACGTCGCCTCCCTTCCTTCCCCCCCCCCCCCCCCCCACGGCCTTTCGTGCGTCGGAAGAAGGCACGTTTGCTCTACATATATGGTGATTGTAGAGGAGGAAAGAGACGCCTACTTCTGCAGCCCTTAAGGGAGCACGGCGCAGAACGCGCGTTTGTTCTCCGCCGTGCGTTCACTCCCCGTGAAAGCACGCATCCCTCGCTCCCTTTCACTCGCACATACAGCGTTCGGCGCGCGGCGACGATTTCATCTCCATTGACGTCATACGGAACCTCACGGCGACGGCGACGGCAGAAATCTGCTTTTGAGTGTCCATATAATTGCTATCGCAATAAAAAGAAAGCTTCATTTGCCGGGAAGGGCTTGTTGAATGCTATCGTGTTCCACTCTTAAATACGAAGCTTAAGCGTCCTCCAAATTTTTTATCTCGCTTCCTGTGTTTGATATTGGTGCTAATTAGATTTATATCCCCTTCTATAATTGCAGGCGAAGCAGGTACCAGAATAATTATATTAGGTAAATAACACATTACCTTGTCGTCTCTTCGAGCACAGAACCAGACGTGCTGACACCCGAGCAGATGGAGCGGCTGGCGCACGTGCTATGCAAGAAAGCCCTCAACGACGCCGACAGCGCGGAACCGGCAGCTAAGTTCTGCGCCACCGTCATCATGGTAAGGCACGCACCGACGGCTCCTCCGCGTTTCCAATTAATTACAGAGACGCTCAGGTGTGGCAGGCAGGTAAACACTGCCATATTTCAGATATTTTCCAGGATCAAACTACACATGCTCGTTGGATATAGAACAATGTCTCTTTGTGTGGTGTGGATAAAACATTGATCATTTTCCACGTTCAGCAAGATAGCCGGCTGACACAGTAATTTGGAAACCACATCGAAGCCGTAAACTGAAGTTACTTTGGAGATAGCTTTACCGCCCTTTCAGTGAGCCGCGCATGCTTCGATCAGACGCTACGCACTTGCCTACCACGAAGTTTGTATAGCGCACGAAGGCCACCGGGTTTGAATTGCAGATGTGGCGGTGGGACCATCGCCTATGGCGGCGGCGACTAAAAGGTTATATATGTATACCGACACGAGTGTAAATTCTTATATTTTCGGTAAATGTTTTAAATGCGAAGCATTTCTTGCCGGCGGCTCTGTCCGTCCCTCCCGCGTCCCACACCCCTACAGCGCATGTGCGTGCCCTCCCCCTCTCTCTCCTACGCTCCCCTTTCTCTGCTCTAGGAATCCTCTACGGAGGATTCCGCGTGCCACACCCCCACAGCCCATGCGCGTCCCCTCCCCCTCTCTCCTCTCCTACGCTCCCCCTTTCTCTCCTCTAGGAATCCTCTACGGAGGATTCCGCGTGCCACACCCCCACAGCCCATGCGCGTCCACTCCCCCTCTCTCCTCTCCTATGCTCCCCCTTTCTCTCTAGGAATCAGGAGCGGCGCGCACGACAGGTGGTGCGACAGCTGCATACTCCACAGGGGGCGCCACGGTAGTTGCGCGGTATGAAAATGACGGAGTGCGCGCGCCTCATTCTCTCTAGGGTGCCTCGATGCCAGCGCAGCCATTCAGGGTGGAGACAACCCCGCTGGCGCCGCCATATTGAATCACACGAACTCAGACTCAGCTACGCTTGCGTTCATAAAAAGTGTTACTCGCGGCGCCCTTCCAAGTGCTTTGCCTTGATGAGGATTTTTTTATCGGTATCGCATCTGCACATCTTTATAACCAATAGCCGTTAACTCGTCGAAGGTCGAAGACGTAAATGTATGGCGCCTGGAACATGCCCCAAGTTGCCTAATTCAATCACATTTAATATGCGGTGTGTATGTTTGAAATACCCTCTATTTTCTCTTTTTTTGCGCTTCGATGCTTGGTATATAAGGTTTGCGACCCCCTGTGTGTGGAAGTTTTTCTTTTTCGCTGTTGTGTTTTGGTTTAACGTCACGCCTCCTATACCGTAGCCAGCCACTCGCGCACGGCGGTTAGTTTCCCTTGCGTTGCGCGTTCTCTTCGTGTTCGTTGCAATTATTTCACGATATCTACGCGCAATTTTCCTTTTTTTGCCCACAAACCTGTGTGCTGACAGGATTAAGCTGGTGTAAAAATAACTGCGATGTGAAAATAAGGTTTAGTTAGTGCTGTAGAGAAAAATGTAACGTAACTTGTCTGTGTCAATCTTGCGTAGTACACACAAGAAACCAAACGAGGCACAAAATACATTTACTTAGTAATGTCTAGTACAGTCAATCATGAAAGAGATTTGTACATGAAAAATTATATGTACTGTGTGGCGCCTGAAGGTTATGTTGAAAGACGAGATAAAAAAAAATCGCAAGGTAGGCTCGACCCACACAATTCGGGATAGGGAGAGTTTTTTTAATTTATTCATTACATGGGGGGGGGTTTCAAGTGAGTACATCAACCTTATTACACACAATATAAATCGAAAACAAGAATACAAACAAGAAAACGCAACCGCGGGTAATATCAATCAAGATATCCAGCCAGAATACATCAGCTACCATCGAATACGTCGCATCAGCCAAACACATCGATGGCGAGTACAGAACATTTTATAAATAACCATTAGAACACTGATAGATACATTCAAAAAATAAACAACACTGCATACATATTGCGTACAAAAACCGTAAATGAAACTAAGACAGTCAAATACAGATTAGCAATGTTTTTCACTTCGAAAATATAGTCCATGATGATGTAGGCCTGTTGACTTTAACAGACGGCGCCCATCCTGTCGATTTCCCTCGTACTGGTCCTCTTCAAAGTGTTTCTAAGTACAAGTAAAACAACAAAAGTGATTATTGATATGGAAAGTTGCCTTGTAAATACAGAGAACCCATTACAGTGCTTAAAAATAAGTTTTCGCAGAAGTAATGCTGTATTACCTCACTTCACACGTTTCGAAGAAATGCAAAGGCTACAACAGACACCATGCCAGAAAGCGCCGAAACATTTTGGTCCCATGATGCCCCTTAACTCTACTACACCTGGGCATACCATGCACAGGCATTTAAAGACCGTCACAGTACCCACTACGATCGGGAATAAGCACGAATGACGATCGGCTTACGAGCACCACGATACAAATCGTATAAAAAAATCAGCTATATAACGTAACAACCTGAGATCCGCAAGATATCTGCTGAGAATAGAGAAAATCACAACGTTTCGCTTGCCACGTACACAACAGCCGCTCTCCCTAGAAAAAGCACTGCGTTCTTTAGTCGCAAATAACCAGTAGCGAAAAAAAAAAAAACAGGGGAAAAAAATAAACAAGAGACACACGATGTGTGCTTCCCGTGAAAAAGTAAAATAGGTGGTTTACATGACGATTTGTAGCTAATGTAAGACTATTTCGCGCGCGAAGCATTTTCGTCAGTCCTTAAAATAAGGGTACTACTCGCATAGCCTGCGCCGATCAAAACGGCAAAAGCATATGCGACGCGCGCTCGCAAACCATAGGCTACTCAGACAGCATCGGTGCAGTGCTTAGTTCGTGAGCGAACGTAGGTACGTGAGCGAGGATCAGAGAATACTTTCTTATTTAAATGAAAAACACGGTGCGATAGTCTAAAATTTCTTGACACTTACCTCGCAAATGTAGGAGCTATCCGTTGCCTTCCAGTGATACCGATTTACTTGGGCTTCCAATCTCTTCCTTCGCTCTGGGTCCCGGGGGAAGCGTAAACAACGAAGCCCTATACAAGTCGATCCGGTGCACTTGGTAACACAACAGCCCGTCATGTCGACTCGATGCACTTGACAAGCTTGTCATTCATGCGGCTGAACACTGTCCAGCAAGTAGAAGCGTCAGCGAAGCATCCGCGCGCACTGTGTCTCCAACTAAGCACATGCACCAAGCAATCGCAACCGCTCGCTGTGATTCAAGATGGCGTCGCAGCGAGAAAGCGGCGGCGCGGGGGCGGTCAAAGGATGGCACCACCCTGAACGGCGGCGCTGGCATCGAGGCACTCTAATTCTCTCTCATGTGCAGCCACGGCCGGACTGGAGAGGCGCGCGCGCTTTCCTTCTTACGGCCTTCTCATTGCGGCTGTTTCCCCCTCACGCCGCGCACCCGTGGTGGCGCTGCGACCCTACTGCTGCCGCCAGCGCCGTCGGCGCGAACTGAAGGCGAGCGTGCGCTCGCTCCCCTCTCGGCCGTGCATGCTCGCATTATTTGGAAGTGCCATGCACTGATAAAAACTTTCTGACCCTTATTCCTATAGAACCACCGCGCAGTTTTGTCTTGCCTAGTAATGGGTCTGAGTCGGCAAATAAATTTCCGCGCAACGTGCAGTGTTTGCACAGAACGAAACACCAGGCTTGGATTTGCGTCATAGCTCTGAAGCCGTAGTGCTGGTATTTTGTTTGAGCACCACTCACATTAAAAACAATTAAGGGATGGTGCTGCACATTCGGTGAAAACAAGTATTTATTTACGATGAAACTAAAAACAAACTGAGCATTTCCTTCACTAATACCGCATTATTTGAAAACGGTCATGTCGAGCACATCACTTCTTGCTGAAATAACTCCCACCTGGGACACAAATTCAAAGCCTAAAGTGTTTCCTGGATGGCTTGTGCACATAAGTTATTGACTTCTCGTTCTTGTCGGTTATCTTCTGGGTGTAGTTGATCAGAAGTATTCTGACAAACTTCTCGGAAATCAAGCCGGCAGACCTTATCGCGTGGCTGTTGTCGACGCCTTCCGGACAACGTAGCAGCGGCGAGTTTTCAAGATGTGGCTGAATGAGGATTCGTAGTACTTCCAGCACATTTGTCCGTGGAAGGTGCAGGATAGCTTTCTCAAAAAAGCACACAATTTTGTCCAACAGTGCCACAAACTCGGCTTTTGGATAGTGCAGCCTACTAAAATCTTGGCTTTGTAGAAGCGTGTACAGAGGATCACTTCTCTCGTGCGTTTCAAGGAGAATTGAACAAGCGTCACACTCAAAGTCACTTATTAGCTTGGCGATGTATCCAGCGACATAAACCAAACCAGAGTACGTGACAGAGGGTGATGGGGTGTCTGGATATTCCGCAAGGTCATTCAACTCCTCAGTCAGAGACTGTGGTAGCGCTGCAGCCAGCTCTTCGGCATCACCACAAGGTATTGTGAGCTTCTTGCCAATTGAGGTCTCAGACTTGATAATGTGATCAAGCGCAGTCGTCACTGCCCTTGCGTCGAGCATGTCATTTCCTCCGCACATGAATCTTATTCTTCCAAAGATGGCCTCAATGGGGTCGCTGTTCAGCTTCCGCGTAAGGACGCAGTTGACACCATTCCGCAGAAGAAAACGTGCAGTTTCGACTGTAGACTTCGTCGTAAAGCGCAAGGCTTCAAATGTCTCACAAGTGAAACCATCCTTTCCCCGTGCTTTCGAGTTTTCCTGGATGCCTTCTATGTAGCTGGTGAACTCGTTTGCAAGCCACAGCAGCCGAGGGTCGTCTGTATTTGATATCGGGCTCTTTTGGCCGCTGCCGGCATACGTGGTATCATGGATATCGAACCATCGTTTCATTGTCTTCATAAAGTGAATGGTTGAACTTGCTTTGCTGAACACGTGAGGGTAGAGTCACCGCCTGTGTTTTCTTGGAGGTGCTCAATAGCTGCAATTACTTGTGGAGAGAATGTTTGCACTGCCCGAAGGACATTCATCTTCTCCAGGTTTGTAGGGTAGACATGTTTCTTGGTTAGGTTTCTTGCCAGTTTGACTGTCATGTCCTTCTGGTGCTCGTACAGCTTTTGGACAAATATGCCAGAGATGTCCCCTACGCCGTCTGTCAGTTCTCGTTCAAGAAATTGACTCCGAACGTTTTTTAGTACGTGGCATGGGTCGAAGCTTAGGAAGATCACCCGATTGTCATCATGTGGATGCTCCACTACAGTCGATAGGCAGCCATTTCCCATCAGCTTAAATATTGTAGTATTGGCGGAATAATTGTCCGTCACAATGCGCACAATCAAAAATCCGCACGACTCAACAGCGTTGATCACTTCCTTAGTCCATGCAAACAGGTCTCTCCCGCTAAGTTGCTTAGTGAAATAGTACGAGCAGGGAATTCTGTAGGAGCTAGCGATGCCGTGAAGCACAAAACACAGGACCCTGTTTGCAAGGGTTTCCTTCGAGCCACCTGGTGTGTCACTGCTAGGCTTGTCTCTCAAGCCAAAGACTGCGTCCGATTTCCTATCGTATATGCATTTCGGCTTGATGCTAGCCTCGTCAATGATTAGCGTTGCCATATGCTGCTTAGAGCTGAGTAAGGAAGCTTCAAAAACCAGTCTTTCTCTCATCGCAGGACTCATCCCTGTCGTTGTCGGGCTTGGTCCCATGTACCGCTGCAGCGTGCACTTTGCTGGCAGTGTCAGCAGCTGGGATGTCCGAGCGTGATCGTACCCCTTAGGCGAAAGAAAGCGCCACACGACACACTCTCTGATTATCTCCTCTGGGTAGCACGGTCGCTTCTGCCCATAACTGTCTAGTTGATGAAGGAGAAAGATGGCCTTCTTTTCACCCTTTGCAGAATCAGCAACAACTTCTTTGACAGAAGCATGCCTCTTATTTTCCCGATAGAAAGCGTTTGCTTTCCTTGCAGCGTCCAGCTGCTGTTGGAGTTTGCTACACTTCGAACGGTGGTACGCAGCTTGTTTACGAAGCCTGCCGATAAGCGAAACATACGCACTTACTCGCTGGGCGTCTTTATTTGCCGTTTGAGTGCAGACACTATGTTTCTTGCCAGCGAAGTCGTCCTGCGATTCAGGAAGGTCGACCGCACCTTCTGGCTCCGCTTTTCGCTTACTTGGTTTTGGAGCAGGGACAGAACATCTAGATGCGGGCTCCTTACGAGGCTTCTTGGCACTCGGCACGAGGTAACTTGGGTACTCGTCGAACACTGTTGGCACAACACCAGGTAGAAGTTTCCGATTCGGCACCCAGGCACGTAGTCAGTGGAGAGGAAATGCCGGCTACAAACGACAGTTGACGCCGACTTGTCGTTGACAACCAAATTTTCCCTTGAAATGTTTTTCAGCCACTTAGCCACCAGTTCTGCATCACTCGGGAATTGATGAAAGGAAACGCCTTTAGTCCTACTTGACTGCGACTTAACAGTGCGGTACGCAACAGTACACCATGGTCTCGCTGGCCGGTCCACAGCAACCGGATTCACTGCTTCGCATTGCAAGGCATATCCCTTAGAATGCAAAAGCTACGAGTCAAAGGTGCTCAAATCACGACGTATCTGGCTAGCAGCATCCACTCTGTCGAACGATGCAGCACATGACATAAAAAGAGAATGTCAGGACGGCAGTAGCAAGAAGCTCCCAAAACTACAACTACAGCAGGGTCGCTGCGCCCTCACGCGGCGAGCCGTGACGTTACCCGCGGAGACGCGCTCCCATTGTGCCCGAAGCGATAGCGAAGGCCGTAAGGAAAGCGCGCGCGCCTCTCCAGTCCGGCCGTGGTGCAGCACCGCGACGAGCGCTCGGGCCGCTGCCGCGAAACCATCTCCCGCTCAAGCTAACCATCTCCCCGCTGCTTCGCATCCACACATGGCTCCCTTTAGCGGGAGATGGAGTAACTTTTTTTATGAGCCAGTCTGTGTTGCAATGCTATCGCTCAGTTTAAGACACGCCTTTCTGTATCTGAAGTTTCTCGTTTGTTATCGCTGGTTCTAATCGTCTGTTATCAGCAAACCTTGTATTATCGGACACCAGCAATTATGCATGAACCATAGAGAAAGACATTCTACAAAACCGGACACTCCCGCAGAACCCAGCGGCCGAATTGTCTGTAGCGCACCAAACGGCTGATGTGGAAACCTGAACCACACTTCCGGTTTCAGCTCTGGGCGCGCGCGTGTTAACTCTTGCTAGTATGCGTTACGCCGGCTGTGCTGGTAAGCGCGGCATTTGTTTTTACTTCTACGGCTCAACCGCACGCTGTCTTAGTGAGGAAGCTTTCTTTTTGTTAAATAAATATGACGACGAGTGATTCGTACAAGCCTTCATCGAATCTATCCTCTGTGCAAGTGCAATTTCATAAAGTAGACGCAAGACGCCTTGGAAAATAAGGAAATACTTTTTTACTCTATATAAATGCTCGTTCCGGAGCTTTTTGAGGCATTCATCCAACGTTGTGGCACCAGTTATGCGGCAGAAGTTCCCGTGCGAAGCTCCACCAGACGGCATCAGCTGAAAAAGTAAATTACAAGCATGTGTCATTTTGGTATTTATAAGTTATAGGAAAAGTGCGTGTAGAGGCGAAACGTGTGAAAGTGATGAATGGGCGACATTACACATGCACGCACGCACGCACGCACCCACACGCACACACGCACACACACACAGGCGCACACACGCGCGCGCGCGCGCTTCGCTTTTACAAAAATGGCATATAAAGTACCCGACTTATCCTAAACATACCATACATAAACTATGACGGAAACCTCCAATTTCCAAGCTATTCCCGGGCCTTATTTCCTGCACTTTAAAGCACGAATACACGGGCGACTGCATATTTTGATACAAATTGGCGTCAGCCGACACAGAGGTGGCCACAACACAGGATCTCAGCCAGACTATGTTAGACACCCGCAGAATGCCTTATACTCGCATTCAAGACAAATGCGTGGGTGCAAAGCCTGTATTTAGTCGTGCAGGAGACGAAATTTTCCAGTTACAAGTTCTTCGTTCTTCGTACAAGTTCTCCTCGGCAATATCATTTGCGCGGTGCGCTGGCGCAAGCAACACACTACCGTGTTATCGCTCTCGACAATTGCTCGTGGCGTTTTCGAAAAGCGTGCGTACTGAAGGAAGGTATATGTTGTTGCGTGGTCATCAAAAGCGTCACAAACTTGTCGCAGTTAGATTCAGTACACGCAAAACTGTGTCACAATGGCCGAATGGCTTTTCGATAACTGCATCAGAACGCCGGGTGCGGCCACCGTGCCTCAAAAGTACCCCCAAAAGTAATGAAATTTGTTGAAGTAGTGTAGGTGGTCAGAGAAAGCGCCACAAACTTGTCCTAGTACTATGCAGTACACGCGAAAGTAACTGCGTCACGACGGCTGAGCTGCACTTAGCTGACTGCGTGACAACGCCGGGTGCGGCGAGCGTGCCCGAAAAGTACCGAAATAAGCTACATTATTGTTGGGGTCCATAGAAAGCGTCGAAAGCATGTCCCAGTAGGATTCATTAAAAAAATTACTGGAGTGAAAGCTCCCGTATATCGTCTTACCAGGAGAGGTGAAGCCAATGCTTGCTCCTCCTCTGAAATAGAGCCTTGTCTGGTGATGTCCGCTTAAAGATTAAGTGATTTGGCTCTGTTATTGTAATGCTAGGCTAATTTGAAGATAAAAGCTGGTTGTTCCCAACGCATATAGTAACTTCTTCTGAGTATCGATGACGTTCTTTCCAATAAAATTTGCCAGCATGTTCAGATGCCCCACTAAAACCAGTAATACAGAGATACATGTAGATACGAATCTGTCTGGTGAAATGAGCCTTCTATCTGTCTGGTAAATGATTAACTTGTGGGAAGTGTGAGGAAAGCGCTACTTCACCATAAGCTAGTGTTTTATCGTGTCCCTCCTAAGATGACTACGGTGCGGCTTCACCTCCCCGACATCATTTCCACTCCAGCAATTTTAACAGTGGAACTGTTCTTAGTCGGTCGTGCGCCGCCGATGACGGTGCCGTCATGCAGGAGCAGAGCCGGAGAGGTCACTTGACCCGCTCGCAGGGAGGATCCGACCAATCGGAGCGCCCGCCGAGGACGAGGAGGAGGAAATGCACCGGGTTAAAATAGCAGGTGTTTGCGCCGCGCGCCCCGCCCGCACGCTCTTCGCACGACGGACGCCGCTCGGCGCGAGCGGCAATACGCAGAAGCACCGCTACAATCGCAGAAGCAGAATGACCATAGCTCCGCTGTTTCGACAAATTTCACTTCGGGAAACCGGCTGCATTTTTCTTCTTAAACGTCCTTGCATACAATACACACCAAACTGCGGCACACCGCTCGGTACCGTGCCGTAAGCCTTAAATGCAGCGCAGACTGTCAAATTAAATTCCTCATCGTGCCGTATTCCAATAGCGGAGTGGTGCCGTGTTCAAGTGCAGAAGTAACGCAAGAATACAGCGAGAGCCCGTGAAAACAAACTGCACCCACAAAAAAAAAAAAAAAAAAAAAGAAATAGGGAGAAAGAGACAGACCCGTCGCCGAACAGGCGAACGCTCACATGCGCAGCCGGCCTCGCTCGCTTCGGTGGCGTGTCCGGCGTACGACGGGTACGTCTGCCCCATCATTGGCTTGTTGCTAGGTAACGCAAGCTAAATAAGTCGCAGAGTAGAAGTTCATTCATACGCAAAACTACTTTAAGCTTAGCGGGAAAGGATGAAAAAAAAAAGTAAAACGATTGTTAACTTGATTTCACATTTCGCGATAGCTCGCGTCAGCTATCGGCTGATATGAATACTAGCGTGACGTATTTCCTGTTGCCAGCTTTCGCCGAGTGTCCGCTCTTGTTGAATTTCTTTCTGTATGCTTGTATAAAAGTCGACGTGCCTGACCCGCACATCGGATTTCAACGATCGCCGACTGTGCTCGCTGGTATTGTTGTGTTGCGTGTGTCACTTGCTTTTGTGGGCACAGCTTCGCCAAATGAAGAGTTGGTTTCGTGACTCACATTTTGCTATTGTGTGCATCACCCCAGTGAACCACAAATATCCATTGGATGTAATACAAAAGACCAAATATCCAAGACATTTAACGACGTCCAGTTTACATCTATAGTATGTTCGACTAGTACGTGGCAATGAAGGGTCATCCAGAGGACGTCGAATGTCCTTATGATTTGGACATCTCTTGCACATTCAAAGCTCTCGTGCATTGATCGTACATTGTGCGTTATGAGTCGATGCATGCACTATGCCGCAGAAATACAAGCAAATTGTCTCTAATGCCTAACAATGGGAAGCTAGGAGAGCAAAAGCATTAAATTAATTATTTTGCAATTTAGCACGACCTTTGCACGCACTGCTGGAGGTCTAGTAACGTTGCTGCTGGATACCGCGCGCAAAAGCCCCAATACTTTCGCCATTTTTTCGCTATGCTTTCGGTCTCGGTTACGTCATTTTCTTTCTCATACAAAGATGATTTATTTTTCAGTTATATCTATTAGTACACTGTTGAAAATACGTAACCTTTAACTTGCTGATGTATTACGACAGTTTATAAAGAAAAAAAGAAGCTTGAACTCGAAATAGCTTTGACTTCGCATCGCCACTGATTCAGCAACACGCGCCTCGATGCAAGTGCGCAGCAATGTTCCGAAACGGGCGCGAGCAGCGTGTGCTTTATTTGTGTCTTTTCGACTTTTGTGCGGTTAACCATGGCCCAAGTATTGTACGTATATACTAGGCAGAACTGTACAGTTGCGTGCTGTGCTTCTGACTGCTATTTGTGGTACGTTTGTTCGCCTTGCAGAGCGCTTAGGGGAATGTTCTGGAGGGAATGTTTTGATGGTTAATTTTCGCACATGTTTGTATCGCTTGGTTTCCGGCGTTCCTCTTCAAGTGTCAGGGATATTTCTCATTTGCAATGCCTATATCTAAGTCCCTGGCAGCATTATGTTATTGGCACTTTTGTGATCTGAGAAGCTGCCTGACCAAGTTGCCTATCAAGATGAACATTCCATCTCTGGATTCTGCTTGTGTGGAATTTATTTTACCGTATATTTTTCAATGCAGCTAGAAAGTACTGGCTTTCTATCTTGAATCTGGTGGCCCCAGAAGCAGCTGCTGGCAAGCAGGCCATGCACTTTTGGTCATTAATTAGTATGTGATACTACCTCTTACTAATCAGTTTTATTCTTTTTAATTATAATTGTGGCACTGTGCCTACTAGTCATTTTGTGCCTACTCGTTAGTCATATTTTGCCTACTCGTTACTTGTGTTTTAATAAAGTTTAATTTTCAAGAATCTGTTTTTGATTACGTGCTTTTTTTTCTTTTTTAGATCCGCGTTTAGCCTGTTTGTGTACAGCGAGAACATGTAATGAATAATTTCATACATGTGCGTGGCTGGGGGCCGATCATTTTTGTAATAAAGCTTTATCAGTTGTATAAATAAAAAAGTAACATTGGTATGACATTGTGAGTTTCACAGGTGTGCTTTACCTAGTGCTTACTGAACTCACTATTTTTCATTTATCCATTGCAGGATTTGTAATGATGCATAATGATCAAAATGCGGATTTACGGTTTTCTCATCACAGTTTTCGCATTTTGATGAGCGCTAGAACTATATATAAAAGTTGACAGTCACTTTAGCGAACACTGAAGAGGATGAAGGCAGAAGCCTGCGCACTCACGAAGCATTAATTAAATTATTTGTCATTCGCATGCGTTGTTACTTCTATTGTTTTCTCCTACCAAAGTTGTGGGCTCAAGTGCCTTAATTACCTGTGCCTTAATTAACTTCGTCATAATTAACACCAATGGTTGCGGGCTCTACTCCCACCAAAGGTCGAGGGTTTGAGTGCCTTAATTGTATCTTAACTTTGTCTTAACACCAAAAGTCGTGGGTTCGACTTCCACCAAAGTTCGAGAGTTCGAGTGCCTTATTAACTCTGCCGTAATTAACTTGCCTTAAATAACTTCACTCTAATGAACACCCAAGGTAGTGGGTTCAACTCTACCTTCACCATGTCAATTGGAATCCAACTTGGAGATAATTTGGAGATGTGGCCGGTTCGCCCATATCTCCAAGTGGTTTCAACTCCCAACAAAGGCCGTGGGTTAGAGTGCCTCAATTAACTCTATCTTAATGAACTGTGCCTTAATTCGCTTCGACCTAATTAACACCAAAGGTCGAAGGTTCAATCCCCAATTTTAGTGCCATTGAATTTTGGTGCTGCGACGCTGGACATCGGATTTTTCGACCATTGAGCC